>NC_089592.1:20749984-21052191 GCF_019320115.1 Miscanthus floridulus | reverse complement strand
CACGTGCCGCTAATTTAAAACTTTCTGATTCTTTTCATTACGGATAGAATTCTTTTCACAAGGCATGCATAGTGAATGCACCCTCAGGGGTTCAGTGTACAAAAGGACAGTGCCGTTATTATCTAAAGCCTTTCAGTGGAGCAAGAAAACAGAATGGAGAATTCAGATCATGGCCAGCGCATTATCTTCCCTTGCAAATTGCCATCCAAAGGACGTTGTTGATTCGGCAGACTGTTTCAGTTCAATCAGTGAAACTAGATCTGCAGCATTTTAATTTCCGGTCAACTGGCTATTAGTAACTCACGCTTATTACAATCTCTCTTGGTTTGTACATGCAGCGACGAAGCCAGGAATCGACGAAGCCAGGGCTGGCTTCCTCTTCTTCTTCCTCCAGCCCCTCCTTGCCTTCTTCTTCCTCCTCATGGCGGTAGCCCGGGCTAAGCCCGGGCTCCATGTAAATCATGGCCGTAGGGGGGGCTGGAGCACGGGTAGCCCCCCCGCTGGCTTCGTCGCTGTGTACATGCAAAATCCAATAAAGCAAACCGAATTAGGAGGCGTGGCATACAAGCAGCACAAGGCTACCCAAAACATGGGTTTAGCAGGCACGCAGAACCCAGACCATAATGTCTTGATGGAAGTATATAAATCAGCCTGTTTGGCAGCATGTATTTGGCAAGCCTTGGCTTATCAGCCAGCCAACAGTATTTTTCTCTTATACAAAACCAGTCAACAGTACTTTCAGTCATGGCTTATAAGCCAATCCAGAAACGAACAGGCTGAATAAATGTGCACAAGAGAGCTGGCGGCCCCTCAATAGCAATTTCTAGAACCCAGAGGACAGAGGTTCTAAATTTTGCTGCCCTTGCTCTCTTGCTGCCCCACCTTTGTAGAATTCATTGGTCTCATCCTGTTTGAAGGATAACAAAACGGAAATGAAGATGAGGTGGTTGATGAAAGAAAAAAAAAGAATTACAGGGAACAGAAAGTTGTTCGAAAGAGAACGAAGAAGTGACTATAGGACCCTCAAGTCAAGGGCGACTTTTTGTACCTCTCTTTACAGGTGGTTCTTGCTCATCCATCTCAAGTCAAGGGTGACTATAGGACCCAACTGATTACGCCAGATTTTGGTACATAGCACCCCATCCATCAGTTGTGGGATCTGCAAGAGACCCGCAGTAAAATCAAAACACTAACATAATACGGTGTCAACTGATCATAGATAAGTTGGTTGGGTTCGTTGTGGTGAAATCTGTCCACCCGGGTTCAAGTACTCGACTTGGCACGGGTGCTCATATTTTTCTAGATTTATTCTAGTATTTAATGGTGCTATTCTTTCAGTAATAGGCGACATCCCCGTCGACAGCGAGGCGTAGGATGTGACTTCGTGAATCTCAGGATCTATCGGCTCAGTACTTCGGAGGTGCCCGTAGGGTGTGACTTCATGAATCTCGAGATCTATCGACTCAGAATTTCGGAGGTGCTCATAGGACTAGGGTTTGCGACCTATGTTCATAGGGGTGAGTGTGCGTGTGTAACATCCTGAATTTTGAATTTTTGGAAATAGAGCTAAAATGATTTAATTTGGAATTTTGTGCTCATGAAATATAGAAGAATAAATTTTTTCATTAAATTCAAATTCATCATAAGGTTTAGCAACATGTTTGAGCATACATGCCCTTGCATTTGGTTTATTTGGTGGAGTGATTTTGATTGAAAATTTAAAATGGGTTAAATTGTTGTTGCAAATGAAATTAAAAAAATGGCTTTGAAATAAAAGAGAATTAGGAAATGAAAGAATTTAAAAAGTTATAAATTTTATTTTTTGAAAGCCTACTAAAAATTTTCATTTTTATTTGAATTTAAAAGAATATTTGAATTAATATTTAACTTGATTTGGTTCAAAGAAATTTAAACCATATCTGAACTAGGATTTGAAATAATAAAAGAAAATTTGAAGATGGAAAATCCTTTCCCTCTCTCATTTTGGCCCGAGCAGCCGCGTAGCCCGGCTCCCACTCCCGCCGGCCCAGCAAGCCAGGCCGCAACCCAGGCGACGCGCAGCCCGCTCCCGCCTCCACTCAAGAAGCCTAGCAAGCAGGCAGGCCCAGCACCAAGCCACCCCTCCCGCACGGCCCAGTTCGCCCGGCCCAGGCCACACCGCACTACGTCTCCTCTCCCTTGCGCACAGTCGCTGACTGGTAGGGCCCGCATGTCGAGGTCGTCCCTTTCCTCCAGTCGTCCCCGAGTTAGACTCCGCCGCCGCCATCGCCTAGGAGTCCGCGCACACCCTGCCCCGCATCGTTGCCGTGCCCGCCAAGCATCCCAGGCTCATAAATAGCCAGACGAGCCACGTCGCCTCCCTACTCCTCCCTCCAGCACCGCAGCCACCTTCGCCGAGCCACCTGTGCCCTAACCCGCACCGCCGCGACCTCCACGCCGAATAACCGCGCCTGAGGCCGCCACCGAGCTCGCCTCGAGCCACTCTTGCCCCCGTAGTCCTCCTGTTCCCTGTGGTGACCGGGAGCGTCGAAGCCGACGTCATCGGCAAGGTCCGGCCATGGCGCCGCCGTCTCGATGCAGCCGCCGGCGACCTCATCTTCCCCAACCAATCACAACCGTCCGATTCGCGATCAACATCCCAGATTAGAAGGTACCAGTTCGCAGGCACAATTGCTAAAGAGTCCCCGCGCTTTTGAATAATTGAACCCGCAGTCCAAAACGTTTTCCCTGAGTCCGTTTTCTTCTTTTGAAAGCGCATTTTGTTTCGGTTAAGTCTAAAATACGTTTTCAACTATTTACAGAATTGCCACTGATTTTGGTTTAGCCATAACTTCTCCGTTTTAACTCCGATTTGATCCGTTCAACTTGCGTTAGGTTCGTAATTTCATAATATACATGTTCATACTACTGTTAAGTAGGTTTTCAACTTTGAAAATTCGTGATTAGATTTAATCTATTATTTTATTAAAGGAAATCTTGTTTAAATCATATCTTCTGCGTTTTAGATCCGTTTTGAACCATTCAAGTTGCGTTAGATTCATAGCGATGAGATCTACGCGTTAGTAACAGTGTTTACCATGTCGCTATTTATAGAATTTCATGGTCTAAATCATATCTTGATTAATAATTATGCAACTGAGTTTTGTAAATAAAATATAATTTGTTTAACTTTAGTTTTATAATTCGAATCTACATTTGACTTAATTCAATTTATATAAGCTTTTATATAGTTAAAATAAATGAAGCATATAGTTTTCTTTTCCGCGTATTATGCTGATCTATCGGTAGATGCATGTTTTTCACCCTAACTCTGATTAGAGTGCTTTTCGCGTCTGTGTGTTCGTAGAGAGACGTAGATTCGTTTTACAAACTTTTCATCTTGATTTTATGTTTGATGTACTGTTCTAATTTAGATCTATTGTTTGCTTCGTGTATGATTGTATGGATGCTTGTGTAGTGCTTTATGATTACGTCAAGTCGGTGAGATATACGTGGTGATCAAGAAGAAGAAGAACGTTGAAGATTAAAGCTTACCGAAAGATCGGTATTTTAAGGCAAGTATAGCATGGGATCTTCCTTGTTACCTATTATGCTATTCATTATTCATGTTTACCTGATCATGTGTTTATGGGCTTGTGATAAACTTTTTGCCACCCAATTGCTAAAAGATGACTCATTAAAAGCTAATCGCAGTTAAACCAGTGTCAACCTTTTGAGCCTCATGAACCCCATGTTATATTTGTTGAGTACGACATATACTTATGCTTGTTTTAGTTTATACATATTTGAAAAAATCCTGGATGGGTACCAGATTGCTAGTTTGGAGGAATTAGGCTTGTGATCAACCAGTCAGTTGTCCCTGTGGATTTGGAGTCTTTGCCTGAAGATCGAAGTTGTCTTTCCGCGGTCTATACTCTGAGGTTATATTCTTTATACTAATACGTTATGTATTTAAGCATTGTCTTATGACATTACCCTTATTTGTAGCTATATGTGAGATTTGACTTCCTAGGCTCACATATGGTGTGTATCTGGTTTTGTTTTTAAAACCGGGTGCTTCAAAATGGTATCAGAGCAATGCTGACTATAAGACGCAAGCCTAGTTAGGAATTGGTCGTCTTAAGGTTTTGAAATTGCTAAAAAAACTTTGTTCTATAAATCTTGATATTTTCTTCTCTACTATATATCTATCCTTGATATTTATCTCCTCCTTGATGCTTGTTTTAAGCCTTTGTTCTCATCTTCATCCCTTGATTTGATATGCTTTTAGAACTATTCCTCATTACCTTCTTGCGTAATCTGAAGATAAGTATTAGGATTGTTATCCCTGGTACAATGAGGATGATAGTATCGCAAGTCGAGTCAATGATTGAATTGTACACCTTTATGTTTTGTTGAATTGTCATTATGCTTATGATTGTTTTGCATCTTTGTAATGAATGCAATGATCTTGTTGGGTGTTCCCACAATTTCATTTAGTTATAGGCCTAAGGTATAAGGATCAGTGAAATAAATAGTTGGGTTATGGTTTTCTTCTGTTCTCCCTATCCTGTCCTTTCGGAGCAGTCTGCACTCTTTGGCTTGTAACTCTCATTTTGGATGATAAAAAAATTGAGAAAATTCTATACAATAGTAGACTTCAATATCTTTCTCTGAGCGTAAGAATCACCCTGATAGTTATTTTGGTTATAGAGTTACAAAAATCACAATGCAATACATCTGTGCTGTTTGGAACCTAGACCCATTTCTGTTGTGCACTGTTTTCGTCTACGTTAACTGCAGAATTCGAAAAAGTGTTCTATAAGAAAGTTGTGGAGAATTTTATAAGCTTTCCAACGGTATAAGCTACAATACCATTGGATTAACAGAATGAGAGTTATAGCTGTTTTATTGCGCTGCTGTTTTTCATCTCGCGAGGAATTTCAGGTTTCTTATTCTTGCCCATACACAAGAGTATCGTTGGGATGACGGAACGTCTAGATATTAGTTAGCTCATCTAAAGAATATGTAAACTACCCTTCTTGTGTCCCATACTTTATCTTAAGGGGGTATCCAAGATGAATAATTTGTAAGATGAAGAGTCATATGTTCTAGTTGCGCAGCAGACGCGTGGTGGTACCCAAAGATGTGAGAGAAACTTAGAGTTCAATGAAGTTTGATTAAAGGTTCAAGGGAGGTTTAACCAAGATCATCAGCATATTGATAATGCTACCGGAAGGGGTTTTAAGTTAGTTGGAACAAAAGACCTCAGCTAAGTGTTTGAGGGAGTCTAAGAAGAGGTTGAAGTAAAACCTATGTATTAGCTCTGTCAGATCCGGATGAGAGCTTCACATCTAGAATGATGCATCTTGTCAAGGTGTGGGATGTGTCCTTATACGAGAGGAAAGATAGTGGTTTGTTCATTAAGTCGGCTAGTGAAGCGTGAGATAAACTACCTAACATGTTATCTGGAGTTATCCATTTTGAAGCATAAAAGTACTATCTTTTTGGAAGTAAAAGTGACATATAGAAGGATCACAAGAATATATAGGACATCTTCACTAAGTTGGTCTTGAGCTTGTGATATCCTTGTTGGAATAAGATTGATTATGACTTGGAAAAGTGCTATTACTTTAAGGAGCAAAGTCATGGCCGATGCCCTTAGCAATGGAGAGTTGTGCTAAGAAGGTTCGGGTGACACCAAGGATTAAGAATTGTATTCCAAGTTCGAGTGACATGACCGGAATCATTAATGTTTAAAGATTGGTAGTAGAATCCCCTTCTGACCAAGAGAATTATCTGGTTTTGTTGGAAGGTGGATATTTTAAGGCAGAGAATTGGTATTATAGGAAAGGTGCCTAGTGATTGGAGATAACTAAGAGTTGTTTGGAGTACCTGTCAGAACCTTGGAATCAGTTTAGTAAGATACTTGGAGTAAGATTGATAGTATGCAAAGCAAAGTGCGATCCTTATCAAGGCGATGGAAATACACGAGGAAGTAAAGAAGAGTCTAAAGACAGAGTATTCTATCTCCTAGTCGACGTCTTCCGAATCTCGGGGACGAGATTGATCTTAAGGGGGGTAGAATTGTAACACCCTAAATTTTGAATTTTTGGAAATAGAGCTAAAATGATTTAATTTGGAATTTTGTGCTCATGAAATATAGAAGAATAAAAATTTTCATTAAATTAAAATTCATCATAAGGTTTAGCAACATGTTTGAGCATACATGCCCTTGCATTTGGTGTATTTGGTGGAGTGATTTTGATTGAAAATTTAAAATGGGTTAAATTGTTGTTGCAAATGAAATTAAAAGAAATGGCTTTGAAATAAAAGAGAATTAGGAAATGAAAGAATTTAAAAAGTTATAAATTTTATTTTTTGAAAGCCTACTAAAATTTTCCATTTTTATTTGAATTTAAAAGAATATTTGAATTAATATTTAACTTGATTTGGTTCAAAGAAATTTAAACCATATCTGAATTAGGATTTGAAATAATAAAAGAAAATTTGAAGATGGAAAATCCCTTCCCTCTCTCATTTTGGCCCGAGCAGCCGCGTAGCCTGGCTCCCACTCCCGCCGGCCCAACAAGCCAGGCCACAGCCCAGTCGACGCGTAGCCCGCTCCCGCCTCCACTCATGAAGCCCAGCAAGCAGGCAGGCCCAGCACCAAGCCGCCCCTCCCGCATGGCCCAGTTCGCCTGGCCCAGGCGACACCGCACTGCGTCTCCTCTCCCTTGCGCACAATCGCTGGCTGGTAGGGCTCGCATGTCGGGGTCGTCCCTTTCCTCCAGTCATCCCCGAGCTGGACTCCACCGCCGCCATCGCCTAGGAGTCCGCGCACGCCCCGCCTCGCCCCGCGTCGTTGCCGTGCCCGCCAAGCATCCCAGGCTCATAAATAGCCGGATGAGCCACGCCGCCTCCCAACTCCTCCCTCCAGCGCCACAGCCACCTTCGCCGAGCCGCCTGCACCCTAACCCGCACCGCCGCGACCTCCACGCCGAATAACCGTGCCTGAGGCCGCCACCGTGCTGTCGCAGGTTTCCCCGAGCCCTCCACCGAGCTCGCCTCGAGCCACTCTTGCCCCCATAGTCCTCCTGTTCCCTGTGGTGACCGGGAGCGTCGAAGCCGACGTCGCCGGCAAGGTCCGGCCATGGCGCCGCCGTCTGGATGCAGCCGCCGGCGACCTCATCTTCCCCAACAAATCACAGCCGTCCGATTCGCGATCAACATCCCAGATTAGAAGGTACCGGTTCGCAGGCACAATTGCTAAAGAATCCCCGCGCTTTTCAATAATTGAACCCACAGTCCAAAATGTTTTCCCTGAGTCCATTTTCTTCTTTTGAAAGCGCATTTTGTTTCGGTTAAGTCGAAAATACGTTTTCAACTATTTACAGAATTACCACTGATTTTGGTTTAGCCATAACTTCTCCGTTTTAACTCCGATTTGATCCGTTCAACTTGCGTTAGGTTCGTAATTTCATAATATACATGTTCATACTACTGTTAAGTAGGTTTTCAACTTTGAAAATTCGTGATTAGATTTAATCTATTATTTTATTAAAGGAAATCTTGTTTAAATCATATCTTCTGCGTTTTAGATCCATTTTGAACCATTCAAGTTGCGTTAGATTCATAGCGATGAGATCTACGTGTTAGTAACAGTGGTTACCATGTTGCTATTCCTAGAATTTCATGGTCTAAATCATATTTTGATTAATAATTATGCAACTGAGTTTTGTAAATAAAATATGATTTGTTTTACTTTAGTTTTATAATTTGAAACTAAATTTGACTTAATTCAATTTATATAAGCTTTTATATAGTTAAAATAAATGAAACCTATAGTTTTCTTTTCCGCGTATTAAGCAGATCTATCTGTAGATGTATCTTTTTCATCATAACTCCGATTAGAGTGCTTTTCGCGTCTGTGTGTTCGTAGAGAGACGTAGATTCGTTTTACAAACTTTTCATCTTAATTTTATGTTTGGCGTATTGTTCTAATTTAGATCTATTGTTTACTTCGTGTATGATTGTATGGATGCTTGTGTGGTGCTTTATGATTACGTCCAGTCGGTGAGATATACGTGGTGGTCAAGAAGAAGAAGAAGAACGTTGAAAATTAAAGCTTACCGAAGGATCGGTATTTTAAGGCAAGTATAGCATGGGATCTTCCTTGTTACCTATTCACCTTTAATCATTTAATTCATACTGCATGTGTCTACCTTGTCTACCACTAAGGATTGCCTAGTACTTTGTTACCCTGTACCTTGATACCTTTGGGTTATTGCATTGGGTAGTATGATGCTAGTTCTCACTTAAAGACCATGATCTTGTAACTTGACTAATGGTATATGCAATAAACATTAAAAGATATTTTTTAGCAACATGGAACAAGGGGCTAGAGTATTGGGCTATTTTTATGGTGCTCTAGATTCCTCTCCCTAAGGACTTATCTATAAGTGATCATCCAGGACTTACAGTACAGCTGTGAGGGCTACATGGCTCTGGCTTTAGCTTAGTATGAGAACATTTTCTAACTTGTTAGTGATTACCTTTATTGGCATAAGAATGGCTTGACGAATCAGGTATAGGACAGCCTCTACTCTTATGTGTATAGCCATGATGGAATTGTGCCATTCAACAGGAGGGTTCCTATATCTATTTACCGAGTGAATCTAATGGCCCTAACTTGTTAGACGAACCATTGAAAGGCTTCACAGTGAACCCTACCGACCTTTCTTGGTAGTGGGTCAAGAAGCTGATCACCTCGAGCGAAAGGATAAATCACGACTCACAGTGAAAGTGTACAACCTCTACAAAGTGTAAAACTGGTATATCAGCCGTGCTCACGGTCACGAGTGGCCTTGGAACATTTACGAAATAGATGATCACTAATGGTTAACGATGATGAACACAGATGAAACTGATGATAAAGATGCTCACTAATGATTACCGTTTATGCTATTCATTATTCATGTTTACCTGATCATGTGTTTATGGGCTTGTGATAAACTTTTTGCCACTCAATTGCTAAAAGATGACTCATTAAAAGCTAATCGCAGTTAAACCAGTGTCAACCTTTTGAGCCTCATGAACCCCATGTTATATTTGTTGAGTACGACATGTACTTACGCTTGTTTTATTTTACACATATTTGGAAAAATCCCGGATGGGTACCAGATTGCTAGTTTGGAGGAATTAGGCTTGGGATCAACCAGTCAGTTGTCCCTGTGAATTTGGAGTCTTTGCCTGAAGATCGGAGTTGTCTTTCCGCGGTCTATACTCTGAGGTTATATTCTTTATACTAATACGTTATGTATTTAAGCATTGTCTTATGATATTACTCTTATTTGTAGCTATATGTGAGATTTGACTTCCCGGGCTCACATATGGTGTGTATCTAGTTTTGTTCTTAAAACCGGGTGCTTCAAAGTGGTATCAGAGCAATGCTGACTATAAGACGCAAGTCTAGTTAGGAATTGGCCATCTTAAGGTTCTGAAATTGCTAAAAAATACTTGTTCTATAAATCTTGATATTTTCTTCTCTACTATATCCTTGATATTTATCTCCTCCTTGATGCTTGTTTTAAGCCTTTGTTCTCATCTTCATCCCTTGATTTGATATGCTTTTAGAACTGTTCCTCATTACCTTCTTGCGTAATATGAAGATAAGTCTTAGGATTGTTATCCCTGGTACAATGAGGATGATAGTATCGCAAGTTGAGTCAATGATTGAATTGTACACCTTTATGCTTTGTTGAATTGTCATTATGCTTATGATTGTTTTGCATCTTTGTAATGAATGCAATGATCTTGTTGGGTGTTCCCACAATTTCATTTAGTTATAGGCCTAAGGTATAAGGATTAGTGAAATAAATAGTTGGGTTATGGTTTTCTTCTGTTCTCCCTATCCTGTCCTTTCGGAGCAGTCTGCACTCTTCGGCTTATAACTCTAATTTTGGATGATAAAAAAAATTGAGAAAATTCTGGATAATAGTAGACTTCAATATCTTTCTCTAAGCGCAAGAATCACCCTAATAGTTATTTTGGTTATAGAGTTACAAAAATCACAATGCAATGCATCTGTGCTGTTTGGAACCTAGACCCCTTTTCTGTTGTGCACTGTTTTCGTCCACGTTAACTGCAGAATTTGAAATAGTGTTCTATAAGGAAGTTGTGGAGAATTTTATAAGCTTTCCAACGGTATAAGCTACAATACCATTGGATTAACAGAATGAGAGTTACAGCTGTTTTATTGCGCTTCTGTTTTTCATCTCACGAGGAATTTCAGGTTTCTTATTCTTTCCCATACACAAGGTTATCGTTGGGATGACGGAACGTCTAGATATTAGTTAGCTCATCTAAAGAATGTGTAAACTACCCTTCTTGTGTCCCATACTTTATCTTAAGGGGGTATCCAAGATGAAGAATTTGTAAGATAAAGAGTCATACGTTCTAGTTGCGCAGCAGAAGCGTGGTGGTACCCAAAGATATGAGAGAAACTTAGAGTCTCAATGAAGTTTGATTAAAGGTTCAAGGGAGGTTTAACCAAGATCATCAGCATATTGATAATGCTACTGGAAGGGGTTTTAAGTTAGTTGGAACAAAAGACCTCAGCTAAGTTTTTGAGGGAGTCTAAGAAGAGGTTGAAGTAAAACCTATGTTTTAGCTTTGCCAGATCCGGATGAGAGCTTCACATCTAGAATGATGCACCTCGTCAAGGTGTGGGATGTGTCCTTATACGAGAGGAAAGATAGTGGTTTGTTCATTAAGTCGGCTAATGAAGCATGAGATAAACTACCTAACATGTTATCTGGAGTTATCCATTTTGAAGCATAAAAGTACCGTCTTTTTGGAAATACACAAGGAAGTAAAGAAGAGTCTAAAGACAGAGTATTCTATCTCCTAGTCGACATGTACTTACGCTTGTTTTATTTTACACATATTTGGAAAAATCCCGGATGGGTACCAGATTGCTAGTTTGGAGGAATTAGGCTTGTGATCAACCAGTCAGTTGTCCCTGTGGATTTGGAGTCTTCGCCTAAAGATCGGAGTTGTCTTTCCACGGTCTATACTCTGAGGTTATATTCTTTATACTAATACGTTATGTATTTAAGCATTGTCTTATGATATTACCCTTATTTGTAGCTATATGTGAGATTTGACTTCCTGGGCTCACATATGGTGTGTATCTGGTTTTGTTCTTAAAACCGGGTGCTACAGCATGCGTGTTGTGGGCATCTACGTTGTGGGTGTCTACTTTGTATTGTTTCTAAAAAAAAAGAAAGAATTCATTTACTTAAAAGTATATAGTCCTATTTGGCCCTCCACTATGATACTGAATTAAAAAAACACTGTCGAACTCTGAACAACTTACACTATTTAATAACTTTTAGAACTAGATAATATAAATTGCTCCCTAAAATAGTTCAAAGTAGTTTCAAGGTTGGTATTAGCATGTGGGCCTCACATGACTTCAGGTTTTTTAGTCATGGTATCTTTTATTCAATATTTAGACTTTTAAATGATCTCAAATAAAAAATAACTAAAAGATTTTAGGTTCCTTTATGCAATTAAAACAGATATTTAGGCCCCAAGATGACCTCATATAAAAAATATCAGTACAAAGTCATAGATCACATTTAGAGCTACAATTATGGTATAGATGATGTCAATGGGCGAGATCATTTTAAAAATACAAAAAACATGAATTTTAAAATGTGTGAAATTAAAAACGAATGTTTGGGCATCTAAATGGTCTCATATAAAAAAATATTAACTACAAAATTTAGTTCACATTTAGAACTGCAATTTCCGTATACACCATATCTATATCCACAAAAAATATAAAAATTGAATTTTAAAATATGAGAACTTAAAAAGAAGCTTATTTGCCTTCGCACCCATTTGAGCTTGACGTACTTGTCGCTCAGCAGTTTGGTGAGCTTGGACAGGAGCGGCTTCAACACCCCCGTGGAGACGCTCAACAGAGCAGCCTCCGCCATTGCTCTGCTGCTGGATGCTCTGTGTTGTGATTTGTGAAAGCAAGCAGGTGATGCAGTGGCCTTCCGGTTGTATTACAAATCAAAATGTAAAATTAGTTTTTGTATTTAAAACCTCCAGACTCTGGTTCATTGATAAATCTCGTTTTAGATGAGATAAATTCAAGTGACAACAAAATATGTGCCTGATACAAACAAAAGCGTAATATGTGTCCGCTCCAGGAAAATGTGAATGTGCCAAGCCTTTATTGGAAACTAATTAGAATTTTACAACCAGTAGCAACCACAGCAAAGCAAATCTGCAATCCAGAGCAACGTAGAAAACATGAAGTTCCACAGCTGTTTTTTTATTGAACTTCGAGGTAGATACGAGACACGTTCATCAGGCAAATGCCCAAGATCAAAGTAGCCAACCAATCCACCTCATGCAGACTAATATCACATTCTAATTGCTGCTACCACTGTCCTCTTGATGTGCCACTTCTTTTTCACCAGTCTGCTCCTCTTCTTCCTTTTCATGTGTCTCATCCTGCTTGGAAAAAGAAGATGAATTTGATGGGGAAAATGGGATCACATGAATGTAAAACTGACTGGTACCATAGTGGACCTTTATTTGATACCTCTAGTTCAGTCTCTCCATCAGTAGTTTGGTTCGCCTGCTCCTCTCTAATTTGCCAAAGTTTGAGCCACTCATTGAATAACCCCTCATGATCTTGATTCCACTCCCTCAAAACCTGAAAGAGAAAAAAAAACTGCTCAATTGAACGGCCAAGTATATATATGCTAAATGGAGGAAAGAAGTATGCATTGGCCGCAGCTAGAAGAGAAGTGGAAACGGAATATAAACAAGAGAGTCGAGATAAACAAGGGCTGAACAGCCAAGTAGGAATAGTTGCTAAATGGAAGAAAGGAGTATGTGGTTGCAGCAACTGAGAGGTTGATGGAACCATCAATGCATGTTGTTCTGTGAGGGAACTTACGGATTCGAAATGTTTACAGTAGCCATAGCTATGTTTTCTTCTGAAGCTGGCAGTGGGACGGTTGGCAAGTGTCTCGATGGCAGCATTAATGGCTCTTGAAATACATCGGGCAGTGTCATCATGATCATCTTCCACTGGGTTGTAGTCCACGTCATACTGACGGCAGTCGCTCCAAATTATGATCTCAACCTTGTTGAGAGACGAGAGGTGCTGGATGCCCAAACTAGAAGCACCATTCAAGCACTCCATCTCATGCGCATTGAAATCAAGCTTCACGTGCTCAAGCTTTGGCATTGATCCCGCTTCAAACTCCAGGGAGGTCCCACACTCATGGATAAGCAGGGAGAAATATTTTAGACTTCTGAATCCGCTGTTGCCAGGGAAGACGATCCTTCCGCCAGTGCCCCCGACACTTTCTAAGTTGAGAAAAAGTAAACTGGGTATTTCTCCAAGGATCTCAACATCTTCTGGTCTCACACATATGACCGCCAGTTTTAGCACACTGAGGTTTACAAGTGATCCCATCCAATTTGGCACCCTATAGATGGGAATTCTTCCAAAGCAGAGCTTGCGGATGCTACAGGAGGCTGCAGGGTGCCATGAATGTAGCGCCAGAGGGTACTTTACATCGAAGCCCCGTTCCACGGTATATATAAGGTTATGGAGGTTGCATGAAAATAATAAATTTCCAACATAATTGTGAATGCCCTCGGCTTGGCTTCTTCCTTCAGAGCCATCTGGTAACTCAAAACTCCATTTAATTTTTAGTGTCCTCAGCTTGGTGAGTTTGCTGAATTGTTGTAGGGACTGCCCTTGCTCATAGGATACTACTCCATACTGCCTCAACTCTTCCAAGCTAAGTATCTGCCCAATAATTCCATTTGGAAATCTAACATCTGATTCAACATATAAATGTGCCAGTTGTTGAAGTTTTTTGATAGTTCGTGGTAGTTCTTCGATTTCAGTACCTCGCACATCCAGTGTTTGTAGATGTTGTAGTTCACCAACATTCTCTGGGAGCCTAGTTATGAAATGTGAGCAGAGACGCAAGTACTTAAGATTAAACAACTTCCCAATACTCGCAATATGATGGTCTTCCATGCCTCTGCAATCTCCTAGTTCCAACACACGAAGAGCAGTGGAAGGCAAAGTGAATTTCACAGGCTGTCCAAATATAGTAACTGAACGAACCTGAGACAAGATCTCGTCTGCCCATAAAGTAACATTTTCTTCATTGTAGTAGATGACACAAAGCCTACGAACCTTGTACTCTGAAGTGCATACAGGCTCTACAGCATCTAATGAAGTTACAAAATTCTGTTCAGCAGCCTTGCATTTGATGTAGTCAAGGATGATGTCATGCACTCGACATGCCTTCGCTTGACCATAAATTACATTAACAGGTTGGATCATGCTTCTATTGATCAGATCATTGAAGTAACCCTCACCAGTTTCATATTTAGATTGACCTTTTTGCTCATGAACGAACCCTTCTGCAATCCACCTATTGATCAAACATTGTTTCTCAATCAAATAATCTTCTGGGTACACACTCAAGTACAACAAACAACTTCTTAGATGGTGAGGAATATCCAAGTAACTCATAGATAATATGGCCGTCATATTCTCAGCACCAGGATTCTTAGCAAGAGAAGAACCAATATCATTTAGTACACTGTCCCATTCACCTTTTGCGTGCTGATCAGCTAACATGCTAGATATAGTGATGATTGCTAATGGTAAACCATCACATTTTCTTAATATCTCATCCGGAGCAGTACCCAAATGACTATGGCATAAGTTTTCAGAACCAAATGCTCTTTTAAAAAGCAACCTCTTGGAGTCCTCAAAACTGAGAGATTTCATTTGGTAAACATTACCGCCTTGCGAAGACAAGTATGATGCAACGTCATTGCTACGTGTTGTAGTGATTACTCTGCTACCACAATTGTTATTCATTAATGCAAGCTTGATGGTCTCCCATGGTTTTGCATCCCATACATCATCAATTACAATGAGGTACCTGCAAATAATTTTAACAACGATGCAGTTACTCTGCTACCACAATGAAGTGTGGCAAAAATACATGCATGTTTATGTGAATGGTATTATGAGTAGCGATACATTTGCAGAGGTAATAAAGATTTACATCCTAATAACTCCAATCCACTAAGGTATTAAAGATTTACATCCTAATAACTCCAATCCACTACGAAAATGGTGGAGTTCTCCTAGTGTTTTAAGTAGTAATAAAACACTACCGCTAGTCATAGCACATGAAAATCCTCACTGGGAGGCATTTGGAAGGGAAAGTTCTATACTAAATGTTGAATGCAGATTCTGGTTGTGATCATTAGGAGTATTAGGATTTCAAAATGTCTTTAAATGTATACTTGGTCCACATATTTCTCTTACAATATTTCATCTATTGGGTACAAAATAAATATCTTATTATATCATCAATTACTACAAAATAAATGCCATGTTAAATATTCGAGATTTTTGCTTATTCATCTAAATTTCAATGCACTAAGCATGCAAATTGTTATTCATTAATGCAAGCTTGATGGTCTCCCATGGTTTTGCATCCCATACATCATCAATTACAATGAGGTACCTGCAAATAATTTTAACAACGATGCAGTTACTCTGCTACCACAATGAAGTGTGGCAAAAATACATGCATGTTTATGTGAATGGTATTATGAGTAGCGATACATTTGCAGAGGTAATAAAGATTTACATCCTAATAACTCCAATCCACTAAGGTATTAAAGATTTACATCCTAATAACTCCAATCCACTACGAAAATGGTGGAGTTCTCCTAGTGTTTTAAGTAGTAATAAAACACTACCGCTAGTCATAGCACATGAAAATCCTCACTGGGAGGCATTTGGAAGGGAAAGTTCTATACTAAATGTTGAATGCAGATTCTGGTTGTGATCATTAGGAGTATTAGGATTTCAAAATGTCTTTAAATGTATACTTGGTCCACATATTTCTCTTACAATATTTCATCTATTGGGTACAAAATAAATATCTTATTATATCATCAATTACTACAAAATAAATGCCATGTTAAATATTCGAGATTTTTGCTTATTCATCTAAATTTCAATGCACTAAGCATGCATCTGATTTGCAATTTACCAATTATTGGTCAAATTTTATGGACTTTAATCTTTTATTATCTTATTATGTCCACTAAAAAGAAACCGACGGAGAAGTAGATGTAACTTAATTTTTTATTATATTCTTCCCGGCGAAAAGGTGTTAGATCCTAACAATAAATATTACTCCGACATAAAGGGAACAGCTCTCCAAGTCCTATAGCCCTGTACAACATTATTGAACTTTGTCATATCATAACCCTAAAATAACAGCTACATTTGGGCGCACTTACGCTAGCCACACTAGCTAGGTTTTACTTCATCCATTTGGCATATTAGTGTCGTATGCATAGACAAAGGAGTAATAAGAATGAGAAAAAAGAATAATAAATAATCACAAATCCTTGCTTGAGTTCTATCTGCTAATATATATTGAAGTACATGTAGAAGGTAGAAAGATTTTAGTAAGTACACTAACATTTCAATGAATGCCTTAATGGACATTCAAACAAAAATCAAGCCCTTCTGAAACGGATCGGAAACATGGCAATTAAAAATGGAGATACAATTTGTTTCAATGTCATACAATTTGTTTCAATGTCTAAACAACAAATATCTAATGAATGTTGTATAAGAGTGAATTCCGGAAAAATAAAGTTATTTCTAACTAACTGTAGAATAAATATATTTTTTGGAATAGTTTGAAAGAACTTAACTAATTGTGCTCACATAATGCAAATCTAGCTTTATATTGTGGAAACCAAAGAAAAGTGACTGTAGTTTTGTAATGTTTTTGTAGTTTTGTGTAATTATTGGAGCAAAATATATAGTTAAGTTCTCTGAAACTATTCTCAAATTCTGTGGTTTCTTTATAGATGCAAATAGTTGTAATTAAATCCAGATGTAAACTTTAGTGGGGTTACTTGTTGAACTAGCGGAGGAGGAAATATGTTAGGGAGCCATGCAAGTTTTACTAATAATAATTAACATACCAGTACATGTTTCTTTTTAGTTTTCCTATAATTAGGGAGTAGCACTTGCAAATTCATTTCATAGGTGCTAAATATTCTACCAATTTCAACCCTACAATTTTACTGTCGTTACGTTACAGCACACGTGCAAACATTATCATAGATAATCTGCTGGCTTACCTTTTATCCTGAAGGTGTTCCCTGAGTTTATCAATGAGTTCCTTCTCATCATCATCCAACATATTACTGGTAATACCAACTCCTTTTGCAATGCCTCTTAATACTTTTCTGATATCAGGAGTTCGAGAGACCGAGACGAAAGCTGCACATGAAAATTGGCTTTTAACATCTTTATAGACTTGGTTTGCAAGAGTAGTCTTACCAAGCCCTCCACAGCCAACAATAGAGAGCACTTTAAGTTCTGATGAAGCCGCCTTCTTGGTTTCCTTGGTTAACCACTCAATGATATACTTCTTAGGACCGTCAATGCCGACAAGCTTATCTATCTCCACATACAGCGCGGATAGCCGAGGGTCAACAGAACAAGTACTTCTAGAGTTGGAAGAGATATCGACTAACTGGTACCTCTTGTGCCTCATGCTTGCCTCTATAACAGATGCCTTGAGTTCTTGGATCTGATTGTCGATCTCATGACGTGATTTCAGTTTCTTCAACTTGCGGAAGAACCTCTTGATGAAGCCCGAATGTCCATCATGCTCATGGTCAACACGAACCATGAAGGCATCAATGCAATCTTCCAAGTCATAGGCCAGCTCACGTAACTTGTCCCTCCATGCCGTCATCTGAGGGTTGAGCTCCTCTGCATCCGCAAGCCTCTCAAGCGTGGGACTCATGGCGCTCAACTCGTCTCTCAAAAACTTGATCTGCTTGCGGACACCTTTGAGCTTGACGTACTCTTCTTCCAGCAGCTTGGTGAGCTTGGACAGCAGGGGTTTCATCACCCCGGTGGTAATACCCACGACAGCTGCCGTAGCCATTTTTGCTCATCTGGTGAGCTCGCTGGAATGCGGTGGTGCTGTGGAAAAGCACTGATTTCAGCTTGGTGAGCTTGGACAGCAAGGGTTTCATCGTCCCTGGTCTTCAGCCAGCATTAATCACTGGGAGATTAATTGAGTGCACCTGTGCACCAGCCAGCATTAATTGAGTGCAGCTGTGCACCAGCCAGCATTAACCACGGGGAGAGTAATGGCCTGTATAGATTCCAAAAATTTTACGCAGTACTCGTCACATCGAATCTTGCGGCACATGTATGGAGTACTAAATATAGACGAAAAAAAACTAATTACACAGTTGGTCGAGAAATCGTGAGACAAAACTTTTGAACCTAATTAGTCCATAATTAGACACTAATTACCAAATACAAACGAAATGATACAGTGAGCCAAAATCCAAAAATTTTTGGATCTAAACGGGGCCTAATTGAGTGCAGCGGCGGGTAGAACGCCACCGCTTGCTTCGTGGAACGCCACTACTCGCAGGTGAGCGGGTCGTTGTACCCGCCGCTTCCTTGAAGGCCAGCAGCGAGGCCTCCTCGTCGTCGGCTTTTGCGGCGGTGGTGAGCGCCGAGATGGTGACCGAGGAGGACAGCAGCAGGAGTAGTAGCAAGCTCAGCGAGCACAGTGCCATGTCGGCTGCTTTGGTACGCAGTGACTGGTGAGTGTAAACAACTGTGGGCGCGTTCGCTGGTCTGGATGGTCCAGACCAGCCGGTTCACTCTCCTTACAAAACACTGTTTATCAACCAACCGATACAGTGTTTCTCTATCGTAAAATCAGTCAGTTTCATAAAATCGGTCAGTTTCAGCTAAGTTTTAGATCAGCGAACAGGGCCTGTCAGGTGGTTGATAAGTAGAATTGTAGTTGGTGGTGTTATTATACTGCCAATCCCGGCCGTAATAGTACAATGTTAGGCGTTACTATCAAAGTTACTACTCGGAAAAAGTCTACTTAACCCCCACCTTTCATACTTGGTCTACTTCACCCCCAACCATGAAACCGTCTGTTTTACCCTCTGAACTTTCTAAAACCGTCTATTTTACCCCCTGGGCGGTTTTCAGCGGTGGTTGCTACAGTAACAGCGGGTCTGCTACAGCAACGGTGGGTTTGCTACAGTGTCGGTGGTTTTGAATTTTCTTTTTTTTTATTTATTTTCGGTGAATTTTTTGAAAAATCATAGAAAAATCATAAAATGAAAAATCTAATTTTATTGGACTTCACATGAGTAGATCTACACAGTGAATATATAATACGGTATGCTTTAGTACAAATTTTTTTTTGTAGCTTTAGATTAATTGGAAAATCCAATTTTGTCTGTAATTAATTAGAATTTATCTATAACTAAGTTATACATAGTCCAATGAGTACGAAATTTTTACTATAGTTCAAGCATACAATAATTAGCGTACCATAAAAATTTCACCACAATTGGACCATAGAAGCTGCAGGTATGAATTATTCCAATTAATTACAGACAAAATTAGATTTTCCAATTAATCTAAGGCTACAGTAAAAATTTTGTACTAAAGCATACCATATTATATATTCACTATGTAGATCTACTCATGTAGAGTCCAACAAAATTATATTTTTTATTTTATGATTTTTCTATGATTTACTGTGATTTTTCAAAGATTCACCGAAAATAAAAAAAATTCAAACCCACCATTGCTGTAGCAAACCCGCTGTTACTGTAGCAAACCGCTGTCAAAAAACCGCCCGGGGGGTAAAATAGACGGTTTTGAAAAATTCAGGGGGTAAAACAGACGGTTTCATAGTTAGGGGTGAAGTAGACCATGTATGAAAGAGAAAGATTAAATAGACTTTTTCCTTACTACTCTGACGTGCATAAAGAAGGAAGACGTCATCAGTTGGGCTGGCATGCAGGATGTGAACGAACGGTCAAGGACGCGGCGATGAGCCAGTGGTTAATGCTGGCTGGTGCTCAGCTTCACTCAATTACTCTCCCTATATAGCTATACGTCATGTTCGTTTGAGCTGGTTTGGCTTATAAACCGTGACTAAAAATATTATTGGCTAGTTTGGTGTAAGAGAAAAATATTGTTTATTGGTTGATAAACCATGGCTTATAAGCAGATACGAGCATGCAAACAGGCTGATAGCAATGACTGATTGTAGTGTGAACTGTGAAGGCTGAAGACCAGGGACGACCGGGAAGACTTGACTCCGCTACTGAGAGAAAACCTACTTGCACCGAGCGCGCGCATGGTCTGCCGTCCGTGTCAAGGGGAGGAGAGGAGAGCGGTATGTGGTGTGTGGGCCTGCTACCGTTTGCACGTCTCATCACCTCCGTCGTAGCACATTATCTGACGGCTCCGAGGTTAGTGTCAAGTTCTATGGCGTCGAGCTCGGAGCCATGTATTCTGGCACCGAGGTCCCGGCCACGTCAACGCCACCTAGGATGCCCTGCTGTGCACAGCCAGGCACCTCGGAGCCAAGATCTGTGGCGTTGAGACGTATTACCTCGGCGACATGAGTCCTGGCGCGACCCCCAGGATCCAAAGATGAGTTTACGTCTTTCAGGGGAGCAAACGTAAATTTTCTTTAAAAAAAAGATCAAATTGTAAAAAAAATTAGGGGCAACGTGCGTGCTGTGTCCGTGACCGTGACCGTGAGTCAAATGTGTTAGCTTAGGGTCCCAAAGTAAATGTAAGATGGTCCATATGGGCCACTTCAGAAGTTTGGCCACATCAATTGAATTATTGACACAATTACTATAGGTATTTTTGCAGAACGTCAAAAACCTTTATCACCCGAGCAAACCATCCCCTCGGATAAAATGTTGCGTAAATCATGATTTACACAGCGGACAATGCCCGCCTTCGTTAACAAATTAAATAAAAAACAAAGAAAAACTAATGAGCCCATTGATGGGCCTGCTGAGCCCATCCACAAAGGCCAGCTGAGGTCATCGACACGTCGCCGCTCGTTGGATCTGCCCGCACACCGTCGTTCCTCACCAGATCCGTCGATGCGGCACCACACGCTCCTCACCTGGTCTGCCCATGAGCTACCGCTCCTCGCTAGACTATCCGTGCGCCGTTGCCACTGCTCATATCTGGATCACCGTCATTGAGCCCATCGTGGCCACCACTGTTGGTATATTTAACGCACACAGATAAATTCGTAATCGCACGGATACCACTGTAGCTTTTATCCAGAGGTATTCTAAGTATCGTATCCATAGAAAAACGTGTGAGGATAACTAAGGTTTTCTTGTTCTGACTTGGGTAAGCTTATGTGTTCTACTGTTCAACTAGGGACACTCCTAGGGAAACACACCAACAGAGGATGCTTTCCTTCGCAACCGTGTCCTACGTATGCCTACAGACGGGAGGTGGACTACTAAGGATCAACGAAGCTGTATACTACAGGCTATATAGAACTTATGCCACTCACGCGATCTACCATCTTCCGGAATGCAGGGTGCATCCACGATTAACCTAAGTCGAAGCACCACCCTTACACTTATGATTAATACTCTACTCTCCCTAGGAAGAGAATAAAGCACTTAAAAGAGAGTCGTGAACCTGAAGAACAATATAAACAAGATACTTACTTGAATCAGAAGTTGATTATCGGAGAAATCTCAGACGCAAGCTCAGGTAGAACTTGAATCCACCAAAGTACAAGCTGTAGAGAGAGCACCGACAGGCCGGCATCTACTCAAAACTCTTCCCTTACTCTCTATCTCACTATTTCTAATTATAAGACTAAATCCTAAATAGGACTAATCTTCTCTCGATGGCTGGCTTTGATCCTGACGAGGAGAATATGAATTAGGGTTTTAGGATGGCTCCAGAGAGGGTGATAGGGGCTGGTATATATAGGCCGGAGTGTCCAACGTGAGCCCTTGGATCAAACCGACTTAAAGGACGGTGTAGATGCAACTTAGGAGGCGGTGGAGAACCGACATAACAGCGAGAGGCTGACATTGGGGGCCCATAGGTCGGGCGGCCTCTAGGTGGGGCTGGCTGGCCCCACATGTTAGAGACACGGGTCCACCTCTGTGATTCACCTTCTGGAATCTTCTAGAGTCTTTCCATATCGATTTCGCGGTGAAATTCCGTAATTTTCTTTGACAAATAAGTCCCCCTTGACGGTTTTCTAGATAAACCCTGCTGAAAATACAGATTCACCAAAACTCGTGGAATTTATTAGTTTAAATCCCTATACCTATGTTTGATGATGGAATTAAATATAAATACAGGTTATGTTGATAGTTTATAATTGATGTTAGTGACCGTCAACAACCACCATTGATCTAACCGCTTGAGAGAAGACAGAGAGGGTGATAGAGATACCACTGCGATGCCCTGCTACCGCAAGCCCCGGCCGCCGCTAGATCCCTGAGTGTGCCACCCCAAAGGAACCCCGCATGGCCCTGTGCATGCGCTGCCACATAGGCTTGGCTCGCGCACCCTACCACCACCCTACGCACCATAGGTGATCGAGCCTCGTGCGCCCAACAAGGCCATGAGTGTGCGTTGCCACCTAGACAAGCTTCGTGAGTCGCCGCTAGGAGGGGCATCATGCCGCCGTCAAGAGATGAGAAAGAGCCGGGTGTGTAAGAGAGAACGAGGAGCTCCAAACCCTAACTCACTACATATACATAAACATAGGTAACAGGCATCTTGGACCTCGGACATGTTTCCTGAGACAGGCCTCTTTAGAGGTCCGCCTCTGAAAATATCTTCTATTTTCATAGGCGTACCTTTTAAGAGGCCCGTCTTCATAAAATTATTTCGAGAGACGGGTATCTTTTTGGCCAGTTCCATAAATGAAATAACTGCCTCCGAAAACCCTCAAGTATTTTAGGAGACAGTTACATTTTGTGACTACCTCCATTAATGAAATGGTCTGTCTCCTCAAATCAATTTTGTAGTAGTATGAGTTGAATTTATATTTAGTAAGCATGTGTATGCAAAGAAATACATAATTATTGTAACTAAGGTTGACGAATGAAGGCTCGTCCCATTAGTACAGAAAAGATTTTTAGAGGCAGTCAAAAATGATTTTCAGAGGTGGTTTAAAAAACCGTTACAATGCCACCGATAGTAAAATAAATGATTTTCAGAGATAGTTGACTTCCCTAAAAATATTTTTTAGATTTTTTTAAAAATCATTTAGAGTCTAATAAAAATAAGAAAAAAAATATTTAGTGTGGCTAGAGGCCTAGAGAGCCAACCAACCACTCATAGAATTTAATTTTTACCACCATCCGGTATAGTACAGCAGTAAGGATTTGAACTCGCAACCTCTTGCTCCGCGCGCTCCATCCCCTATCACTACACAACATAGTCACTTATGTTGAGATGTACAGTGCTATCCATTTGTATTAATACGTATGGATCTTATAATCAATATTTGGACTATTAAATGACCTTAAATGGGAAAATTTTCAACTACAAAGTTTTAGATCTCTTTGAGCACTACAACTTTCATATAGGACATTTCTCCATCCATGGTCATTTGAGTAATTCAAAAATTTTAAATGAAAAATCTGAGACTTAATTTACATATTTAGAACTCTAAATAACCTCAAACAAAAATTTTATCAACTACAAAGTTTTAAATCTCGTCGAGCCCTACAATTTTGATATAAATTTTATCTTCATACAACTTCATTTAAAAAGATATGAATTTATTTGTGTTGTAGCTATTTTTAAGGATGGTTGACTTAGTCAATCGGCTCTGAAAATCAGCAGTTTTAGAGGCGATTCTCTTAACGAAACCGCCCATAAAAATGGATACATTTTGAGGCAGATTTCTTAATAGAACCACCCCTGAAAATAGATTTTCAGCGACGGTCACGGAGCTACAGTGCTCCCCGGTGACGTTAGAGGCAACGTGCTAGTTTAACCGCCTCTAATAGAAAAGGAAAGTGTTGACGGTAGTTAACAACCATTATAAACTGTCAATATAACATGCATAAGGGAATAAATATAATCACCAATGAAGTCTAGGGGTTTAAACTAACAAATTCTACAAGTTTTGGTGAATCTATATTTTCTGCAGGGTTCATCGAGAAAACCGTCAAGGTGGATCAAGATGTCAGATTTAATTGTGCTTATCCGCAGCGAAATGGACACCAGAAGGTTCCAGAAGACTCCACACCTAAGTGGAGGGTGAGACGCACTAGGTGGGGCCCACCTACAGGCCGGCCGGCCCCTAGGGCCCACCTGTCAGCCCCTCATTGTTATGTCGGTTCTCCACTGCCTCCTAGGTTTTATCTACGCCATCCTTTAAGTCGGTTTGATCCAAGAGCTCACGTTGGACGCTCCGGCCTATATATACTAGTCCCTGCCACCGCCCTAAGGCATATTGCATAAGTCTTTTGAGAAGACAGAAACCCTAATCATCCTCAGAGCTCTACCATATTCTAGGGCATAGCTTGTTAGGCTAGGTCTAGAGGGAGGCAAGCAGGCTTCGCTTGGATTTCAGATCGTGTCAAGAGCATGGTTTGGTATAATCTTTGTACCCCCTCTCTTTTGTACCTCCATTATTTTTATATGCTAGTTATAATTGTTATGACAATATTAGTATTCATTTTATTCATGTTATTCGTTACAATGTTCAACGTCTACTTTGATTATATACTTAGTATAGCTAGTTTATCATTATGTTTATGCATAAGTTCGTATAGCGCTCACTCTAAAGTACACGGGGTGGGTGGTCGACATTGTGTAAGCGTGGTACTTATAGGTTGTTTACTTATGGATACACCCTATATTCTAGGTCATGTGGTAGATCACGGATGTGACACTCCCGTTGAGTCCTTTGTAGTTCACTCCCCGAATATAGGTGCAAGTAGGGTCCGATTACAAAGGAAGAACAAGCTCTATTCTTAATCTTCCTTAATAATATCCCTTATGTGTAGATATAAAAATAACCTTAGCCATGACTAATAGGTGTAATTGTACTAATTAATGTATGCTTTGACTTGTAATTAAAGAATGACTTAGGAATTGTTCCTCTAATATTCTACCTGACCATGCTAATACCGTAGAAAAGGGTACTCTGAGTGATTTATCATTATTGATGATCAATACTTATCATATTTATATATCTTATCCTATGACTTACCCCTATTATCAGTAGAATATTGGTTATGGTTTACTTCTCCATCAATAGTATAACCTATCAATACATGTCCATACTAGACCTTCCCTATGATAAAAATATAAATAACGATACCTAGAATACTCTCCGGTGAAGTGCTACAATGGTATAATTATCTGTGCGCTTGCAAATCCTTTTCATGCATATATTTATATATTCTTTTTAGTCACATAAATTAATAATGAACTACTTAGTATTATTCTAGTAGTAATGCTATGTAGTACCAACAACCATCTCTGGCATCATCACTAGGGATGACAACCTAGTAAAGTAATGTTAGGAGATATAGGTTTATAATAAGTGGCTACTAAACAAATGACAAGTTATTAAATACCAACAAACATTTCTGGCACCATTGCCGGGGAATGTAGATAGGCAAAGGAAGTATTGATAAACTTATACTTATTGATGTGATCGAGGAAAACCATTGACCTCTGCTCAAACAGGCTTACCCTTGTTTTGTCTACTTGTGTATCTTATACAGGGTAATGTATGACTGGTGTTGACCTTCCGACAAAGTACATTGAAGATCTAGAAGCTTTAATCAGGAGGACTAGAGCTAAACTCAAGAAAATTCTAGCTTTAGAGTCGGAAGACAACCATATAAGGCAAAGCTTAACACCTGAATTTGAAGCCATGGCTAACAGGACTCCCCGTGAATTCTCTGCTCCAACTACGGCCAACATCTGTACTGGACAAACAATCAATGTCAAAGATAATGGATTCAAGCTCAAGCCAGCCCTCATCAACATGGTGCAATCAAGCCAGGCCTCATCAACATGGTGCAATCAAGCCAGTTTTGTGGAAAGGCACACAAAGATGAGAATGCACATCTCCAACACTTCCTGGAGATCTATAGCACTTTCACCATCAAAGGAGTAACCCAAGATGCCATATTACTTCGCCTCTTCCCATTCTCACTCTTGGAGAAGGCAAAGCAATGGTTCTACGCTAACAAGGATAGAGATACTACATGGGATAACTACTCCACTGTGTTCCTAGAAAAGTTCTTTCCCACAGGCAAGACCAATGCTCTACGTGGGAGAATTTTAAGCTTTCAGCAACAACATGATGAATCTGTCCCTGAGGCATGGGAACGTTTTCAAGATTATATTGTGGAATGTGCTCATCATAGGATGGAGAGTTAGCTACTCATGTAGATTTTCTACCACGGGTGGACCAATAGTACCCGTGAAACTATGGATGCTGCTACTGGAGGTGCATTCCTATCACTCACCATACCAGCTGCAACAGCTCTTGTGGAGAAGATGGCCTCCAATGAAGCTTGGAATAAAGAACGTCTTTAGACCCACAAGAGAGGTGGAGGTATGCATTAACTCAAGCAGGTAGACATGTTGTCTACCAAGATGAACCTACTATGAAGAAGCTTGAAGATCAAGCCAATGAAAAGCAAGAAGTCATGCACATTCATGATTCTCGCATGACATGTGAAGAGTGTGGAAATACTAGGCATTTAGGGAACAGCTGTTCTGAAACCCCAAAGGATGTGAACTTTGTCAACAACAGCAACTACTTTCGTCATCAATAGAATCAAGGATGGAACCAGCAACAGAGACCGAACTACCAAGGTAACTATCAAGGTAATGATTTTAATAATTTCAATCAACCACCCTTAAGAGAATTAATTATTGGCCAATCCAAACTTATGGAGGGATTATCTAGAAAGGTAGCTACTAATGATAAAATTCTAGAGAACATAAATAATAGAATGGTTAGCTTTACTTCTGCCATTAAGAACCAGCATAGCTTTAATAAAATGGTAGAATCACAAATAACTCAGCTGGCAGCTGTTGTTCCTCCGTCCGACAAAGATAAGATTCTAGGGCAACTGAAAGATCTAGAAACTACAAATCTTGTCGATATTCACAATGTAGCATATTATACAACCATCGATGGGAAGCTAGATAGATTATACCTTGCTAGAAAAGAAGAGTGATCTAGGGAGATCTGTCATCCCCATCGCCATTGGACCTCACATTTTTCAAGAAGCTATCTGTGACTTCAGAGCAAGTGTCAACATCATGCCTAAGGTAATTTATATCAAATTAATGGAGATGTAAGGGCACCCATTATTTTGGGCCAACCATTCCTAAGCACCGCAAAAGCCATCATCTGCGCAGATAGTGCCAAGATCTGCTTTACAATCAAGGATAGAAAGGAGAAGTTTTCTTTCAAGAACCGTATCCTACAATCTCCTGGACATCTGCAGACGACATACCTACCCGAAGAGACAACAGTGACCAAGAAGAAGAACAATAGGAGAAGGAGAAAGAATAAGGTTAGGTAGACTCAAGAAGAATCAGTTAACATAATCAACACACTTTGATCAGAGTACGACCACCTCCTCGCTTCACCATTCCTTGCTAAGAAGGATGACCTAGGTGTACCCATGATCGAGTGTACCATTGGACAAAGAATTTTTCACAAGACCATCTGCGATACTGGGTTGGGTGTCAATATAATGTCCAAGGTAACATATGAATACTTATTCGGTGATGAACCTTTGTTCTCTACATATATGCAATTACAGATGGCGGATCAATCAATCTGATTTTTAGAAGGAATAGCAAAATATGTCATGGTAAGAATATCCGATCAGTTTGCCCCTGCCAACTTCATGGTTCTAGACATGGGTGAAGAAGAAGATGATACACCTATTATATTGGGAAGACCATTCCTCAACACAACCAACGCAATCATCTACATCGGATCAGGACAAGTCCACTTCTAATTCCCTAGAGAAAATGTATGCTGTTATTTCAATAGTTATACCACTTATGAACAGCCCAAGAATACCCGCTCTAGGATGAGACGTCGATCATCCCAACGCTAGAAGAATCAACCTTCAAAAATGAATGGAAAGAAGATGAAGAACCTAAAGAAGTTGTGAAAACCTACTCCGCATAAGTCAAACCCACAGACCAAGCAGGTATGGAAAGAGAAGGTAATGTCATCATCAGAGACACCATCACAAGATGTGCAACCATCTGGGTCTCCATCGTTGAGACCGAATGATGCACCCAAAGAGTAAAGAACTTTTCTCCAGCCAAGTCCTGTTCGGAGGACTTAAAAATCCAAACCCTGGTAGTGAGGTAACATCGGTAGTTAACTATATTTACTTTTTAGTATTGCATGAATTACTTTTCACTTTAGCATATTCATTTTTCTACATTAGCATTGCATTTAGAAAAGCCTAAGCCCCATGTGAAAAATTTTCTCGGTGTGTAAAAGCCCAAGAGAGTATTCACTGTGGTGGCATCATCATCATCATAATAATAATAATAATAATAATAATAATAATAATAATAATAATAATAATAATAATAATAATAATAATAATAATAATAATAATAATAATAATAATAATAATAATAATAATAATAATAATAATAATAATAATAATATCATGCATGCATATTTTCTTTCTGCATTATATAAATAAGAAAATCCAAAAAAATATTAAATAGACATCCTGCTAGAACTTTGCCAATTAGGAAATCTGTCTAAACCTCCAAGGACAACAAATCTCTGAATGGCTGACCGCTAACCCTTTATCCTAATCAGTGCCATGAGTTTTAGTGTTCTTATTGTAGTATTTTGCTGGATGATCAAGAGTAAAGCCGTCCATCTGAAGTACATTTTCCTGAGCTGTCGCTACACTCGCTGCACGAGGAACACAACTTCTAGACGGATGAGAAAGACTTCTGCTGGTAGACTCACTCCAAGAAAGACCACGACAAGATTCAGCTTGGGGAGGAGCATCTCCCATGTATCTAGCTAAGTATTTCTTTTCTTTTTGGTTTTACTATTTTTAAGTTTGCTTCATATTTGCTAAAGAAATAAAAAGATGCACAACAAATTAAAAGCCAAAATAAAAATTTATCTTAACTAGTTATAAATATATATATATATATATATTAAGATGTGATCTTAAATTTTGAAAACAAAATAAAAGGTGTGTTAAGTTTTCTTTAAGTTTGATTTTTAAGAGCTAAAAAAATAAAAGGACTCTAAGAATAATCTCTTGTAATGGAAATGATGAATAGTTACCCTATCGTAATTCCTTTCAAGTACCTAGTTTTCAGCCTTAAATTCTCTTGAGTTTTGAATATGACTGTTTTGATATATGAATTTACTCTCAACTTGAAATTCGTGGGTAACATATGCTTGATCTAAGTCTATGTAATTGATGGATATGATATGAGAAGGTCTGAGCTGTTGTTTATCTTATTCCAAGTGACACTAAAGTTCTAGAGATTTATCTTTTGAAAAACATAAAAATCCTACATGATGAGCTCCTGTATGACAAAGCTTGAGTTCCTACCAGAGCCATATATGATATTTAGATAAGAAAAACTTCCACTCATATATGCTGCTTGCATTGCATTGAGTTTAGTCAAGCTTTGTTGACCCTTATGAGATGTTTGTCATACTCTTAAAATCAAGATCACGTACACACCACACAAATTTGCACTACTCCTACACTGAGGGAAGGCGCAACATGCCATTCCATCTAAATCCACCCAAAAATGTTTTACTCCTACACTAGGAGTAAACACGAAAAATATTCTTAATAGGATATGCACCAAATAAATGCTCCAAAGTTCTTGTTGCTAGCACTCAAAAGTTCTGTTGCATAAAAGAAGCATGTGGCTATGCAAAAGTTATTCATAAAAAAAGAGAGAAAGATGAGAAAAAATGTACGAGTGTCCGAGATATTTAAAACAATGGGTACTTAGATGCTCGTCCAGAAAAAAGAAGAAGAAAAGATGAATAAGATAGCCCATATTTTCTTGCAAAGTTGTTTTCAGGTTTCAAAAGAGAGATATATTTTCAAGGAGCATAGTAGAATTAGGTTAGCCACCAAATATATCCACCATACATCCACACACATGCACATCTTGATTTGATTGTATGACTCAACTCTCTTTAGATCCGAGGTTTGACTTTACAATATATGTATTGCAAGTATGCTTTTTCTACTCCCATGAGCTCTACATAAGCTTTAGTTGTAGAAAGAGGAAGGCATAACACCGCTATTGCCTTGGTGAGGATCCACAAATACCACATATATTGAGAGACTTGAGAGTGTCATACAAAGAAAGCTTTGAGTTTTATTTTAAAAAATCTATAAAAAACTCTAGAATAATGGTTGAGCAAAGAACTTGAGACATAGTGCTTGACTTGATCATTCTGTCTTTAATTGCTCACCCAAGTGAAGACAAAGAAGCCCCATGGTTGAAGGTAATATGTGTAAGTTTGAAAGTCAGATCGGTTTATTCCAATCTGGAGGAGAATTCTTATTTGAACGCATATGTACTTTTGAGGAGTGAAAGCATCAACGCAACTCCTGATCTATTTACTAAGTTTAGCTTTGCTAAGGGACTAGCAAAGGTTAAGCTTGGGGGAGTTTGTTGATGGTAGTTAACAACCATTATAAATCGTCAATATAACATGCATAAGGGCATAAATATAATCACCAACGAAGGTCTAGGGGTTTAAACTAACAAATTTCATAAGTTTTGGTAAATCTGTATTTTTTGCAGAGTTTATCGAGAAAACCGTCAAGGTGAACCAAGATGTCTGATTTAATTGCACTTATCCACAGCGAAACGGACACCAGAAGGTTCCAGAAGACTCCACACCAAAGCGGAGGTCAGCCCCCTGTTGTTATGTCGGTTCTCCACCCTCCTAGGTTGCATCTACGCCGTCCTTTAAGTCGGTTTGATCCAAGGGCTCACGTTGGACGCTCCGGCCTATATACCAGCCCCAACCACCCCCTAAGGCATATTGCATAAGTCATTTGAGAGCACAGAAACCCTAATCATCCTTAGAGCTTCACCATATTCTAGGGCATAGGTAGTTAGGCTAGGTCTTGAGAGATGCAAGCACGCTTCGCTTGGATTCCCGATCATGTCAAGAGCGTGGTTTGGTATAATCTTTGTATCCCCTCTCTTTTGTACCTCCATTATTTTTATATGCTAGATACAATTGTTATGACAATATTAGTATTCATCTTATTCATGTTCTTTGTTATAATGTTCAATGTCTACTTTGATTATATACTTAGTATAGCTAGTTTTATCATTATGTTTATGCATAAGTTCGTATGGCGCTCACTCTAAAGTACACAAGATGGGTGGTCGACATTGTGTAAGTGTGGTGCTTATATGTTGTTTACCTGTGGATACACCCTATATTCTAGGTCATGTGGTAGATCATGGATGTGACACTCCCATTGAGACCTTTGTAGTCCAGTCCCCGAATATCGGTGCAAGTAGGGTCTGGTTACAAAGGAAGAACAAACTCTGTTCTTAATCTTCTTTAGTAATATCCCTTATGTGTAGATATAAAGATTAGCTTAGCCATGACTACTAGGTGTAATTACACTAATCAATGTATGCTTTGACTTGTAATTAAGAATGACTTTGGAATTATTCCTCTAATATTCTACCTGATCATGCTAATGCCATAGAAAGGAGTACTTTGAATGATTTATCATTATTGATGATCAACACTTATCATATATATATATATATATATATATATATATCTTATCCTATGACTTACCCCTATTATGAGTAGAATATTGGTTATGGTTTACTTCTCCATCAATATTATAACTTATCAATACATGTCCATGCTAGACCTTCCTTATGATAAAAATATAAATAACGATACCTGGAATACTCCCGGGTGAAGTGCTACAATGCTATAATTATCTGTGCGCTTACAGATCCTTTTCATGCATATATTTATATATTCTTTCTAGTCACATAAATTAATAAAGAACCACTTATTATTATTCTAGTAGTAATGCTATGTAGTACCAACAAGCATCTCTGGCATCATCACTAGGGATGACAACCTAGTAAAGTAATGTTAGGAGATATAGGTTTATAATAGGTGGCTGCTAAACAAGTGACAAGTTAATAAATACCAACAGGAAGCGTTTCTAAAAATCTTTTCTGTACTAGTGTCCTAGGCCATCGTACAAGAAAATAGTTGGTTGATGTTCCATGTTTCGGTCCATACTTCCTGAATAGGTATAACCCCTTCGAACCGGTAACAATTATCAATCCACGTACCTTGTTTCTCAATCCAATCGAATCGGGAACTTTGTGACAGTGCGGCCAGCCCCAAGGTAATAGCTATTTCTCTTGCTCTCTACCCTTGATGATCTTTCCTTGAGTGTTGGATGCCAAGAATAATTTTCTTAACAACTTTTATGGTTACTTTAGTGTTGGATGCCAAGAACAATTTTCTTAATAACAGTTTTTGAGCCCTCAAGGATATTCTGTTTTGTAGTAGTTTTGGGCTAGGGGTGCTGCAGCCTGGGTCCAGCCATTGTAGTTCCTACTACCTCTTTCACTGGGTATTCAGTGGTTAATTAACTCAAGAAAGGAAGTCCAAATAGATAAGTATCAGCCCTAGTTGGTCATTCTGAGGTAGCTCCTGCTTTCAAATGGTTGTGGAAAAGCTAATATCAACCAAAACATAAAAGTCTTATTTTGGCTCTTGATCAAGGATCGATTAAGCACCAGAAATATCTTAAGAAGGAAAAGCATGAATCTAGATTCATATATTTGTGAACTTTGTAGTCTGTCAGTAGAAGAAACTTCACAGCATCTCTTTCTTGACTGCCCATTTGCAAAGATGTGTTGGGGGATCATCAACCTAAATGTGCTAATGAACTGCAGTTCCCAGAAGTTGCTTCCTTTTTCAAAAACCAGCTCCACTCACAACTTTAATTTTCATGTTGGCGCTAGTCCTCATGTGCTAGGTAATATGGACAGCTAGGAATGATCTGATCTTCAAGGGGGTGCGACTATTGCAAGATTGCATGAACCTGTTCTTTAAAGAACTGATGCTAAGTTCGACCCAATTACTAGGATATGTCGACGGACTGTCCAACAGTGAATTAAAGTAGATATAGCGACGGACAAGCCATCGCAATACGTTAAATTAGCGACCGAAGGTCTGAAGCAAATCTTTAGCGACCGACTGTTCGACCATAATTGTCAACGGCAATTTGATGTTGTGGTGTAGTGGTAAAGTCAAGCCTCTGCCAATCGTTTGAGCTATGGACTCAAAACCTGGGATAGACTGCTGCCTGCTTCTAATGTTTTTTGTTTCTTGATTTTTCTGTTACTGTAACCTTTATTTCTTTTGAACTCTTTTCTGTTGGTTAATAAATTAGCTGTAGGGGCTTGGGCCCCTCCAGATTCCTCAAAAAAATCACAAGAAGCAGACAAGAAACTATACCCTTAGGACTAATTTGGAAGCAAGGGGAGGCACACCCAAGGATAGAAAACCCTATATGAATAACTTAATGGGTTATTTAAATGATATTCCAATAGATTTCTCAACCTGCACTACTATGGATTTCTCACCCTGCACTACTACACAAATCTTTTCCGAGGCGGGCATTTTTGATTAACGGAGGCGGGCATTGCAACTGCCTCCGTGGCTCCATCCAAAGGTCATGGTTGATTGTGGCGAGCTATTAATCCCATTAACCGAGGCGGACGTCTTAAAATGCCTGCCTCCGTTAATGTTCTCCAGAAAACCAAAAAACCAAAAAAAAACTTGCAACTTTGGAGAATCAAACCCACGACCTGACACTCAATACTACCACGTCTCTACTACTGCACCACACAATCATTTATATCTATATATAATATGCTATCTTTTTATATCAATATTTTGTAATCTTATATTACATATTTGAGCTACTAAATGAACTCAAATGAAAAAACTTTTAACTACAAAGTTTTAAATCTTGTGAAGTACTACAACTTTGCTATAGGATGTATCCCAATTAGAGATAGTTTGAAAAATTCAAAAAATTGAGTCTCAGAACATGTAAATTTCGAACACATATTTGAGACTCTAGGTGACTTTGAATCAAAAACTTGTCAATATCAAATATGTAGATCAGGCCGGACACTGGAACTTTGGTATTAACTATGTGAACATTTGAGATCGTTTAGGAATTCAAAATTTTAAATTTCAAAATCTATAACCTTTGAACACATATTTGGGACTCTAAACATCTTCAAATTAAAAACTTTTCAACTACAAAGTTGTAGATTCTACTAAGAACTATAACTTTTGTGTAGACTATGTCAACATCCGAGATCATTTGATAATTTCAAATTTCAAAATCGGTGCACTTACAATAATATTTTTGGGACCCTAAACAGTTTCAATTCAAAAAAATTCAACTACAATGTAATCTCGTCGAGGACTACAATTTTGATGTAAAGTATGTCTTCATCTGAGTTTATATGAAAAAGTTATGAATTATTTTGTTGTTGCAATCGTTGACCAAGGCAGACATCTTAAGACGCCCGCTTCCGTAAATCGATTTACGAAGGCAGACGCAATAATCGATTAACCGAGGCGTTTGGCTTATGGTGCCCGCCTGGGTTAATCCATTAACGGGTGGTTAATCATGAATTAACCAAGGCGGTTGGATTAGAGTGCCCTCCTCGGTTAATGATTAACTGAGGCGGTTGCTGGGCCAGCTGCCCAGCCACCCAATAACGGAGGCGGGCAATCGGCCCGCCCGCCTCCGAGGCCAAAAGCCAAACACCTTGCTTAAGTTTTTATGTAGTAGTGCTAGAAAAAGTCAGGGATTTCATGGGGATTTGAGTTTCCAAATTAGCCCTTAATAAAGTAAATGGCTAAGCTGTTGTGAACTGGTTCACTTGGTTGCTCAGAGGATTAGGTAGGAGCTCAGCCTGGAGCCTCGTCCATTTCTGGGTCCGCCCCGTGGGCGAGTGAGCGGAAAGTGGAGGACTTGAGGAAGCAACGCAGAACGGGGGAGGGGCTGGAAGGATGGCAGCTGACTGGAGCGGCTAATTGTGGGCAAGCAATTGCGAACTTGACAAAAATTTCAAGCACAGTACCTTACCCTACGTGTCTTCTAGTAATTGCGAGACACAACATGAATACGTACACAAGCTATGCGTTTCCATTAAAGTGACCCAAGAAACTTGTTTGAAGGCCAATCACGCATTGTCAGCAAGCTAAATAACCAAGCAAAGAAGCATGTCCCGTGCAAATTTGTTTTTTTTCGTCTTCTCAAATTACCAAGTTTATTCACCACTCGAAATTCAATTCTGTTACAAGCCTGCTAGTCGACTGATAGATGGAACACATGTCGCAATATGCTCACTATGGGTGTGCTTGGTTGCTTTCACGATGTTGCGTATATCATATATTCTACATGTGCGGAAGCTAAGCAGACTCAGTGGATGCATTAGTCCAAAAAAATAGATATTTGGTTGGTTATGGATATAGTAATCTTGCTTCTGCGGATGTAATAACCCTGTGAAGATGTTTCGGTGCCTATATGGGTATATACAGAGTCTCTTAGATAAAGGATGATGTGTGGGCCAGCTCAAAATGCATTGCATTCACCAAGCTAGTATGACCAGTAAAGCTTATTTTGAACATATCCATCAGTCTAGAAGGAGGTCGCAATCAAACAGTTTTTTGGGCTATATGAGTCCACCAGCCATGATGAAGAAGAAGATGCAGCCAACCAAACACCGTGCGAGTCTTCTGCTAATTATTAGTCGGTATATTGTCATTATGCAGATGCTTTAGCTTTGACGAGCTTTCCACGCCACTTCCTGTGGATATAATTAGAATTACCTAATGTTTAGGTCTTGTTTGTGGTGACAACCTCTCAGTGGAATTTGGATGCAAGAGCGTCAAAAAGTTTTTATGCTTACCGCCTTCCTACCTAACGCATGACACAGCTTGCTTAAAAATTCTTTCTTTCAGCAAAATTTACAAAGCAAATGGCTTTTTTGGTTTCCTCTGGATCCAGGCAAATCCATTTATTGTCGTCACTAGGAATTGTTTAGAGGAAGAGCTAAACACTGGAATCCGCCATGAATACGTACCACAAGGTATGCGTTCCCATTAATGTGACCCAGCAACTTATTTGAAGGCCAATAATTTCGCGCATTGTCGGCAAGCTAATTAACCAAGCGAAGAAGCATGTCCCATCCACAGTATGAACAAATCTTTCTTTCTCAGAACAATTTTTTTTTAGATAATAGATAAAATTTGGCTTCATCCCTTTAAAATGAAGGGAATCAAACCAATTATTACAAACGTTTGGCAAAACAGAAAGCTGGCCAAACTTAAGATTAAATCTAACAACAAAAGACCATCCATAAGAGGTGAAGAATTGTAAAGCCACCGCTTCCAACGTTTTTGTTTTCTTCACACCGTTCCAGTTGTGCCCAATGTATTCCCCTGAATAAAACCTACAAAAGTTTTAGGTTGACATCTATCAAAAATGATTTCATTCCTTGTATTGCATATTATCCAGTAAATATCAGCACCTCATGTTAACAAAAGATCATTTTTTATTCAATCCCGTACTAGTTTGGGCCCTTGTTATGTTTGAACAAATTTTATCCTTTTATTCTACTTATTATGTCCATGGAACGAAGTGCTGTTAGCCCCTCAACATATTTTAGGAATTTAGAGAAATTTTGGCCACAGACAAACTAGGATAAATGTGCTATTCTTTATTTGTTATTAGTGCTGTAACAAGTTTTTGAATTTTGATGACTGCCCATCCTCGCTTTTACAAGTCCTTTTGTCCATGTTTAACCATCACTACTGGAAAATAGGTCTGCTATGACTGGAGCCGTGGGGCTGAAAATCACAACCCTGCAGCTGCAAAGACATACATCTATCTCCACAGTCCACAGGTGAGCTCTGTTTGCTGCATTCATTATATTGTGCTATTCATCCTGAAATCTTTATTGTATTATTTCTGCCACTGAACCTCTTAATAGGAAACTGAGGTCAAAGGAAAGCCACGCCTTGCGACAGGCAGGTTGTTAGATTTATTTCCACATCGGTAATTGATGGTGGTGGAGCACAACATATAAGGCGGGGTAGTCCTCACCTATCGTGCTAAGTCTTTTGGGTTGAGTTTGGCCTAAGGCCTGGGTATGTTGTGAGCTCCGGTGGACCAGGGCCCGAGGGGCGCCAGCTCGTGGGTATAGCGAGCTGGGTCGGATTGTTGGACCAGATTCCACTATACACTCTAACAAGTGGTATCAGAGCCTATGGTCGGAAAAACCTACAAAATCTCAGGGGTCACAATGTTTGGTTTAGTCCCACATCAGATTTCAGGGGTCACATTGTTTGGTTTAGTCCCATATTGGTAATTGATGGTGGGGGAGCATAACATATAAGGTGGAGGTAGTCCTCACCTATCATGCTAGTATTTTTAGTTGAGTTAAGCCTAATGCCTAGGTATGTTGTGGACTCCAGTGAACCTAGGCCCGAGAGGCGCTGGCTTGTGGGTATAGCAAGCTGGGCCAGGATTCCACTGCGCACTGTAATATGAAGTGATTGCATTGCAGAAGATGTTACTTAATGGCTGCACAAGAAATCATGATGTCATCCACTAGTTTTGTTATGCCCACCCCCCTTCCCCCTCCTGTCTTGGAAGTCTGGTAGATTGTAAATTTCAGCTTACTTGTAGGCGCCAATTATTATAGGGTTTCTGTTGGAAGAATTAACATGCTGTAGTTGTTTGTGGTCTTACAAATAGATTGTCTGTGGAGGTTCTGTGATAATCTCCTTGCTTGTTTTGGCGGTAAAATCAGTGTACCAAAGAATGTTGTGATGTAAATTTTCGTGCACATGGATCGATACTAATGGAGTTGTAGTTCACATATAAATCCCGTTCTTGGTTAGGATGGGCATGGAGCAATCCATGGATACCCACCGAGCCAATCTAGTTCAATTTAATAAGGTAAAGTTTCAGTCTGACTGATGAAAAGTTTGTCAGCTGAACCAGAGCGGATAGGTGGACTCTTATTTCTAGGCTGGTGAATTGATTTCCTTTTTCCAACGAGAGCTTCACGAGTAGTTTGCATTCGTGACCAGACGGCCTTGGGGGATTCAGGTGATGATTGATTTGTGGTGTAACTTATAATCCATACAAAAATGGGAGAATTCCTTATTTGACACTGGAAAAATGAGTCGTTCCTTTCTTGGCCCTGAAATTTTCTTCGTTCCCTATTTGACACTGACTTCAACTTCCGTTCCTAATTTGACACTGCCGTCAATTCCGTTAGCTAACGGTGTTAACTGACCGTTAAAAAGACGTTTTTGCCCCTAGAAAAAAAACGGCGAAGCAAATTTGAGAGGAAAAAAAAACCCGCGCCCGCCTCTGATGCATGCGCCCAGCTAAAAAAAAGGCGCAGGTTTTTTTTTCCTCTCAAATTTGCTTCGTCGTTTTTTTTTCTAGGGGCAAAAACGTCTTTTTAACGGCCAGTTAACACCGTTAGCTAACGGAATTGACGGCAGTGTCAAATTAGGAACGAAAGTTGAAGTGAGTGTCAAATAGGGAACGAAGAAAATTTCAGGGCCAAGAAAGGAACGACTCATTTTCCCAATGTCAAATAAGGAATTCTCTCTACAAAAATCTGGTGTAGCAACTGATGGTATGTGCTTCGGAAGTCTTGTGGCATCGAAATTCATTTGATAGTGGTGTAAATTTTGCTAATGTGGTCATTTTTTTACCTCATGCCATACATGCCAAAAATTAGTAGCGACCGTGGTTTAGTAAACCTTGTTTTGAAGATCTTCATGCCCCCCCCCCCCCTCTCACTCCTCTACCACCCCTCCCCCTCAACTCCGGCCACCAGTTTCTTCTCCGGCGAGGAAACACGGCCACCCGGGCGAATCCGGGCCCCCTGGGGCTGGATCTAGCACCTGCACCCTCTATTCGTTCCGCGTGGTGAGGCAGTGCGTCCGGCTCTTCTTCTCTGGGTCTTCACATGGCAGCCAGCTAGATCCGGGCCGGTGCCGACGGCCTATGCCCCTATGGGGTCGCGAGCGCTTGCCCGCAGTTGGCTAGTCTGGCTAGGGCCATTGCCTGCCTGCCTTGGCGTGGCCGGTGCCTGCCCATGGCGGCCAGTGCGCCAGGCGGACGACTGATGTTGTGGATGCCAGCCTCGCTCGCAGGGATGCTATGGTGCCTGCGACGGCCAGATCTGGCAGTCGAGGTGCCTGCGGCGGCCACGTCTGGGCGCCCGGTCCTGGCCTAGTCGGGCCTTCCCAGCCATCCAGCGCCGGCCGTTGCTGGCATGCTGGACGGGCGGGACCTGCTGGTTGGCTGCCTGCTAGCCGACGCTGGAGGATCTACCGCTGCCCCAGCAGTGTAGGACGACCTAGGTCCGGCGAACAGTTGTTGCTTGGGTGAAAGCTCTGCCAGGTGCCTTGCTCCGGGCCGACGGCGGTGGTACAGTCTGTGCCACTATCTTCTTGAAGGCGTCGTTGAAGCTTCTGTTTGTCGCCCGAGTTGTTGTGGGCGGCTCTAGGACGAAAGTCCTTGTGCTCTTCTTTCAACGTTGTTAGCAACTGCGGATGTCATTCCCTTCCTCCAGGCTTCGTTGGAGCACTCCTGCAGCCATCCTGCCTCTCTCGCCGGAGTTGGCCCTGGCCGTGCTGTGCCTGCATCTACTTCAGCTCCTTCATCGCTTTGGTCTGCCCAGCTCAGTTGTTTGGTGTTGCCGGTGTCGTCTGGTTCTTCGCAGGCTCTTCTTGGCGGATGCTTTGCCGTCGCTGCTGCCTGGGCAGATGCTTTGCCGCCAATGTCGCTCCACTCTTGCGGATACTTTGCCTCGTGGTCTCTGGCGGATGCTTTGCCGCCGTGTTGCTTGGATTGCTATGGCAGATGCTTTGCTGCCGTGAGCGTTGCCGCTTCGGTCGTCTCGGGCAGATGCTTTGCCGCCGTTCTTGCTGGATTCTCGGTGGATACTTTGCCACCACGGCTTCATCGCCTCTGTTGGCGACCATTGCGTTGATGTATTTTCGTTTGCAGGCCTGCTTAGCTAGAGTTGTGTGGCGAAGGGTTCTTTTTCCTTCCGTCCCTTTTCTCTATTCTTGCTTTGGTTCGGTTGCTTATGTAAGCGTTGCGTTGGGTTCCCTCGTTCCTCGGTAACAGTTGGGAAGTTTCTTGATGACAGCACTAATGGCTCTTCCAACACGTCGGACAACTTCATCATGATTATCTTCCGCAGGATCGTAGTTTCTGTCATCATCATCCCTGTCACCACGAATTTTGATCTCAACATTGTTTAGAGCACTAGAAGGACCATTCATACACTTATCATGATCATCATGGAACTTAAGCATGAAGTGCTCAAGCTTTGGCATGGATCCCGCTCCAAACTCTGGGGCAGTCCCACAGCTACTGATACGCAGGGAGAAATAGTTCAGACTTCTGAATCTGTTGTTGCAGAGCTTACAAAATCATCTTTGATGCGGAGCTTACGGAGGCCACAGGAGGCAGCAGCAGGGTGCCATGAATCTAGCGACGCTGGGTACTTTGTAGGGATGTCACTGAGACAGATATTATGGAGGTTGCATGATGAAGATAATAAATTTCCCACGTAACTGTAAATGCCTTGGGTTTGACTTGTTCCTTTCGAGTGAGTAGAGTGACCATCCGGTTCTGGTACTTTTCTAAAATCCCGTCTAATTTCTAGCTTGGTTAGTTTACTGAATTCTTCTTGCAATGACTCCACTTGGTCATAGGATTGAACCCCATACTCTGCCAGCTCTTCAAGGCAGACACCTGCCCTATTTGTAGCAGCTCAAGGCTTGCTCTCTTTCAATCAACTAACATGACAGACACCTCCCTGTTTCTCTTCTCTTACACGGCCAAACAAGAAGACGTTGTCGCTCGATCCTTCTTTCCTTTTCTTTTATATATATCTTCCTCAAGCCGACAATAGAAAGCTATCTCCATGCTGAGCTGCACTAGTAAGGAGGGTGGGGCCAGTGGGGTCCCAACATTGGCTCTGCCACTGGCAGTAAGAAGGAATTCCAATTCAAATTGTAAATAAATTCAGCACGGAGCAGACACAGCTTGCCAGCAACCACAGGGCCACAAATGTCACATTTTGCTCCCACGTGCGCTCCTCTTAGACTAGAAACCTTATGTATGGTATGCCCCTCCGTTTGCTCTCTGCTTGTTCAGCTTCAAACATTACAAGAATAGAAGAACCGAGTGGACCATGTAATTGAACAGTCAACCCTTTAATTCCAAGAAAACAATGCAAGTCAGCGGCTTTAATTCTGACAGGAAACTTTTTAAAACCAGATTAAAAGTGCCTTCTTAGATCTGACAACAATGCAATCAAAATGTAAAATTAAATTTTGGATTTGAAACCTCCTAACTCTGGTTCATTGTATGATAAATTTTGTTTTCGATGAGATAAATTCAAGTGACAAAAAAATGGGTGCCTGACACAAACAAAAGCTTAATGTGTCCAGTACAGGCAAATGTGAATGTGCCAAGCCTTTATTGAAAGCTAATTAGAATCTTACAACTAGTAGAAACCACACCAAAGCTAATCTGCAATCCAGCGCAACACAGAAAACACAAAGTGCCATAGCTGTTTTTTTTTCTTTAACCTCGAGGCAGACATGAGACACGTTCAATCAGCCAAATGCCCAAAATCGAAGAAGCCAACATCAACCTCATGCAGACTGATACGTCATTCTAGTTGCTGCTACCACTGTCATCTTGTTGCGCCACTTCTTTTTCATTGGTCTCTTCCTCCTTATCTGTCTTCTCCTCTTCTTCCATATCATGTGTCTCATCCTGTTTAGGAAACAAGATGAGGAGTTTGGTGGGCTAAAATGGGATCACATCACAAGAATGTAGAACTAACTGGTACACTAGTGGGCCTTTGATACTACCTCTAGTTCAGTCTCTCCAATAGCTTGGTTTGCCTGCTCCTCTCTAATTTGCCAAAGTTTGAGCCACCCGTTCAATAACCCCTCACAGAGTTGGTTCCACCCCCTCAAAAACTAAAATAGAAAAAACAAGTTGTTCAATTGAATGGCCAAGTATATGCTAAATGGAAGAAATAACTATGCATTGGCCACAGCTAGAAGAGAAGTGGAAATGATATATGAATAAGAGAGTCCAAATGAACTATTTTATTGAGTAGCCAAGTACGAGTACATTAGTTGCTAAATGGAAGAAAGAGTATGTGGTAGCAGCAACAGAGAGGTTGATGGAACCATCAATCCCTGCTGTTCTGTGAGGGAACTTACGGGTTCAAAATGTATGCACTTGTCCTGTGCTCTTTCGAATCTCAAAGCAGGACGGTTGGGAAGTGTCTCGATGGAAGCATTAATGGCTCTTGAAATACATCGGACAGGGTCATCACGATCATCTTCCACTGGATAGTTGTTTCCGTCATACCCAGGCCAGTCGCTCCAAATTATGATCCCAACCTTGTTGAAGACGAGAGGTGCTGTATGCCCAAACTATGTCTGCACTCCATCTCATGCACACGAAACCTCTGTCTGCACTCTGTTTCATAACTAAATCTCGTTCTGAAGTAGATGAATTCAACTGATAAAAAATTGCGCCTGGAATACATAAAAAAGTTTCAAATGTGTTGGCTCCTACAGCCAAAGGTGAACGAATGTTTGTCATGCCATGGCTTTATTGGAATCTAATTAGAAACTTGCAATCAGCACAAACCTCACCAAAGCTAAATCTGCAACCCAGCATAATGCAGAAGCTTCAAGGCAAGCTCTGTTTTTGTTGAACCTTGAAGCAGGCACCTTCATCAGCCGAATGCCCTAAATAGAACAAGCGAACCCATCAATCTTTTCAGACTGAACACATTTCTGGTTCTCCTCATCAAACCTAGCTGAATGCTACACACTGTTCATTTCCTGCCCTGCTTCCTTTTCATCGGCCTCTTCCTCCTCATCAGTCTGATACTCTTCAAAGTCGCCTTCGTCGTCATATGTCTGCTCCTCTTCCTCTTCATCAGCCTGCTTCTCTTCCTTTTCTTCATCTGACTCGTCCTGTTCGGAAGAAAAATGGAGATGAGTTTAATGGCGAAAATGGGGTGACACGGAAATTCTACATTTCTAGCGTCCTCAGCTTGGTTAGTTTACTGAATTCTTCTTGCAAAGATTCCACTTGGTCATAGGATTGGACTCTGTACTCCGTCAGCTCTTCAAGGCAGTAGCTTAACGCCTGCTCTCTATCAACCGTGTAACATGACAGACACCTCCGTAATTGTAGCAGCTCAACGCCTGCTCTCTTTCAATCAACTAACATGACAGACACCTCCCTGTTTCTCTTCTCTTACATGGCCAATCAAGACGTTGTTGCTTGATCCATATTTTCTTTATTCTTGCATCCTCTTCAAGCTAAACTGACAAAAGCAAGCTATCTCCATGCTGAGCTGCTCTATTCTTCACATAATTCTGACAGGAATTTTTTTAAAAGCAGATCAAAAGTGCCTTCTGAGTTCTGACAACAATGCAAATCAAAATGTAAAATTAAATTTTGGATTTACAACCTCTGGACTTTGGTTTATTGTATGATAAATTTCGTTTTGGATGAGATAAATTCAAGTGACAAAAAAAATGTGTGTCTGATACAAACAAAAGCTTAATATGTGTCCAGTACAGGCAAATGTAAATGTGCCAAACCTTTATTGAAAGCTAATTAGAATCTTACAACTAGTAGAAACCACACCAAAGCTAATCTGCAATCCAGCGCAACGCAGAAAACATAAAGTGGCACAGCTTTTTTTTATTCAACCTCGAGGTAGACATGAGACACGTTTATTTATCAGTCAAATGCTCAAGACCAAAGTAGCCAACCCATCTACCTCATGCAGACTGATGTCATTCTAATTGCTGCTACCAGTGTCATCTTGACGCGCCACTTCTTCTTCACTGGTCTCTTCCTCATCAGTCTGCTCCTCTTCTTCCTTTTCATGTGTCTCATCCTGTTTGGAAAAAGAAGATGAATTTGGTGGGGAAAATGGGGTCACATGAATGTAAAACTGACTGGTTCCCTAGTGAACCTTTATTTGATACCTCTAGTTCAGTCTCTCCATCAGTAGGTTGGTTCGCCGGCTCTTCTCTAATTTGCCAAAGTTTGAGCCACTCATTGAATAACCCATCGTGATATTGATTCCACTCCCTCAAAAACTGAAAGAGAAAAAAAAACTGCTCAATTGAACGGCCAAGTATATATATGCTAAATGGAAGAAAGAAGTATGCATTGGCCGCAGCTAGAAGAGTAGTGGAAACGGAATATAAACAAGAGAGTCGAAATAAACTATTTAACTGCACAGCCAAGTAGGAGTATGTTACACATAATCTGCTGCTCCCCATTCTCTCCTTGTTGGAGACTAGTCGGCTCGGCTGACCACTCCCTGTTGGGAGTTCGGGACTGATCGGCTCTGCCGACCAATTCCTGTAGCTATAGCAGTATTGTAATAGGCTACCTCTAGTACATTAGTTGGTAGCTATTACATCAACCATATCTTGGTAGTGAGCTGAGGTAAGCTTTGTACTGTTAGAAGCAGTTGATATACTCTATACCTTAGGAGTAGATAGTTGGTGTACTCTTGTACTCAGGAGTATGTAGTTGGCCAACAACTATGTACATGGTAGAGCTACAGCTAGAGTTGTATATATTCCATTCAAATGGCAATGGAATACTTAGTTCAGTTGCCACAAACCAAAGGACAGGGCTTTGGCCAACACTGGTGCTTGTGCTGAGTATGTGTGTGCGTTGTACTCAATCTCTTCTTTTACCTCTAGCCATAGTGAGTGTGTGCTGATAAGCTAGTTGCTTACCTGTGCAGGGCAGCCAGGGATCAACAAGTGGTATTAGAGCAGTACAAGCGTCGTCGCCGGACTAACCGCTGGCGATGACGGACGGTTTGGAGATGGACGACAACAGCGGCACTGCTGTGGCTGCCCAGCCACGACAGGAGGTCATTGTGCGCAAGGTGCGGGAGGTCAGCGGCACCAGTTGGCCGACGTTGACTCGCACCAACTATGGCGAATGGGCGACGACCATGATGGTCAAGCTCAGAGTCCAACGGCTCTGAAATGCCATTGACAAGGGCACCGACAACGAAGAAGACGACATGTCAGCGTTGGAAGCCATCCTCGTTGCTGTGCCAGCGGAGTACAGGGAGCCGTTGGGGGTGAAGAGCTCTGCTAAGGAGGCGTGGGAGGCCATTGCGGCGATACGCGTTGGTTCCGACCGCGCAAAGAAGGCGACGGCCCAGCTGCTGAAGCAGGAGTACGCCAACCTCAAGTTCAAGGATGGTGAATCGGTGAAGGACTTCTCCCTCCGTCTGCAGATGCTCATTAGCAAGCTGAGGAGCCACGACGTCACCATCGATGAAGAAGAGGTGGTCTCCAAGTACCTCCACTCCGTGCCGGCGAAGTACATCCAGATTGCTCTCTCCATAGAGACGATGCTGGACTTGTCCATCCTCATCATTGAGAATGTGACAGGTCATCTGCGGGCGGTGGAACGAGCGCAAGGAGCAGGCCACAGCAACGATAGACAGCGGCAAGCTGCTATTGACAGAAGAGGAGTGGGCTGCCCAGATGAAGGAGAAGAAGTCTGGGGGAAGCCTCCTCCAGCCGCGGTGGCGATAGCAAGCGCCGCGGCAAGGCTTCTTCAGAGAAGAAGAAGAAGAAGGTCGACCCCAATGCCTGCCGGCGCTGCTGAAAGACGGGCCATTGGGCAAAGGAGTGTCCAAATCGCAAGCAGGAAAAGAAGGCTGAGGCTCATCTGGCGCAGGCTGATGATAATGATGAGGCTACTCTCCTGATGGCGATATTCTATGCACTGCACGACGTTGAGGCCAAGGAGAAGGGAGAGGGGATGGCGGTGGAAGGGCCTAGAAAGGCTCTGAAGGTTGTCAACCTCGACGAACCGCACGCCCAAGTCCACCTCGGACGTGTGGGCGGCGAGCAGGAGCAGCGGTGGTACCTGGACTCCGGGGCCAGCAATCACATGACGGGCTCCAAGGCAGCCTTCTCCGAGCTCGACAACAACGTGACCAGCACGGTGATGTTTGGTGATGGCTCAAGGGTGACGATCCGAGGGCGCGGCACCATCATCTTCAGGTGCCAAAACGGCGAGCACCATGTACTAACGGATGTATATTACATCCTGCAGCTGCGTTCAAGCATCATCAGCATTGGCCAGCTGGATGAGCGCGGCAGCAAGGTACTGATTAAGGACGGCGTCCTCTGGATCAGGGACTGGGAGCAGCGGCTTCTTGCCAAGGTGAAGAGGTTCCAAAATCGGCTGTATCTGCTCGACCTCAAGGTGGAGCAGTCCATCTACTTGGCTGCATGGCGCACTGAGGAGCCGTGGCTGTGGCATGCCCGGTATGGACATCTCAGCTTTGACGCTCTTGGTCGGCTGGAGAAGATGGTGACTGGGCTACCTCACATCGAGCACGCAGGTGAGCTGTGTGACAGCTACCTGGCTAGGAAAGCAAAGAAAGTTGTCGTTCCTAAAGACGGCGAAGTACCACGCGGCAGAGACCCTCGAGCTAGTCCATGGTGACCTCTACGGGCCAATCACGCCGGCAATGCTCGACAGGTGCAAGTACTTCATCTTGCTGGTAGATGCCTGTAGCCGGTACATGTGGCTGCAGCTTTTGACTAGCAAGACCGAGGCGGTGGAAGCGGTCAAGAAGTTCAAGGTGCGCGCGGAGGCGGAGAGCGGCAAGAAGCTGTGCGTGCTGCAGACTGATCGCGGCGGCGAATTCACTTTGGTGGAATTCGCTGTGTACTGCGCAGATTAGGGCATGGTGCGACACCACCGCGCCATACTCGCCACCACAGAATGGTGTGGTGGAGTGGCAGAACCAGACGGTGGTCGGCATGGCTCGATCCATGATGAAAGCTAAGAAGATGTCGTCGGAGTTCTGGGGAGAGGCGGTGACCACGACGGTGTTTATCCTCAACCGCGCGCCCACCAAGGCCCTAAAGGGAAAGACGTCGTTCGAGGCTTGGCATGGACGCAAGCCGAATGTGTCCTTCCTCAGGACATTTGGCTGTGTTGGCCATGTGAAGAACACCAAGTCTCACCTCGGCAAGCTAGAAGACAGGAGCACGCCGATGGTGCTCCTAGGCTACGAGGAGGGCAGCAAGGCCTATCGGCTTTATGATCTCAAGAGAGGCAAGGTGGTGATCTCTAGGGATGTGGTGTTCGATGAGAAGGTGGCCTGGGATTGCGACAGTCCGGGCACAGGGGAAGCTGGCGGCTTCACCAGCACCTTCGTCGTCGAGCTGCATGGTCATCCACGGTGGTGGAGACACTGGAGAGGAGGTGCCGACCACTACAGCAACAGAGCCAAGCACTCCGGGAGGAGTGCCGAGCACTGCAGAGGGGGTGCCTGAGCACTTCAGCAGCAGTGCAGAGCGCTCCAGTAGTAGAGTCGACCACTCCAGGAGTGGTGCCGACCGCTCCAGCAATGGATCCGACCACTTCGGCAATTGTGCCGAGCGGTCCAGCAGCGATGCTGACCACTCCAGCAGTGGTGCCGAGCGGTCCAGCAGTGATGCCAACCACTCCGGCAGAACAGGGAAGCCAGGGACCATCGATCGAGTTCACCTCCCCTCCGAGCGACATCAGCGAGTTCGTGGATGCCTTCCACGATGGCGAGGAGGTCTGGTTCCATAGGCTGGACAACATCATTGGCAATGCAGGGGCCATAGGCCTGGCGAGTCGGCTGCTCAATGATCCAGAGCTGCTCCTTGTTAGTGCCGAGGAGCCACCGACGTTCGCAGTGGCTGAGCGCGATGCCAATTGGCGACGGGCGATGTTGGAAGAGATGAAGGTCATCGAGGACAATGGCACATGGGAGCTGGTAGATCCACCGGTGGGCTACAGGCCGATCGGCTTGAAGTGGGTCTACAAGGTGAAGCAGGACGAGTGCGGCGCCATTGTCAAGTGCAATGCTCGGCTCTTCGCACACGGCTTCGTGCAGCGTGAGGGCATCGACTTCGAGGAAGTCTTTGCTCTAGTGGCATGAATGGAGTCTGTTCGCCTGTTGTTGGCCATGGCAGTAGTGAAGGATTGGCGTGTCCACCACCTCGACGTCAAGTCTGCGTTCCTCAACGGCGAGCTCGCAGAGACGGTCTTCGTCAAGCAAGCTCTGGACTTCGCCATCAAGGGCGCTGAGCACATGGTGCTCAAGCTGCACAAGGCGCTCTACAGGCTGTGGCAGACACCTCGCGCAGTGGAATGCCAAGCTTGATGCCACCTTGGGCGAGCTTGGGTTCACTCGCTGCGCTACAGAGCACGCGCTCAACACGCGGCGACAAGGGAAGGAGGAGCTCATCGTCGGCGTGTACGTGGATGACTTAATCGTCACCGGAGCGCGAGCAGAGGACATCGACAGTTTCAAGCGTGAGATGGCGGCTTGTTTCAAGATGAGTGATCTCGGCGTGCTCTCCTACTACCTCAGCACCGAGGTGAGACAGGGGAAGCAGAGCATCTCCCTGAGTCAGCGCGCCTACGCGGAGAAGCTGCTGGAGCGCGGCGGCATGGCGGAGTGCAAGCCGTGCGCGACTCCGATGGAGGAGCGGCTGAAGCTGAGCAAGCACAACACTGCTGCAAAGGTGGACGCGATGTGCTACCGGAGTATCATCGGTAGGCTGCGCTACCTCACTCATACCCGACCGGACATTGCGTTCGCGGTTGGGTACGTCAGTCGTTTCATGGAGGACCCGCGCGAAGATCACTGGTCGACAGTGAAAAGTTTACTGCGCAATGTCAAGAGGACGCTCGATCAAGTAATCATCTTCCCCAAGAGTGGCGGCAAGGGAGGGTTGCGGCTCACGGTGTTCAGTGAGGCACCCACCAAGGCAAAGGAAGGTGAGCCGGAGCTCACTGTTTTCAGCGATGCGAACATGGCGGGCGACATTGATGGGCGACGGAGCACCTCCGACGTGCTCGTCTTCTTTGTAGCGGCCCCCATTGCTTGGCAGTCGCTGAAGCAAAAAAATCGTGGCGCTATCGACTGTGAAGCAGAGTATGTCGCAGCGGCCACGGCGGCGTGCTAGGCTGTCTGGCTACGCCGGCTGCTGGGTGAGCTGACCGGCGAGGAAGTTCACCCGCCAGCTCTGATGGTGGACAACCAGCCCACCATCGCCCTCGCCAAGAACCCTGTCCTCCACGACCGGAGCAAGCACATCGACATCAAGTTCTACTTCCTCCGGGACTGAATTGATGGAGGGCAGACCGTCATCAAGTTTGTCGAGACCGGCAGACAAGTTGCTGACATCCTCACCAAGTCACTCGGACGCCTGCGGTTCATGAAGCTGAGGATGATGATTGGCATGGATGAGGTCAAGGCATCAGGCTAGCAGCAAGATTAGGGAAAGAATTGTTAGACATAATCTACTGCTCCCCATTCTCTCCTTGGTTGGAGACTGGTCGGCTCGGCCGACCACTCCCTGTTGGGAGTTGGGGACTGATCGGCTCTGCCGACCAGTTCCTGTAGCTGTAACAGTATTGCAATAGGCCACCTCTAGTACATTAGTTGGTAGCTATTACATCAACCATGTCTTGGTAGTGGGTTGAGGTAAGCTGTGTACTGCTAGGAGTAGTTGATATACTATGTACCTTTAGAGTAGGTAGTTGGTGTACCCTGTACCTTAGGAGTAGGTAGTTGGTGTACTTTTGTACTTAGGAATAGGTAGTTGGCCAACAACTATGTACCTGGTAGAGGTACAGCTAGAGTTGTATTTATTCCATCTAAAGGGCAATAGAATACTTAGTTCAGTTGCCATAAACCAAAGGGCAGGGCTTCGGCCAACACTGGTGCTTTGTGCTGAGTGTGTGTGCGCGTTGTACTCAATCTCTTCTTCTACCTCTAGCCATAATAAGTATGTGTGCTAGTAAGCTAGTTGCTTAACTGTGCAGGGCAGCCAGGGATCAACAGAGTAGTTGCTAAATGGAAGAGAGGAGTATGTGGTTGCAGCAACTGAGAGGTTGATGGAACCATCAATGCATGTTGTTATGTGAGGGAACTTACAGATTCGAAATGTTTGCAGTCAACTTCTTGTATTTTGAAGCTGGCAGTGGGACGGTTGGGAAGTGTCTCGATGGCAGCATTAATGGCTCTTGAAATACATCGGGCAGTGTCATCATGATCATCTTCCACTGGGTTGTAGTCCACGTCATACTCATGCCAGTCGCTACCAATTTCTATCTCAGCCTTGTTGAGAGACGAGAGGTGCTGGATGCCCAAACTAGAAGCACCATTCAAGCACTCCATGTCATGCGCACTGAACTGAAGCTTCACGTGCTCAAGGTTGGACATTGATCCCGCTTCAAACTCCAGCGAGGTCCCACAAAACTTGATACACAGGGAGAATTGTTTCAGACTTCTGAATCCGTTGTTGCCAGGGAAGACGATCCTTCCGCTAGTGCCCCCCCAAGTGTCTAGGTTGAGAAAAACCAAACTGGGTATTTCTCCAAGGATCTCAACATCTTCTGGTCGCACACACATGACCTCCAGTTCTAGCACACCGAGATTTCCAAGTGATCCCATCCAATTTGGCACCCTATAGATGGGAATTCTTTCAATGCAGAGCTTGCGGATGCTACAGGAGGCTGCAGGGTGCCATGAATGTAGCGGCAGTGGGTACACTGTAATGGAGTCCCAAACATTGGTATATATAAGATGATGCAGGTTGCATGAAGATAATAAATTTCCAACATAACTGTGAATGCGCTCGGCTTGGCTTCTTCCTTCTGAGCGATTTAGTGTATGAAAATCGCATCTAATTTTTAGTGTCCTCAGCTTGGTGAGTTTGCTGAATTCTTGTATGGACTTCGCTTGCCCGTAGGATTTGACTCCATACTTCCTCAGCTCTTCCAAGCTGTGCATCTTTCCTATTGTTCCTTCTGGAAATCTAGTATACCAATCAACATATAAACGAGTCAGTTGTTGAAGTTCCGTGATAGTTCGTGGTAGTTCTTCGATGCAGGTGCCTCGCACATCCAACGTCTGTAGATGATGTAGTTCACCGACAGTCTCTGGGAGCCTAGTTATTGAACGTGAGCAGAGACGCAAGTACTTAAGATTAAACAACTTCCCAATACTTGCAAGATGATGGTTTTGCATGCTTCTTTGGTCCAACACACGAAGAGGAGTGGAAGGCAACAAAGAGATTTTCACAGGCTCTCCAAATATAGTAACTGACCGAACATGAGACAAGATCTGGTCTGCCCATAAAGTAACATTTTCTTCATTGTCGTTGCTCACAAAAAGCCTACGAACCTTGTATTCTGATGTATATACAGGCTCTGCAGCATCTAATGAAGTTACAAAATTCTCTTCAGCGGCCTTGCATTTGATGTAGTCAAGGATGATGTCATGCACTTGACATGTCTTCACCTGACCATACTTTACTATAAGAGGTTGGATCATGCTTCTGTTGATCAGATCATTGAAGTAACGCTCACCAATTTCATATTCATTTTGACCTTTTTCCTTATGAATGAACCCTTCTGCAATCCACCTATTGATCAAACATTGTTTCTCAATCTCATAATCTTCTGGAAACACACTCAAGTACAACAAACAACTTCTTAGATGGTGAGGAATATCAAAGTAACTCATAGATAATATGGCCGTCATATTCTCAGCACCAGGATTCTTAGCAAGAGAAGAACCAATATCATTTAGTACACTGTCCCATTCACCTTTTGCGTGCTGATCAGCTAACATGCTAGATATAGTGATGATTGCTAATGGTAAACCATCACATTTTTTTAATATCTCATCCGGAGCAGTACCCAAATGAGTATAGCGTAAGTTTTCAGAACCAAACGCTCTTTTAAAAAGCAACCTCTTGGAGTCCTCAAAACTGAGAGATTTCATTTGGTAAACATTACCGCCTTGGGAAGACAAGTATGATGCAACGTCATTGCTACGTGTTGTAGTGATTATTCTGCTACCACAATTGTTATTCATTAATGCAAGCTTGATGGTCTCCCATGGTTTTGCATCCCATACATCATCAATTACAATGAGGTACCTGCAAATAATTTTAACAACGATGTAGTTAGTGCAGGCTGAAGCCTGTAAGGCTATATTGTGTGTGCCAATGACATTTTGTTGAAGTGTGGCAAAAATACATACAGGTTTATGTGAATGGTATTATGAGTAGCGATACTTTTGCAGAGGTAATAAAGATTTACATCCTAATAACTCCAATCCACTACGAAAATGATGGAGTTCTCCTAGCGTTTTTAAGTAGTAATAAAACACTACCACTAGTCATAGCACATGAGAATCCTCACTGGGAGGCATTTGGAAGGGAAAGTTTATACTAAATGTTGAATGCAGATTCTGGTTGTGATCATTAGGTGTATTAGGATTTCAAAATGTCTTTAAATGTATACTTCGTCCACATATTTCTCTTACAATATTTCATCTATTGGGTACAAAATAAATATCTTATTATATCATCAATTACTACAAAATAAATGCCATGTTAAATATTCAAGATTTTTGCTTATTCATCTAAATTTCAAATTTCAATGCACTAAGCATGCATGTGATTTGCAATTTACCAATTATTGGTCAAATTTTATGAACTTTAACCTTTTATTATCTTATTATGTGCACTAAAAAGAAACCGACGGAGAAGTAGATGTAACTTAATTTTTTATTATATTCTTCCCGGCAAAAAGGTGTTATATCCTAGCAGTAAATATTACTCCTATATAAAGGGAACAGCTCTCCAAGTCCTATAGCCCTGTACAACATTATTGAACTTTGTCATATCATAACCCTAAGATAACAGCTACATTTGGGCGCACTTATGCTAGCCACACTAGCTAGGTTTTACTTCATCCATTTGGCATATTAGTGTCATATGCATAGACAAAGGAGTTATAAGAATGAGAAAAAAGAATAATAAATAATCACAAATCCTTGCTTGAGTTCTATCTGCTAATATATATTGAAGTACATGTAGAAGGTACAAAGATTTTAGTAAGTACACTAACATTTCAATGAATGCCTTAATGGACATGCAAACAAAAATCAAGCCCTTCTGAAACGGATCGGAAACATGGCAATTAAAAATGGAGATACAATTTGTTTCAATGTCATACAATTTGTTTCAATGTCTAAACAACAAATATCTAATGAATGTTGTATAAGAGTGAATTCCAGAAAAATAAAGTTATTTCTAACTAACTGTAGAAGAAATATATTTTTTGGAATAGTTTGAAAGAAATTAACTAATTGTGCTCACATAATACAAAACTAGCTTTATATTGTGGAAACCAAAGAAAAGTGACTGTAGTTTTGTAATGTTTTTGTAGTTTTGTGTAATTATTGGAGCAAAATATATAGCTAAGTTCTCTGAAACTATTCTCAAATTATGTGGTTTCTTTATAGATGTAAATAGTTGTAATTAAATCCAGATGTAAACTTTAGTGGGGTTACTTGTTGAACTAGCAAAGGAGGAAATACGTTAGGGAGCCATGCAAGTTTTACTAATAATAATTAACATACCAGTACATGTTTCTTTTTAGTTTTCCTATAATTAGGGAGTAGCACTTGCAAATTCATTTCATAGGTGCTAAATATTCTACCAATTTCAACCCTACAATTTTACTGTCATTACGTTACAACACACATGCAAACATTACCATAGATAATCTGCTGGCTTACCTTTTATCCTGAAGGTGTTCCCTGAGTTTATCAATGAGTTCCTTCTCATCATCATCCAACATATTACTGGTAATACCAACTCCTTTTGCAATGCCTCTTAATACTTTTCTGACATCAGGAGTTCGAGACACCGAGACGAAAGCTGCACATGAAAATTGGCTTTTATCATCTTTATAGACTTGGTTTGCAAGAGTAGTCTTACCAAGACCTCCACAACCAACAATAGAGAGCACTTTAAGTTCTGATGAAGAAGCCTTCTTGGTTTCCATGGTTAACCACTCAGTGATATACTTCTTAGCACAGTCAATGCCGACAAGCTTATCTATCTCCACATACAGCGCGGATAGCCGAGGGTCAACAGCACATGTACTTCTAGAGTTGGAAGAGATATCGACTAACTGGTACCTCTTGTGCCTCTCACTTGCCTCTATAACAGATGGCTTGAGTTCTTGGATCTGATTGGCGATCTCATGACGTGGTCTCAGTTTCTTCAACTTGCGGAAGAACCTCTTGAACAAGCCCGAATGTCCATCATGCTCATGGTCTACACGAACCATGAAGGCATCAATGCAATCTTCCAAGTCATAGGCCAGCTCACGTAACTTGTCCCTCCATTTTCTTGTTTGAGGGTTGAGCTCCTCTGCATCTGCGAGCATCTCGAGCGTTGCACTCATGGCGCTCAGCTCATCTCTCAGAAACTTGATCTGCTTGCGCACGCCTTTGAGCTTGACGTACTCTTCTTCCAGCAGCTTGGTGAGCTTGGACAGGAGGGGCTTCATCACCCCGGTGGTAACACCCACGACAGCTGCCGTAGCCATTTTTGCTCATCTGGTGAGCTCGCTGGAATGCGGTGGTGGTGCTGTGGAAAAGCACTGATTTCAGATCGTGTATTGTATGAGGTGCAGGGCAACAACTGTTTCTCAAGGAAGTGTAGCAGTGGGTTAATTGTCTTTGGTCCTCTAGATCCACGAAAAATAATTAAGTATTAAGCTTAGCTTTAGTAAAAGAGCAACTGCACACATAGCCATGTAAACGTGACTCAGAGCAGCATCTTTATTAAAGTTCTATCATGCTCTGTCCTCAGGCTTTACCACGGGAAGAACGTAGTGTTGAGACTTGCGGTCTCAGACGGTGAGGAAGTGGTAGGGGCCTCCGCCCGATGAGTGCAGTAATCGGGCGGAAGCTTTGGAAGGGTTGGCACGGCAAGTGGGCGTGTAAGGGAGTGACACGTAATGCTGTGGTTTCATTAATATATTCACCAACCTCCCCGTACTGTTACAAGTGTTCCCTATTTATAGGGCTCAACTACCGCCTTTGCGGTGTTTACAACAGTGCCCCTCAACTGCTACCGTACATTCTGGGAATATTCCTCTACTTGCTCTTCGTCTCGGGGGTAATCTTGCCACGCCGCCATCAGATGTTGGGCCTGCGTGACCAACCGGCCCAGCGGACCTCAGGATTCGTTGATGGGCCTTTGGCCCTCCGCCGTCGTTCTCCTGCCCTGTCTAGCCCCAGGGTTCGGCGATGAACCCTCGGGCCCCCGCCTGCGGTCTCCGCCTCAGGTACGCCGAAAGCCACCGACCTCCGATGCCCGGTTCAGTTGTGCTCCTGCTCGGGCCTCCGCCCATATGAGCAGAGGCCGAACCGGAGTGCCAGCGCCGTCCATGAGCGCCTTCCTTTGCTTACCTGCACACACATATTAGACGTTGGCATTTGATTAGCCTATCAGTGGGGCGGCCTCCGCCCTCTTCGCCCGGAGGTTGCGCGCCTAACAGGGCGGAGGCTGCGCCGAGGTTGCACGCAGCGTCCTGCGAGCACAGTCTGAGAAACTGTCATCTTTCCAGGGTCAGGGTCTGGAGGCATGGTGGCTGGGCCTTCGCTTAGGTGATCGGTCGGAGATGTCTCTGCGAACTGCTGACCGCGTAGGTCTCCGCTACTCTCGGAGGCCGTGTTACAACAGTTCCCCCTTTTGAGACCACGGTCCGCCTGAGCGTGTCGTGAGCTCAAAGCGCCTTAAGCGAGGACGTCCGCGGGGGCGGAGACTACGCGTGGTCATGTCTCTGACCGATCCCCGCTGGTTCCCCCCTGGCCCGCTCTGGCGCGGCCGCTGGTCTTGTTAAGGTTGCCGTTGGGCTACAAATCTAGCCGTTGTGCAGCTTGCAACTTATACAGGGGTTACCGTTGGGCGGTGGGCGAACTATCCGAAGATGACCGTTGGGCGCCAGGCGCACTATCCGGAGATGACCGTTGGGTGCCAGGCGCACTATCCGAGGGTGACCGTTGTACGGCTGAGAGCCGAACCGCCCGCCCGCGGCCTATATAAGGGCGGTGTTGGTGGCGGGGTCCCCCCCTGCACGAGTCATTCGTTTTCGTTGCAACGCCAGAAATCATTCTCTGCTTTCTTTGCTTTCGCTTGAGCTGCCTTCGCGCGTTCCTTCTTTCCGCTTGCGCCTTCCTCCCAGGTTGCCGCCGTAGTGGCTTTCTTTTCCGCCTTCGCCCATACTCGCCGACCCGCCTTCTTCGGACCCTATCGCCACCTTCTTGGTGTTAGGGCAGGCGGCTGGAGTGCACGTTTTGAAGAGTGCATGGTTGCCTCCGCCTCTGCGCTGGAATTTGAGAAGCTGGTGGAGGAGGATTTGGGGAGTGTCTCTGCCTCTGTCGGGGACCTGATCGCTGCAGATCCCAGAGATATGGCGATTAAGTCATGGGATTTCGGCCCCTCGTCCATTACTGATGAGGCAGTTGCGGAGATGTTGAAGGAATCTTGTTTTCCTTCTTCGAGGGTAAAAATCCCTCCGCTTGGCCAGACTGTTCTGGAACCGGAGGAGGGATATGCGGTGGTGTTTCGGGACTTCTTCACCTGCGGCCTCCGCCTTCCTTACATCCCCTTCCTCTGCCGGGTGTTGGAGACCTTCAATGTCCAGCTCCATCATCTGACTCCTACTGCCTTCCTCACGCTCAGCAAATTCTGCTGGGCGTGTGTTTCTTATGGTGCCGAGCTAGATGTGGACACCTTCTGCGCTTACTAGGAGCTGCAGAAGCAGCCAAAGAAGAAGAAGGAGATGCGGGAGGGCAAGGAGGTGGAGGTGATCTACCAGTATGGTAGTTGCACCTTCATGTCAAAGAGGAACCAAGGCATAGACTGCCTGGAGATTTCTTTTTGCCAGAAAGGCAAATGGGACCACGGCTGGCTTGAGCAGTGGTTTTACGTGAAGACCTACGGGGTCCGTAGCACCACCGAGGATGGTGCGGAGGTCGCTGAGTATCCGTTGTCCTCAAGAATGGAGGTGATGGCGCCGCATACGCGCGTGGAACCGTCGGAGGCGGTGTCTCCGGCGAGGGAGGCTTGTGACGGGGCCTTTGCGTTGGCATGCCGCTACTTCGGGGGCTGCGATCTGGTGGAGGAGATTATGGCCTCCGACTATTGGCCCCTGAGAAGAGACAATTCATCCTTTCGGCTTGAAACGGTGGCGGTTCCTGTTTTTGGGCCGGAGGCCGGTATCCTGTTCCCCCGCTTCGGCCAGTCTTTGGGGGAGGGGGTGACGGAGGACAGTTTCAGTCTCCGAGGTTGAGGAAGCCGCCGTCGGGTTGGTCGGCAGAATTTTCGAGCGTGAGTACACGTCTCGGAGAGCCGTGGTAGGCACCATGCCGCGGCTCAATCGAGTTTTTGAGGAACTCGGGATCGTCTACTGGGAGCGCGAGGTTCCCGCGGAGGTCCTGGCTTCGATTGACAAGAAGAAGAAGAAGAAGGCCTCCGTGAAGAATGTTATGGCGGAGGCCGAGTCCAAGAAGAGGAAGGGCGCCTCTGTTGCTCGGGCGCCTATGAAAAAGGAGAAGAAGAGCGTTGCTCTGGTGATCGCGGCGGCCGCGTCTTCGGCCGGTAGTGCTGGCGTTGCCTCCGCCGGCAGTGAAGACATTCAGAGCTCCTCCGTCCCGTCAGTGGACGTGCGGGTCGCGAGCGGCGGGGATCGCGGCTCTCCTGGAGCTCCGGTGCGCCCTGTGCGCGGCGCTGTGAGCGGTGCGGAGCGGTCGAAGGCCGGTGCTCATCCGTCGCGCTCCTCGCGTGGTGCTGCGAGGGGTGCAGAGCGTCCGGAGGCCAGCGCTGCTCCGGCACGCCCCTTGCACGGTGCTGCGAGTGTCGCCGAACAGCCAGAGGCTAGCGCCGCCGATCCTATGCCCGACATTTTTGGCGAGCTATATTCAAGTTCTAAAGAGGGCGCGGAGGTCGTCTTGCAGCACGCTCCTTCGTCTCCCGCCGTTGTTGCGCCTCCCCCCGTGCCAGAGGCCGACGTCGGGCAGCCGGAGGCCGTGCTTGCTGAGCAGGCCACGGCGGCTCAGTCTTCTTCGAGGCCTCCGCCCGCTAGGCCGCGGGCTAAGGAGAGCCGGCCCTTTGGGCCTTCACCGCATGATAGGGCGGAGACTTCTGCCCAGGGGGCTCGGCAGGCGGCCCAGCCTGGGCTTTTTATGAGTAAGTTTGTTTGGCGCACATTTTTGTGTTTACTGTCTTCGCCCAGGTTTATTTGTTTATGTATTTTACCAAGTGCTAATACTGTGTACTTGTTGCTTTGTAGGTGATGTCATGGCTGGACTCCTCACCCCGGAGGAGCGAGCGGCCGCTGCCAGCGTCAGGTTTGGTCCGGGGCAGCCGGGGCCGATGGCGCCGGGTCCGAGTGAGTATAGAGTGTCTTTATCTTACTCGTCTTTTGGCCTGTTGTTATTGCCTATTTCTGATCGGCCCTCTGACCTGAGTTGTTGTTGTTGTTGTTGTTGTTTTTGCTACGCAGGCTCCTCCGACACTTCTATCTCAGGTTGGGAAGAGTGCTATCTTGGGGTTCTTGGAGACAGTCGGAGGTGGTCTCTGGCAGTTGGTGTATTTATTGTGAGATTTGCTTTTCTCACCTTATGGTTTTGTGTTTGTTTGTTCTTCTTTGAACAGATCGCTTCAAACAGCGACTGAGGGACATGGATTTCTTCCAACTTCTCCGTGTTCATCTAGAACACCAGAGCTTGGTGCGTCTTTGGTGGTTTGCCTTTTTTGGTGTATGTTCGCCTTTAGACTTGTTTTTGTTTCTATTGCTAATCGCCTTGGTCTTCTTCTTTCTGATCGTAGGGGTATCACATGGCCGTTGTTATGGAAGAGCGCTGCACTTGCGAGGTCTCCGACCGAGATACTACGATTGAAGCGCTCAAGGCGGAGAACGAGCGCTTGGAAGGTGAAAAAGGGGGTTTGGCCAACTCCCTTGCAGCTCTCCGCCTTTCTTTGGGGAAGAAGGAACAAGAAAAGGAGGCTTTGAGGGCCGATCTCGCCAAGGCCCGGGATGCAGAAGTTTTGTCCGCCGAGCAGGCCCGCAGGGCGAATGAGTTGGCCGAGGGTCTCCGGCGAGAGCTGGCCTCTGAGAAGGAATCCGCAGCTGTGGTGGGGGAGCAACTGTCTTTGACGACGAGGCATTTGGACTCGGTCAAGGGGGTCCTTGCTGCAACCATTGGCCATTACCGGGCCATCGTCGCCGAGTTCGGAGGCGAAACCTCCACTCCTCCGGAGGAAGACAGCGTCTACGCCCTCGCCTCCTGGCTAAAGCGTCACCTTGCGAAGCTCCCCGGTCTGATCAATGGCTGCACGGACTACGGGGCGCTGGCGGGAGTAGCGAATTACACCAAGCTTTTGGTGTGCGGCGGGTGTACGCATACCGAAAGTATTCCGGAGGGAGCGCTGCCGGGTCCGGAGGAGCTTGGTGAGACTTCTCTTGGTTTGCGAAAAACCTTGAGAAATTTCATTGGGTACTTTTGGGCTCCATTTGGGAGACCTGCTGCCCGGAAACTGGCGGAGGAAAAGAGGGCGAAGGTATTTCTAGTCTTTGTAGCCGCTATTTTTCTCTCCTTGCTTTTTGCGAAGCTGCGAAGGCTTTCATTGCATGTGCCACTGATATTTTAGCCTGTGCTATAGGATGCGTAGAAGAGTCTTGCGGGCAGGCCTCCACCAATTCCGCGCTCGGCGACCACGGGCGACGCCTCCGCCACCGCTGGCGCTCCGGTGGGCGCTACGATCGGCGGTGGTGATGGTCGGAGGCCGCAGGCGCCGTCTCCGCCCACAGTTGATGCGGGCTCCGTTCCAGGGACTTCTGCTGCGGCCGAGACGCCGGAGGTCTAGGCTCTTTGTAGGACTTAGTTGTTTTGACTTGTATATTGTAGTCCAGTTGGACTCTTGTAAATAAAGTTTCTTTTGTTCTGAATGATTTTGTGGAAAATTTTAACCTTGCGCAGGTTCCGAATTGGGAGCCTGCGCAAGATGTTGCGCCTTTGACTCTCTACAACGATGGTATTTATGTGAGCGGAGAGCTTTGGGAGTATTGGCGTTCGACCTTTCCCCGCGGCGTTGCGCGCGACGTGTTTGAGTCAGTTAAGTTTGACATAGACGACGAGCGCGCTGGGTTTACTCGCGCGCTTGCTTGGCGCGGACCTCCGCCACAATAGTTTGGATTTTATTGTAAGTTTGTGTCCTGTAAGAATGCTACTTGACGTTTTATGGAATACAAAACAGGTTCACTTTCTTGATTGTTTGTGCGGGGGCTTATGTCTACGCCATATCAGTGTTGCCCCTGATGCTTGGGGTGGTTTTTTGTTAAGGTCGGAGGCCTGTTTGGCTGTGGTTGTTTTTAACCTTGATGCCTAAATTTGGTCAGGTCTTCATCAAGGGTCGGAGGCCTGTTTGGCTAAAGTTGTTTTTGCCTTGATGCCTGAATATGGTCAGGTCTTCGTCAAGGTTCGGAGGCCTGTTTGGCCAAGGTTGTTTTTTTGCCTTGATGCCTGAATATGGTCAGGTCTTCGTCAAGGTTCGGAGGCCTGTTTGGCCAAGGTTGTTTTTGCCTTGATGCCTGAATATGGTCAGGTCTTCGTCATGGTTCGGAGGCCTGTTTGGCCAAGGTTGTTTTTTGCCTTGATGCCTGAATATGGTCAGGTCTTCGTCAAGGTTCGGAGGCCTATTTGGCCAAGGTTGTTTTTTGCCTTCACGCCTGAATATGGTCAGGTCTTCATCAAGGTTCGGAGGCCTGTTTGGCCAAGGTTGTTTTTTGCCTTGATGCCTGAATATGGTCAGGTCTTCGTCAAGGCTCGGAGGCCTGTTTGGCCAAGGTTGTTTTTTGCCTTGATGCCTGAATATGGTCAGGTCTTCATCAAGGTTCGGAGGCCTGTTTGGCCATATAGGTCATTTCAAATTGCCTAAGGCCTGTGGTCGGCACTTTGAAAGGACCTGTGATTATTTTTACTTACCGAATATTGCGGCGCCAGAGCTGGCCGCTTTCGATTTTGTACTTTTCGAGCGTTCTTCTGGGGAATTACCTCTTTATATTTTTTAGAGGATTTTTACATTGACCCTGCCTCGTTAAAAACCTCACCTCCGCTTGGAGTTCCCCTGTGAGGAAAAGAGTACAGGCTCTTTTACATTTTTTGGGTTGAAGAAAAAAGGAGCTGAAAGGTAAATGAACGGAGAGGGCCTCCGCTTATTATTTGCGGAGGTTGCCCTTTGGTACATTGCCTAGATGTAGTATCTACGGAGGCTGTCAATATTCCAGGTGTGGGTTGTCGTGACACCTTCATTGTCGGTCAAGTGGAAAGAGCCAGGGCGGCCTGCTGCCGTTGCTGTGTATGGGCCTTCCCATTTCGGTTGCAGTTTGCCAACAAGTTGTGCGTTGGGTTTTCTTCTAAGTACGAGGTCTCCATGTTTTATGTCTTTTCTTACCACCTGAGAGTCTCTCCACTTCTTGGTTTGGGACTGATATTTTGTAATGTTTTCGACTGCTTCCAGTCTTGTGGCTTCTATTGTTTCTTTTGCATATTCTTCATCTTGCAACATTAGCTGTCTCGTTGTGCGGAGGCTTTCGTGCTTGATTTCTTCTGGCATCATGGCCTCTTCTCCATAAAGCAGTTTGAATGGTGTGAATCCTGTTGTTCTTGAGATAGATGTATTGTGTGACCAAATCACTCTGGGTAATTTATCTACCCATTTTCCTTTGCGTAGGCCCAGCAATATTTTTGATATTGCTGAAAACACTATTCTATTTGCTCTTTCCACAGCACCATTGGACTCTGGGTGGTATACTGAGGCGAAGGCTAGTTTTGTCCCAATGCTTTTGCAGAATTCTTTGAAGTTCTCTGAATCAAATTGCTTTCCATTGTCTACTGTCAGAATCCTCGGTACACAGAATCTGCAAATGATGTTTTGCCAGAAGAATTTTCTGACAGTTTCTGAGGTTATCTTCGCCAGCGGCTTTGCTTCTATCCATCTTGTAAAATATTCTACTGCCACTACTGTGAATCTGTTTCCTCCTTGGGATGGTGGTAATGGGCCGACCAGGTCCATACCCCATCTTTGTAGCGGCCATGTCGGAGGTATAAGTTGGGTCTCCGACGATGGTTTTGACTGCCCGGGAGAGAATGTTTGGCATGCTTTGCATGTTCTGACTGTCTGCTCTACGTCTTGTATGTGTGTTGGCCAGTAGAAGCCTTGCCTTATTGCCTTTGCTGATAATGCTCTAGAGCCAATGTGCGACCCACAAATTCCTGAGTGTATTTCTTGAAGCAACTTTATGCCTTCGCTCTGCGATATGCATTTGAGGAGAGGCTGGACTACTCCTTTCTTGTACAGTACACCATCTATGATTGTGTAATTTCTTGCCCTGGCCTGTATTTTTGCTGCTTTTGCTTCATCTTCTTCGATGGTTTTGCCTTCCAAGAATTCTGTTATCGCCTTTCTCCAATCTTCATTTTGCAGGTGTAGTATGGGCTTAGGTGCCTTAGATGTCTCCGCAGTTGCCGGAGACTTCAGGATCTGATAAAAAGTGTTTGGTGGCAGTGGTAGGTTGTTTGCCGCAGCTTTTGCTAGTTCATCTGCCTCTGCATTTTCTGATCTTGGGATGTGCTTCAGGGTGAAGCCCTCGAATCTCTGCTCCATGTTTCTGACAACGGATAAGTATTTGATGAGTTCTGGATCTCTTGCTGTGTATTCTTTCTCTACTTGGGCAGTAACCACTTGAGAATCTAGTTTTGACTGTCAATGTTTTTGCCCCTAGGGCCTTTGCTTTACTAAGTGCTAGGATCAGGCCTTCATATTCTGCTATGTTGTTTGTTGATTTGAACTCTAGCCTTGCTGCGTATTTCAGTCTGATGCCGGAGGGTGCTGTTAGGACGGCAGAGGCTCCTGCTCTGGCTTGGCCCCATGCTCCATCCGTGAATGCTATCCAGCTTTGAGTGGTTGGTTGTACCTTGGGCTCTGTCGGAGGTGTCCAATCTGCTACAAAATCGACTAGCTGCTTGTGATTTGATTGTTGCTCTGGGGATGTACGAGATACCAAACTGTGATAGCTCTGTAGCCCATTTGCCTATTCTGCTGGAGGCTTCTTTGTTTCTGAGCAAGTCTTGTAGTGGCAGCAATGTTGGAACTGAGATTTCGTTGGCTTGGAAATAATGCTTTAGTTTTCTTGATGCCATCAGCACTACATAGACAACTTTTTCTACCTCAGTGTAGTTTAGCTTGGCTCCGGACAGTGGTTCTAAGATAAAATAAACTGGCTTTTGAGTTTTGCCTGATTCTTTTTCCAGTGCGTGAACTAAGACTGTGCTGACTGCATGGTCGGAGGCCGCCACATATAGCAATAGGTGGCTGTCCGATTCTGGGACGGAGACCACCAGTGAGTTTGCCAGATACTCTTTCAAGTTATGAAATGCCTCCGACTGCTTGGACCCCCACTCAAAGTTGTCTCCGCCCCTCAGGGCTTGGAAGAAGGGTAGGCTACGTTCTGCTGATTTTGAGATGAATCTGTTGAGCGCTGCTATTCTTCCCGTCAACTTTTACACTTCTTTCTTGTTTTTGGGTTCTGCCATTGTCATTATTGCTCTGGTTTTGTCTGGGTTCGCTTTAATGCCTTTGCTGCTTATGATGTATCCGAGCATCTTCCCTTTTGTGACTCCAAATATACATTTTTCTGGGTTGAGGCAGAGGCTAGCTGTCCTGAGGTTGGCGAAGGTCTCCTGTAAGTCGGAGACATGATCATCCTTGTTCTTGCTCATGACCACTATGTCGTCGATGTAGGCTATGATGTTTCTATCTAGTTGTGAGCCCAAAACTTCCTTTGTCATTCTGGCAAAGGTTGCTCCGGCATTTTTTAGGCCCTCCGGCATTTTGGTGTAGCAATATGTCCCGAATGGAGTGGTGAAACTTGTCTTGTCTTTGTCTTCTTTTTTCATCCAGATTTGGTGATACCTAGAGAAATAGTCGAGGAGAGAAAACCTCTGGCATCTGGCTACCTTGTCGACGGAGGCATCTATTCTTGGCAATGGGAAAGGGTCTTTTTTGCAAGCTTTATTTAGATCTGTGAAATCTATGCACATTCTCATTTTGCCATTCTTCTTTGGTACCAGTACTATGTTTGCAAGCCATTCTGAATACTTGACTTCCCTGATGAATTTTGCATCTAGCAATCTTTGCACCTCCACCTTTGCTGCCAGGATTCTGTCCTCCGACATTTTTCTCTGTTTCTGCTTTCTTGGCCTTATGTTTTCATTGATATCTAGTTCATGTTGTATAATGTCCCTGCTGACTCCCTAGAGGTCGGAGGCTGACCAGACGAAGATGTCTTTGTTTTTTACTAGAGTTTCCATGAGCTCTTCCTCCTCTGCTTTGCTCAATTCTGAGTTGATTGTTACTTTTCTGTCTGGTAACTCCTTTTCTAGAGGGGTCACCTTTGTCTCTTCTTGACCTGCCATATCTAGTTTTTTCTCTAGGCAAATCCAGAGGCTCTAGTTCTTTGTCTGCCGACTCGACTGCATTGATGTTTCTTTGGGCTCTGTAGATTGCTTTTTCTATGTTTCTTGCTTCTTTCTAGCTACCTCGGACTGTGATAATACCATGGAGTGCTGGTATTTTCATGCACAGGTAGGCCATATGCAGGGCTGCATTGAATTTGGTTGTGAATCCTCTACCCAAGATGGCATTGTATGGGTAATACAGATCGACGACGTCGAAGGTTATGTACTCGGTTCTAGCATTTGCTTGGGTTCCAAATGACACTGGGAGTGAGATTTTTCCTAATGCTTGTATCTGCTTGCCTCCGAATCCTATCAAAGGGGATTCGGAGGGCTGTAGTTGATTTCTGCTGAGCTTCATTTGGTCGAAGGTATTTGCGAAGATGATATCTGCTGAACTGTCAGTGTCAATCAGTACTCTGCTTATCTCCCATGCTGCTATGTTGGTCTTGATTACCATTGCGTCTGTGTGAGGGTAGCTTTCTAGCTGGAGATCTTCTTCTGTGAAGGTGATTGAGACTCTGGACCAATCTGTGTATTTTGCTGGGCCTTGGACTGCTACGTTGTTTACCAGGCGGAGGTGATCCTTTTTTCTGCTTTTTCGTTTGAAACTCCATTGATGATCCTCCGGCGATTGGTAGTATCATGCCTATTGTTGGTAGCGGTCCATGGGGGTTGACTTGGTTTTCTGGGTTTGGCTCATTTTTTGGTGTTGGTGGTTGGTTGTGAGGTGGCGGCGGAGGCAGTTGCTGCATGTGCTGTTGTTGCGGTGGAGGCTCGAACCTGCTTTGGTTTTGTGGCGGTGGGTTTGTTTCGAGGTAGGTTATGTGGGGAGGTTTTGGGTTTATGTAGGTCAGGCTTGCCTCCGACCTGTAGTTACCCACCGGAGGCTGCTGTGAAGGCGCTGACCGACATGCTGGTAGGAAGTTTGGGTAATAGGCAGAGGCTAGTGTGGAGGGATGTATTTGGTTTGCGTTCAGCGCTGGGTACATTGGGCAGTACTGCTGGTGGCCAGTTATGTAGGTGGTGTTGACCTCTCTTGCACTCTACTGTGTCAGAGGTTGGGCAGTCCGTTTGTTCTTCATCCTTTCATGTGTCTCTTTTGTCTCCAGACAATCTTTGGTGCTGTGCCCTGCGCTTTCACCGTGAAAAACGCAATATGTCCTGCGTTGTTTCTGCTTGTGGTTTTTGTTCCAGTTTTTGCCTTGGTAACCTTGCCGACCTTGGTTCCTGGTCTGGGTCTCCGGCCCTGCTGGCGCTGCCAGTTGCCCTTGTTCGGGGTAAGGTTGACCCTCGATGGTGAGCACTTGCCCCTAGCCTGGTTTCTGATTTGATGCATTCTAGTTCGTATAGCTTTTCTGGGAGTTATTGCTGCTGTTTTGCTGTATGTTTTGACCCTGCTCCTCCAGCCTTTTCCGGAGGTCATTGTCTGATCTGCAGTATTTCTCGAACTCGTCATACAACTGTTGTATGGAAGTTGGTTTCTTTCTTGCTAGGTGTGCTGCGAATGGCCTGATTCGGAGGCCTTTGATCGCTGCTTCAATGGCGATCTCGTCTGGGACGTCTGGTGCCTTCGCCTTTAGTTGCACGAATTTCCGGAAGTAGTCGTGTAGTGTCTCTCCCTGCATTTGCTTGCACTGGAACAGATCTGTGGAAGTCAGCGACTGTGCTGTTAGCCCCTTGAAATTTGCCAATATCTTGTCCCGGAGGTTTTCCCAAGAATAGACTGTGCTTGGTTTGAGCATAGAATACCAAGCCAACGCGTCGCCTTCGGCTGCAATGACAAATGACTTTGCCAAGACGGCATCGTCTCCGCCGGCGGAGGCTACTACTGCCTCGTAACTCATAATGAACTGATGGGGGTCTGTCTTTCCGTTGAACTTTGGTAGTGTGATTGGCTTGTACGCCGTTGGCCATGGCGACTGTTGTATGCCTTCAGAGAGTGGGGACTTGGGATCGATAGGCCTCCGCATCACCTGAGATGGCATCGTGGGCGGGCTGATCACTGGCGGAGGCCCTTGTATATGGTTGCAGTTGGTGTTGCTGTGGAGGCTGGGATTGCGGAGGTTGACGCTGGTACTGCATGCTGCATACTTAGCATCTCAGCATGTAGGACTGCCAACTGCTGCCTTATTTCTACTGCTTGTGCTGACGCTTGAGTAGCTTGCTGATTAGCTGTGAATGCTACTGCCATTCTGTCCCTCTCTTGTTGCGCTCTTTGCAACTATGCTTGCAGCTGTTGCAGTTCTTGCTCGAGTGTTGTGACTGAGTTTGATTGGGCCTCCGGATCTTGAATCTCTAAATCTTGGGGTTCCGGTGGTTGACCCTGGGCATCTGCTCTGGTGTCATCCTCCGCTGGCGAGGTTGCGTAGGTGCTACGAGTGGTGCGCCTAGGCCTTCCTCTCTGACCCGTGGTCGTTGCTGCTCTGGTGGTGGTTTTTCTTTTCCCTGCCATCGTCGGTTTGCCTTGCTGGGCCCACGGTGGGCGCCAATGTTGAGACTTGCGGTCTCAGACGGTGAGGAAGTGGTAGGGGCCTCCGCCCGATGAGTGCAGTAATCGGGCGAAAGCTTTAGAAGGGTTGGCACGGCAAGTGGGCGTGTAAGGGAGTGACACGTAATGCTGTGGTTTCATTAATACATTCACCAACCTCCCCGTACTGTTACAAGTGTTCCCTATTTATAGGGCTCAACTACCGCCTTTGCGGTGTTTACAACAGTGCCCCTCAACTGCTACAGTACATTCTGGGAATATTCCTCTACTTGCTCTTCGTCTCGGGGGTAATCTTGCCACGCCGCCATTAGATATTGGGCCTGCGTGACCAACCGGCCCAGCGGACCTCAGGATTCGTTGATGGGCCTTTGGCCCTCCGTCGTCGTTCTCCGCCCTGTCTAGCCCCAGGGTTCGGCGATGAACCCTCGGGCCCCCGCCTGCGGTCTCCGCCTCAGGTACACCGAAAGCCACCGACCTCCGACGCCCGGTTCAGTCGTGCTCTTGCTCGGGCCTCCGCCCATATGAGCAGAGGCCGAACCAGAGTGACAGCGTCGTCCATGAGCGCCTTCCTTTGCTTACCTGCACACACATATTAGACGTTGGCATTTGATTAGCCTATCAATGGGGCGGCCTCCGCCCTCTTCGCCCGGAGGTGCCTGCGCGCCTAACGGGCGGAGGCTGCGCCGAGGTTGCACGCAGCGTCCTGCGAGCACAGTCTGAGAAACTGTCATCTTTCTAGGGTCAGGGTCTGGAGGCATGGTGGCTGGGCCTTCGCTTAGGTGATCGGTCGGAGATGTCTCTGCGAACTGCTGACCGCGTAAGTCTCCGCTACTCTCGGAGGCCGTGTTACAACACGTAGCATGTGATGTGCACTGTCTGGGTTAATATTTCTTTCTCGAAGAACCATATAGGCTAAGCTTTCCATGCAAATAATAAGGAGACGGTGGCATGCATATATGAGATCATCGAGGTTTATTGCACAGGATGCGTCGATTTGGCGAAGTAGTTCAGCCTAATCGGCCAGAGATGCTAAATTTGCTCAATTTAATAAGGAGAAACGGTGGCAGTATCTGGCCGTCTGGGTGAGAAACCATACTGGCCTAGTGGGCGGCAAATTATTTTGAGTATAAAAACAGAGATGAAAGCTGATAGAGAAGCCAAGAGAGGACAGGGGAGGTGTGGTGCGCCCGTTGGGAACTTGGGGAGTTGGGATGCCTTGACGACCAAAGTTGCAAACATTAGCTACCTGCCTACCTTTCCCTACGCGTCTTGGCTCCCACTAATTAACTCAGTGCATGCTATTAGCATATTGCTCACCAAGTTTTCAATTTAAATATCAATACAGTGATGGCAGAAATTAGAAATTCAAAATTTTACATATGATGATGGTTAGAAGAAGATCATAGCCAAAGGGCTCCTAGCTCAAATGGTTAGGTAACCCGGCGGCACTCCTCAGGTCCTGAGTTCGACTCCTCGTGGGAGCGAATTTCAGGCTGAGGTTAAAAAAATCCCCTCGTCCGTCTCTATAACCAAAGCACTGGGGGGGGCACCGGCCCAATTCTCACTTGGGCGACGGAAAGCCACCGTGTAAGGGTGAGGGTGGGGGTTCAGGGGTTTTTTCGGTCGAGTGAGAAGGTCCTTCTTCTTATTTGAAATGCTACGGGGGCAGTCTTAACCCCCCTGGTCAAGTTTTTTTTAGAAGAAGATCATAAATAATATTACTTTTACAAAAAGCGATTCTTGGTGAACGGATTCTTCTGTTTTCGTTTTTACCCCTGGGCAAACTCCTTTGGATTGGAGGTAGACTAGTCTTAATAAATTCGAGTTGTCTTGTTTGCCCATGTTCATGTTCTATTTTTTAAGGCCCTATGAAATTTTTCCAAAAAAGTAAATCATTTTATATAAAGATTTTATTTATTGGTAAAATAAAAAAATCTCGATCCACGGGGGACGACGTCACACCGGGTATTTCATTAAGAAGAAGACCTTCTCATGCAGACCGAGAAAATTCCTGAACCCTGGCCCTACCCATTGAAGGATCGAAACGGGCGACCAGAGGGGGGGGGTGAATGGTCGCGGAAGCCAAAAATAATTTCTAACCCTTCCCCTAAACACAAAACCTGATTAAATCACGTTTTTCAAATCTGGCCAGAACTCTATGTACCTAGTAAACCTGATGTGGACGAAAATCCGTAACTCCGATCGACCTAAAAATTTGTCAGATTAAACTAGATGAAATTACGAAACTAACCCAACTAGAATCACGTCAATCGGACTTACGGATCTTGAGATAAAAATAAAACAAGCAGACTATGTCAGATGCTGACGAGAATTGTAAAGAACCAATCGAGATGCACAAGATCAATCATTATAGAGGAAAGATTAAATTGAGTAATTGAACTTACAAAAGTGCATCTAGCCTCCGCCCGAACATCCTCCCTCTCTTAATCGGAGAGATCAACAAAAACCTCTCACTAGAATTCAAACCCTAGGCTAGACCGGAGAGAGGAAAACTGAACCGTGGAACCCTAGGGCACGGGTACTGTTCATGCGCGTGAATAGTAACTCGCCGAGAGTCCAAAAGGGTTCAACCTCCTCAACCCTAGGTGCCACATATTTATATCTCCAAAGGGTGGCACGACCTATTTTCACATAACCCCCTACGCTAAACAAATCCAACGTAGGGGCGTAAATTCCAATTACGTCCTCCATGGCAAATTCCGCGATGTCCGCGATCCCTCCATCTCCGCGATGTGATCCTCGCGATGTCGCCGCACGACCATCCGAAATCGTATCGCGATCGCCAGAATTTTCCATCTTCGGCCAACGCCTGCCGCACGGGCGTCCCGGTACGATGCATGGCTTTGTGGCTCAACCAGCGAACCCCGGATTTTGTGGCATAATCCGGAAACCTCCCTCGACGTCCTCCCGCCATGTAGCCAGGTACAGTAGACGTACACCGCACGATCACCTGTCCCTCGAACGCAAGCCTCGATCCGCCCTTCTCCGCCCCCGCGGTTTTTCGACGCGGCATCCTATCTTCGTTCTTCACTCGTCGCCGCATGTACCTTGTCTCCACCTGTCACCTGCAACCACAACCTGCCAAGAGACACGTCACACGCACACCGTGTTGTCAATCGCTCATCACCAAGGTGCTAGCCCACTGGCATCTCAATCTCCCCCTTGATGAGTGCATTGACAACACCACACCGCACAAATTTATTCGTACTGAAAAAGAAAAATAAAAAGAAAGAAAAAGAAACGATCTTAATCCCCAAAGACATGGGCTAGCGAAAAAGCTAGGCTCGACACAATCAAGACAGAAATTCACTCTCCCCAAGGTGAATCAAAAGCCATATCAATCTCCCAAAAGCAATCTCAGCAGCAAAACTCACAAATTTCAGCAAAACTCCCCCTCAACCCCTCAAAACAAGCATGCCAAGTCTCAGCAAAAACGAATTCAAACTCCCCCTGCAAGAATGAACGAACTCCCCCTGCAAAAATGAATTTGTGCGCTACTCACTCTCCCCCTTGTTGACAAAGCACTCCATCAAGATAAAATGCAAGGAACCAATTTAGAGAAAAGCATGTGAGAAAGCACAAGTTGAAGCTTCTGAGACATACGCCAAATACTTATAAAAGCTAACCAACAACACTAGCTATCCAGAGAAGGAACAATACAATGCCATGACCAATAAAAATTTAAAACTGAAATCTGTTTGAAAACTAATGTGCCAGGCAAAAACATGCACATTCCAAACTCAGTGCAAAGCTGAAGACAAAACATATAGCGAGCTCACACGACAGATACACAGCTTCAGTCAAAGTTCACTGCAACGCCCACAAATGCATTCACTTGTCATATTTAATTCTGACTTTTGTGAGCATGATAAGCAGGGATATGGGAAGCAAGAGTTGTGCCCAGCCAGTTTGTTTAATTTTGTTTATGAGCGAGAACCAGCAGGGACATGGGAAAAACAGAGTTGCGCCCATATTTAAATTTTCAGTAAGGCAAGCAGATCATGAGCTAAATAGCAGAGATATGGGAATTCAGAGTTTTTGCTCACAACCATACTATGCACTCCCGAGTTAAAACTTGTATTGTGAGTTACATTTGCAGTGAAAACCCATTAAAAGAAGCTGACTACCGAACCATGAGCAAGATATATGTCAAGTATTCAACAAGTCACTAGATCCAGAAAAGCAAGCATAGCCCAACATAATTTTTAAGTATATATCTGTGCTGTTTTCAAAATAAAAATTGGTCAAGCAAAGCATTCAAACCTCTCCAAAAGCATCGATCGCAAACTAGCCAAAACAAGTATAAGGCATATGTAACTGAAGCAACTTACAATGATACTAGAATGGGTAACACACCCCGAACTCACCACGCAAACGTGCAAACGTGGTTTGATCGAGTGGTTTAGTCAGAATATCAGCAAGTTGCTGACTAGTATCAATGTATTTAAGCTTAATATCACCCTTCTCAGCATGATCCCTTAGAAAATGATGACGAACCTCAATGTGTTTCGTCTTAGAGTGAAGCACAGGATTCTTTGCAACACTTATAGCGCTAGTGCTATCACACAAGAGAGGAACGCGAGAAAACGACAAACCAAAATCGCGAAGGGTAGCTATCATCCATAAAAGCTGAGAACAACAACTAGCAGCAGCAACATACTCAGCCTCTGTAGTAGATTGAGCAACATTAGATTGTTTTCTAGAGGACCAAGAAACAAGCGAAGAACCCAAAAATTGGCAAGTACCCGATGTAGACTTTCTATCCAAACGGCACCCAGCAAAATCAGCATCCGAATAACCACACAAACTGAGAGTTGAAGCAGCAGAGTACCAAAGGCCAAATGCAGGAGTAAATCGAAGATACCTCATTATGCGCTTCACCGCCTGACGGTGAGAAGTCCTGGGGGACGCCTGAAAACGAGCACACATACACACAGCAAAGTGTATATCTGGCCTCGTAGCAGTCAAGTATAGCAGCGACCCAATCATGCTTCGATATTCCTTCTGATCCACGGGCTCTCCGTCCTCATCAGCATCCAAAGCAGCGCTAGTCGGCATGGGCGTAGAAATTGGCTTCGCATCATCCATCGCAAACTTCTTCAGGACATCCTTCGTGTACTTTCCCTGATGCACAAATGTACCTTCCGAAGTTTGTTTTATTTGTAAGCCAAGAAAGAAATTCAGCTCGCCCATCATAGACATCTCAAATTCTTTACTCATCACATCTGCAAACTTTTTCACAAGAGCATGAGAGGAACCACCGAAAATGATATCATCCACATAAATCTGAACTATTAAAGTGTCATTTCCTTGCCTGAGGAGAAAAAGAGTTTTATCAACTGAACCCATTTTGAACCCGTTTTTAAGCAGAAAAGTTTTCAATCTAGCATACCAAGCACGAGGTGCTTGCTTCAAACCATATAAAGCCTTTTGCAACTTAAAAACACGATCAGGAAAATTGGGATGTTCAAAACCAGGCGGTTGTTTAACATAAACTTCTTCTTCTATAAAACCATTCAGAAAAGCACTTTTCACATCCATTTGATAAAGCTTATATCCACGTGAAGCAGCAAATGCAAGCAAAATACGAATGGCTTCTAAACGAGCAACAGGAGCAAAAGTTTCACCATAATCAATACCCTCTTTTTGAGAAAAGCCCTGAGCAACCAGCCTAGCTTTATTTCTAACAACATGACCATCTTCCCCTTGTTTGTTCTTAAAGACCCATTTAGTTCCAATTGGTTTACAAGAAGGAGGAGGATCAACCAAAACCCAAACCTGATTCCGTGCAAAATTTTCTAACTCCTCATGCATGGCATTGACCCAGTTAGAATCAGATAAAGCATGTCCAACATCTCGGGGTTCAAAAGAGGCAACAAAGGCAGTATGCGCAAAGACACAATAATTTTTATTTTTCATACCTCTGTTCCTTGTCGTGCGTTCATCCAAATTACCTATTATGTTCTTGGCAGGATGACGATTCTGAATGTGTCGTGGTGCTGTACGTTCTGAAATCGCCTCCCCCTCAACTGCAGCCGGTACATGATCAACAGTCGATGAAGCTGCAGGCTTTGCTGTAGATGTACGTGTCGGCGATGGTCCATCCTCCAAAGTGGTGGAGGGCGCCTGCTCAGGCTGGGCGCCAGGCTCCCCCTGCATCGCAGGCTGGGCATCATCGTCATCATCGTCGTCACATCCATCTTCCTCTTTCTCATCCTCAAAAATATCCTGCCCGATCTCATCATCACCTGCACACTCAAAAGCAGAAGAAAAACAAGGCATTGTCTCGTCGAAGGTGACCTCACATGTCTCATCGATGCGGTTAGTATCAAGATTAAGCACACGGTACGCTCGCCCTTGCAAGGCATACCCCAAAAATAACCCATCGGAAGAACGCGATTCAAATTTATCCAAATTTCCCTTTTTCAATATAAAACACTTGCAGCCAAAAACTCGAAAGTGGAAAACTTTGGGAGGTCGACCAAATCTCAACTCATAAGATGTTTTTCCCAGAAAAGCTCTCAGAAAAATGCGATTAGCAACATAGCAAGCGGTGTTGATAGCCTCAGCCCAAAAACGTCTAGGAGTTTTATGTTCATCAAGCATTGTCCTAGCCATCTCAACAAGCGTACGATTTTTACGCTCAACAACACCGTTCTGGGGAGGAACGTAAGGTGAGGAAAACTGATGATCTAAACCTTGTTCTGAACAAAAAGCTTTCATGCGAGAATTCTTAAATTCCGTACCGTTGTCACTGCGAATTGCTCTAACGGCATTATTTGACAACTCATTTTTCAGCTTCAGAACAAGATCATGAACATATGAGAAAGCCTCATCCTTAGATTCCAAAAAGAACACCCATGAATATCGAGAAAAATCATCCACAATGACGAGCACATACCACTTCCCACCAGCAGACCGAACACGGGCTGGACCAACAGTGTCCATATGTAACAGTTCACCCGGTCGTCTCGTCATCACCTGAGTCACAGGTGCATGAGAAGCAGCAACCATTTTTCCATGTTTGCAGGGAGCACAAATCAAATCCTTTTCAAACTTGAGTTTCGGTAAACCATCAATTAAATCCAATGAACTCAAACGACAAAGCAAATCAAAGCTCAAGTGGCCCAACCGACGATGCCACTTCCAAATCAGGGGGGAACCATGAGCAACTAAACAGCGAGTTTCACCAAAAGATTTAGAAAAATCAGCTTTAAAAATCCGTCTAAAAGGAGAAATCTTGCAAACAAGGTTACCAGCAGAATCAAGAACACGCGAATTTCCTTTCTTAAAATGAACCTCAAAATCATCCTCAAGAAGTTGCGAAACAGACAGCAAATTATAATGCAAATTCTTTACCAATGCGACGTCCTTTAACATGTATTTATCTGTTACCTTGATGCAGCCATGCGCCATTACCTTACCTTGACTTTTATCCCCAAAAGTGATGTTTTCCTTTACGCTCATGGGGGTGAGGCTGGAGAACCATTTATCATCTCCGGTCATGTGGCGCGAACAGCCGGAGTCCATTATCCATATGTCCTCCTCGCCTCCAACCTGCAATCAACAACGAGAGCGAGGGTGAGCTAATGACTCAACACTGGGGTTAGGATAATGTAATGAAAACCAGTGCTGAGCCACTTGCTCAAAAGAAGCGTTAGCAAAATCAAAGTTCTCAAAAAAACGATGAGAACCACGAGGGGGAAAACGTGGTCTGTCATTCCGATGTTGTGCAAGAGCATGAGTACGTGAGTGAAAACCAGAAGAGCGAACAAATGGCTCACGTCTCAAAACAGGATGATTATGAGTACCACGTACAGGGTACTGCTCACATCTAAAAACACGACGATCATGAGTACCACGTGTGGGGTACTGCTCACGTCGTTCAGCACGCATCCTCCGATAACAGAACTCATAAAGATGACCATCATGACTGCAAAAATCACAATGATAAAGCTTGCGTGCAGGAGCGAAAGAAGCCTCAGCATTAGAACTAGAAGCAACAAAAACAGGCTTAGCAAAATGATCACAAGAAGAACCATTTGGCTTAGTATTTTGTACACCCTTGAAGTGTTTTGGCTTAGGCACCCAAACCTGCTTTTTAGGAGCAGATCTAGATGTCTCAACTAGCAACCCATTAGAGGTGACACCTGAACCCTTCCTAGGAGGTGGTCCAGTATATTTAGCCAAAGGTGGATTCTTCTCATCAACAGGCGGTCCACTTTTTTCACCAAAAACATGTTTCAAGTCATAACCGGGACCAAAACGCTCACCCCGTTTAATTTGAGCAATAGCCATACCAATTTGAGGCTCACGAATAGAACACCAACCAAGAATAGTTCTCAAATGCTTATTTTCTTCTTCCAAATCAGCAAGTTTGGCCCTTAAATCATTATTTTCAACAACAAAATTAGGACAAGTTAGGCATGAAGGAAGAACCGGACAAGTGTGTTTTTCCAACTCAACAATATGTGATTTAGCAACATTTAATTCAGATCGTAAAGTTGGACAAATTAAACAAACCGGCAAATCAGGACAAGTGTGTTCTTCAAAAAATTTTACCCGACATAAAGCATTATCCAAGTCAACTTTCAGAAGCGGGCAAGAAACACAAGTACCAAGCAAATTCGACCGAGAACGAAGTTCATTTAGTTCAGCATAAAGTTTATCTCGATCATCAACAATGGAAGAATACTTGGTTTGCAATTTAGAAAGCGAAATCATATGAATTGAGCATTCTTCACATTCATCAGGTTCAGCAGGATTAGATGCAGCATTTTTTAGAGTAGCTAGTTCAGCACAAGTTTTATCATAATCAGTTTTAAGTTTAGCCAACACTTTATTTTGCTTATGAACAATTTTAGTTAAATTAGCTATTCTTTGTTCTGCAGAAGTATCTACCTCATCATCAGAAGTTTCATCGTTGCTGTCGGTTGATGCATCACCCTCCAAGGCCATAGTACATATCCCACCATTGATGCCGGCGTCAGTGATGAAGCAAAGTCCGTCTGTCTTCTTCTTGGGTGTCTCATCCTCGGAATCTAAATCACTGGAGTCTGACGAGCCACCTGAAACATACTGTCCAAGAGAAGATAACAAAACATTTGCAGCCTTAGCGACTTGCTTGTCAGAGTATTTTTGTCCGCCTTTCTTCCATTGCTTATCCTTCTTCTTCTTCCTCTCCCTGAACTTCTCCTGGCGCCTAGAGGAGTTATTGCCCTGCTCAAAAGATCTCTGCTTGTTTGGGCAATCAGCAGCAAAGTGTCCTCGCTCACCACAGTTGAAGCAGCCATCTGAACGTCTTCTATTACGCCTATTGTCATACACATGCTTAAACTTGTTGGAGAGCAGTACAAGCTGATCATCATCTAGCACCTCCAACTCCTCATCTGCAACATGACACAAAGAAGACAAAGCAAAACTGGAAACATTTGGATTAGCATTAGTGTTAGTCTTATTTCCAGAAACCAAAGCCATTGGAACGTCAGAAGAAGAAGCAGCTGTGGGATTTTTCAATTTACGCTTAGAAACAATTTCGATCTCTTTTGATTTGAGCTTACTGTAAAGCTCATCAGTGGTGAGAGTCTCATAACCTACAGATTCAACGATCGCCTCAACTTTCATATCCCATTCATCATTAAGTGAATGTAATAATCTGAGAGCCCTAGCATGATCATCATAAGGCATATTGCTATTCATGGCCTTCATCTTATTAACAATCACTTGAAAACGTGCAAACATGTCATCAATAGACTCACTAGGCAATTGGCAAAAAGCATCAAACTCTTTTCGGTGAATCTCAAATTTTCGGTTTTTCACAGTGTTTGAGCCTTCATGATATTTTTTAAGTTTCTCCCAGATCTGATAAGCGAGATCTTCACTAGAAACCCGATCATATTCAGTTTTACAAATAGAAGCCTATAAAATAGCAACAGCGCGATGATTTGTTTCAAGAAGCCCGATCTCAGCGGCGTCAGTCGGTTCCTCAGCTGGAATCACATATGTGGCATTTTGTGTGATTTTCCATAGCTTCAGCGACTTGCCTTTGAGATAGTTGGTCATACGTGCCTTCCAGTAATCATAATCAGTCCCATCAAAAAATGGAGCGCGAAACATCAAACTTTTCATTGGTCGCCATAGCTTTCAGCACCGATTAAGGTATAGAAAACCTAAACCGGCTCTGATACCAATTGAAGGATCGAAACGGGCGACCAGAGGGGGGGTGAATGGTCGCGGAAGCCAAAAATAATTTCTAACCCTTCCCCTAAACACAAAACCTGATTAAATCACGTTTTTCAAATCTGGCCAGAACTCTATGTACCTAGTAAACCTGATGTGGACGAAAATCCGTAACTCCGATCGACCTAAAAATTTGTCAGATTAAACTAGATGAAATTACGAAACTAACCCAACTGGAATCACATCAATCGGACTTACGGATCTTGAGATAAAAATAAAACAAGCAGACTATGTCAGATGCTGACGAGAATTGTAAAGAACCAATCGAGATGCACAAGATCAATCATTATAGAGGAAAGATTAAATTGAGTAATTGAACTTATAAAAGTGCATCTAGCCTCCGCCCGAACATCCTCCCTCTCTTAATCGGAGAGATCAACAAAAACCTCTCACTAGAATTCAAACCCTAGGCTAGACCGGAGAGAGGAAAACTGAACCGTGGAACCCTGGGGCACGAGTACTGTTCACGGGTACTGTTCATGCGCGTGAATAGTAACTCGCCGAGAGTCCAAAAGGGTTCAACCTCCTCAACCCTAGGTGCCACATATTTATATCTCCAAAGGGTGGCACGACCTATTTTCACATAACCCCCTACGCTAAACAAATCCAACGTAGGGGCGTAAATTCCAATTACGTCCTCCATGGCAAATTCCGCGATGTCCGCGATCCCTCCATCTCCGCGATGTGATCCTCGCGATGTCGCCGCACGACCATCCGAAATCGTATCGCGATCGCCAGAATTTTCCATCTTCGGCCAACGCCTGCCGCACGGGCGTCCCGGTACGATGCATGGCTTTGTGGCTCAACCAGCGAACCCCGGATTTTGTGGCATAATCCGGAAACCTCCCTCGACGTCCTCCCGCCATGTAGCCAGGTACAGTAGACGTACACCGCACGATCACCTGTCCCTCGAACGCAAGCCTCGATCCGCCCTTCTCCGCCCCCGCGGTTTTTCGACGCGGCATCCTATCTTCGTTCTTCACTCGTCGCCGCATGTACCTTGTCTCCACCTGTCACCTGCAACCACAACCTGCCAAGAGACACGTCACACGCACACCGTGTTGTCAATCGCTCATCACCAAGGTGCTAGCCCACTGGCATCTCACCCATATATAGCGGCACCGCATCCCGTGAGACATTTCATTAAAAAGAAGACATTCTCATGCAGACCGAGAAAATCCCCGAACCCTGGCCCCACCCATATATAGCGGCACCGCATCCCCGTGAGACAGGACGGCCACACACTTGTACTTTGGTGTGGGACAGACGAGGGGATTTTTTTACCCTCAGGCCTGAAATTCGCCCCCGAGCGGGATCGAACTCAGGACCTGAGGGGTGCTACAGGAAGCGTCGACCAGCCGGTCTAGCTTCCGTTGGCTTTATTGGTAAAATGATCAGTTTAAAAAGAAACATATGGACTAGAATAATGGAATATTCTTTCTCAACCAAAAAACTAGGGGAGTTTCGCATCTAAAAGCATGGCATTCAAAATAAACGCCATCTGAGCAAGGTGTGTTCAAACTTTGGTTTGTTGCTTGGTCTACTTAGAATCAAGGGCTAATTAGATATATGCTATTACAAAAACACCATTTTTAAAGCAGACCACCACAGCTCACGAACCGTGCCAGTGCCATTATATTTGTGCTTGACTTTGATTTCGTTAGCAATCTTATGGCGAGCTTTCAGTTTGTTGAGCCTCTGAAGGAGGCTGAATCCCGTAGGTCTACGGTGCTCATGGTCGACCTTGGCCATGAAGGCGTCGATGCAGTCCTCGACGTCCTAGGCCAGCTCACGTACCTTGTCCCTCCAGTCTCTCATCTGGGGGTTGAGATCCTCTGCATCTACAAGCATCTGGAGTGTGGCGCTCATCGTACTCAGCTCGTCTCGCAAGAAGCTGATTTGCCTTCGCACCCATTTGAGCTTGACGTACTTGTCGCTCAGCAGTGTGGTGAGCTTGGACAGGAGCGGCTTCAACACCCCGGCCCGTGGAGACGCTCAACAGAGCCGCCTCCGCCATTGCTCTGCTGCTGGATGCTCTGTGTTGTGATTTGTGAAAGCAGGCGGGTGATGCAGTGGCCTTCCGGTTGTATTACAAATCAAAATGTAAAATTAGTTTTTGTATTTAAAACCTCCAGACTCTGGTTCATTGATAAATCTCGTTTTAGATGAGATAAATTCAAGTGACAACAAAATATGTGTGCCTGATACAAACAAAAGCGAAATATGTGTCCGCTCCAGGCAAATGTGAATGTGCCAAGCCTTTATTGGAAACTAATTAGAATTTTACAACCTGTAGCAACCACAGCAAAGCAAATCTGCAATCCAGAGCAACGTAGAAAACATGCATGAAGTTCCACAGTTGTTTTTTTATTGAACTTCGAGGTAGATACGAGACACGTTCATCAGGCAAATGCCCAAGATCAAAGTAGCCAACCAATCCACCTCATGCAGACTAATATCACATTCTTATTGCTGCTACCACTGTCCTCTTGATGTGCCACTTCTTTTTCACCAGTCTGCTCCTCTTCTTCCTTTTCATGTGCCTCATCTCCATGCTTAACAACTCAATGATTTGCTTCTTAGGGGCATCGATGCCCACAAGTTTATCAATATCCTCGTAGAGAGCCTGCAGCCTAGGATCAACAGAAGAACTGCTAGATTTGTTTTTCAGTTGGGCCAAATCATACCTCTTGTGCCTCTCGCTTGCCTCTATAACAGATGCCTTGAGTTCTTGGATCTGATTGGCAATATCATGGCGTTGCTTCAGTTTCTTCAGCTTGCGGAAGAATCCCTTGATGAATCCCGAATGTCCATCACGCTCGTGGTCAACACGAGATATGAAGGCATCAATGCAATCTTCCAAGTCATATGCCAGCTCACGTAACTTGTCCCTCCATGCCGTCATCTGAGGGTTGAGCTCCTCTGCATCCGCAAGCATCTCAAGCGTGGGACTCATGGCGCTCAACTCGTCTCTCAAAAACTTGATCTGCTTGCGGACACCTTTGAGCTTGACGTACTCTTCTTCCAGCAGCTTGGTGAGCTTGGACAGCAGGGGTTTCATCACCCCGGTGGTAATACCCACGACAGCTGCCGTAGCCATTTTTGCTCATCTGGTGAGCTCGCTGGAATGCGGTGGTGGTGCTGTGGAAAAGCACTGATTTCAGATCGTGTATTGTATGAGGTGCAGGGCAACGCCTGTTTCTCAAGGAAGAGTAGCAGTGGGTTAATTGTCTTTGGTCCTCTAGATCCACGAAAAATAATTAAGTATTAAGCTTAGCTTTAGTAAAAGAGCTACTGCACACATAGTCATGTAAACGTGACTCAGAGCAGCATCTTGATTAAAATTCTATCATGCTATGTCGGCAGGCTTTACCACGGGAAGAACGTAGCATGTGATGCGCACTGTCTGGGTTAATATTTATTTGAGAGAATTCCTTATTTGACATCAGACAAATGACCCGTTTCTTTCTTGGCCCTTAAAAAAATTTCGTTTCCTATTTGACATCGAGTTCAACTTTTGTTCCTTATACGACACTCCGTCGGGTTTACCATCCGTGAACCGTTAACTGACATGTGGGCCCCACCACCTTTCTCCCCCTTAACTGACATGTGGACACCAGACAAAACGACGACGGCGCTTGGACAGGGTGCATCCGCGTGTGGAGGTGGCGGCGCAGGCGCGCTCGCGCGGCCAGGGGCGCGTCCCATCCCCGCGGCGAGGAGCTATCGTGGCAGCAAGGCGGCGGCGGCGGCGGCTCCAGGGCCGCACGGTGCCACCACGTCGAGCTTCTCCGACTCTCCGAGTGCTCCAGCTATGACGGGCTCTCGTCTCGAGCGTCGCCGCCGCCGCGAAGTCCGAGCCCGCGCCGGAGAAGAAGGCTGCCAAGGAGGCCGGCGTCCCTCGGTGCGTGGCTCGCGGGTTCCTCAACGCCATCTTCAATGGCAGGCCTGAGCCGCCAACGCCGCCGCCGTCGTCACGGGGGGCGGAGTCCGCGTGCTCCACGGTGTCCTCCTACTCGCGCTCAGGTCGTCCAGGAACTGGAGCAGCAGGAGGCGGTGGCGGAGGGCCTGAGCTCGTAGCCGTTGGAGATGTCGCGCGCGGCGTAGGCGACGCGGAGCGGCACCCGGCGCACGAAGGGGTCCACCACGTCGCCGATGATGCGCCCCACCACCAGCGGGTCCCCGCGCTGCATGGCCGCCGCCGCCGCTGCGTGCCGGTCGATCGAGCCCTCCCTGCCGCTAGCTCTTCCTCCTCCTCCTCCAGACCACACCACAGCAGGCCGGCCACGGCCAGCCCAGCAATAATGGGTCACCAACGAGGCGACGACCGCAGCTCCTCACCCCACCAGCTCTAGGCGCGCGCACGTCGTTGCACCACGCACCACACGATCCAGGGGAGGGGAGGGGAGCTCTCTTGCCGCTGCGGCTAGTTCTTTCTACTTATAGAGAGAGTGTTTGGGGAACCCGGAAGAAGCTAGACGACCTCGCTAGCTCTCGCAGCAGCAAGCTATTTCCTCACGCGACTGATGAGCGAGCTAGCAGTCCTGGTAGCAGGCAGAGCGGGCGCGGGCAGATGGGGGTCCGGCTCCGGCCGGCGGGGCTGTGGTCCCGCGGATTGGACAGGGGGTGATCGAGGTGTCGTCGTCCGTCGTCGATGATATGCGCAGCCGCGGCGAGTGGATCGAGTGGGGAATCGGCCGACCGGCGTCCATCCGGGTGGGGTGGGCATGGGCTCTGCGGGGTGCTGGCTCTGCGGGGATGGGACGCGCCCCTGGCCGCGCCAGCGCGCCTGCGCCGCCACCTCCGTCCAAGCGCCGCCGTTGTTTTGTCTGGTGTCCACATGTCAGTTAAGGGGAGAAGGGTGGTGGGGCCCACTTGTCAGTTAACGGTTCACGGATGGCAAACCCGACGGAGTGTCGTATAAGGAACGAAAGTTGAACTCGGTGTCAAATAGGGAACGGAATTTTTTTAAGGGCCAAGAAAGGAACAGGTCATTTGTCTGGTGTCAAATAAGGAATTCTCTCTATTTCTTTCTCGAAGAACCATCAGCATGTTCGGCAGGCTGTAACTGCATGTATCTAGCTTGACTTATCAGCCAACCAACAGTGTTTTTCTCTCACACCAAACCAGCCAGCAGTATTTTAGCCCATAACTTATAAGTCAATCCAGCCGAAACGAACATGCTGCATATAGGCTAAGCTTTCCATGCAAATAATAAGGAGACGGTGGCATGCATATATGAGATCATCGAGGTTTATTGCACAGGGCGCGTCCATTTGGCGAAGTAGTTCAGCCTATTCGGACAGAGATGCTAAATTTGCTCAATTTAATAAGGAGAAACGGTGGCAGTATCTGGCCGTCTGGGTGAGGAACCATACTGGCCTAGTGGGCGGCAAATTATTTTGAGTATAAAAACAGAGATGAAAGCTGATAGAGAAGCCAAGAGAGGACAGGGGAGGTGTGGTGCGCCCGTTGGGAACTTGGGGAGTTGGGATGCCTCGACGACCGAAGTTGCAAACATTAGCTACCTGCCTACCTTTCCCTACGCGTCTTGGCTCCCACTAATTAACTCAGTGCATGCTATTAGCATATTGCTCACCAAGTTTTCAATTTAAATATCAATACAGTGATGGCAGAAATTAGACATTCAAAATTTTACATATGATGATGGTTAGAAGAAGATCATAAATAATATTACTTTTACGAAAAGCGATTCTTGGTGAATGGATTTTTCTGTTTTCGTTTTTACCCCTAGGCAAACTCCTCTGGATAGGAGGTAGACTAGTCTTAATAAATTCGAGTTGTCTTGTTTGCCCCATGTTCATGTTCTACTTTTTAAGGCCCTACGAAATTTTTCTAAAAAAGTAAATTATTTTATATAAAGATTTTATTTATTGGTAAAATAAAATAAAAAACTCGATCCGCGGGAGACGACGACGTCCCACCGGGTATTTCATTAAGAAGAAGACCTTCTCATGCAGACTAACAAAGTCCCCAAACCCTGGCCGTGAGACAGGACGGCCACAGACCTGTACTTTGGTGTGGGACAGACGAGGAGATTTTTTTACCCTCAAACCTGAAATTCGCCCCCGAGGGGGATCGAACTCAGGACCTGAGGAGTGCTACAGGAAGTGTCGACCAACCGGTTTAGCTTCCGTTGGCTTTATTGGTAAAATGATCAGTTTAAAAAGAAACATATAGACTAGAATAATAGCATATTCTTTCTCAACAAAAAAAACTAGGGGAGTTTCACATCTAAAACCATGGCATTCAAAATAAATGCCATGGCCCTGATCGCTTGTTGCGTGTTGCTTTTGCAGTAAGGTAGAAACTATCCAACATCTTTTCTTTGAGTGGCATTATGCCAAAACCTTGTCGCGTGTTGTACACTTTTATTAAGCATCAAACCTTCATATAATATAAATCATCCGTTTAATTCTTGATCTAAGTAAGGGAGTCAAAATCTTAGATCTTTGTTATTGACAGGAGTTTGTAGCAGCTTGCTAGGCAATTTGGTTTAGTAGGAATGATTTTGTGTTCTATAATAGCCATACAAAATCTTTTTTGCAGGTACTTCCGCCATCTCAAAATAAAGTGTCATTCGCTTTTAACTTTGACCAAATTGTAACACCCTAAAAATTGCTCTTTTTGAAATAGGGTTAAAAAGATTTAATTTTGGATTTTTGTGCTGATTAAAACATAGGAAATAAAAAATTTCATGAAATTAAAATTTATTATAAGATTTAGAAACATGTTGGTGCATACATGCTGTTGAATATTTATTTTTGAGATGCTTGGGTTTGATCAAATGTTAAAAGAATTTGAATTTAAATTGAAATTGGGTTTGGAAATGTGTTTAAGAAAACATAAAAGAAAATTTTATTTATTCCTTTCCTTCCCTTGGATTTGGCCCAGCTCGGCCTGGCTTCCGTTGGGCCTGTTTCTTTTTTCCCCGCGTTCCCGCCTTGGGCCAGCCTAACAACCACGAATCCGTGCCGTCCTTCTCTCCGCGGCCCAGCAATGCGCCGCTCCTCTCTCCGCTTGGTCTCGCTGACCGGTGGGCCCTGCATGTCAGCGTTATCTTCAATCTTGAATCGTACCCGCGTCAGACTCCGTCGCCGAGTCCATGTCCGCCGCCACCACGACTCCTTCCGATGGCGTGCGCCCCATGGCCTCCGTCCCTTAAATACCGAGCATGTGCCGCCTCTTCCGAACCTTGGAGCCTCCAGCCGCCCTCGCTCAAGCCCTAGCCGCGCCCCGCACCGTCGAACCCTAGCCCGCCGCCGCCGAGTGCATCTCGTCGCTGCCGTGCCTCGCCATTGTCTCAAGCCGCTCTCCGGTCTTCGCGTGGAGGTAAGAAAGCGGACGGTATCGTGCTATGCCCCCTCTTGCTCTCTGCTAGCTTCGCGCCACCGCCGAATCAACGTTGGCCGCCAAATTGAGCCACCATGTCCACTCTCGCCACCACGTCCACTCTCGCCGCCTTAGTTTCAATCGATACCCTAGATGGATCCGTCGTGTTCCCCTCTCCCTCTCTGTGCTATTCCCGTGTCGTAACATGGTCCCTAGCTCCCGTAAGCCTTGCGCCGGCAAGCTCCTCGCCGTCGGTCATGGCTGACCACCGCGCCGACCGCTCTGTTCCAGTCGGCCGATCCCCATCTCCCTCCCTTCTGTTCTGCACCGTCTAGATCTGAATCAACGGTCCAGATCCAATGTTGACCCGAGTCAATACCGGTCAATTGAGTCTTCTCGCCACTTTTGCACAAGAGACCCTCTGTTTTCCTTAAATCAACCCGACATCCACCTCTGTTCAAAAATATTTAGAAAGAAGTCCCAATTTCTTCTGTTTTCACCCCTGACTTTTCATGGAATTGAACCCGCAGTCCTTGGCCGGTTTAAAATTGGATTTTATTTATTTTAAATTTGAAAATCAAAGTTCCATCTATTTACAGAATTGCCACTATCTTCATTAAGCCATATCTTTTTCTTTTTAACTCTGATTTGACCCGTTCAAGTTGTATTAGATTCGTAACAATATAATCTACATATTAGTAACAATGTTTTCCATGTCAAGAACTCCAATTATTCATGTTTATCTGATCATGTGTTTATATGGGCTTGTGGATAAACTTGTTGCCACCCAATTACTAAAAGACGACTCATTAACAGTTAATCGAAGTTAAACCAGTGTCATCCTTTTGAGCCTCATGAACCCCGTGTTATATTTGTTGAGTACGACATGTACTTACACTTGCTTTATTTTTAAATATTTGGATAAAAATCCCTGATGGGTACCAGATTGCTAGAGTTGGAAGAAGCTAGGCTTGTGATCAACCAATCAGTTGTCCCTGTGAAATTGGAGTCTTCACCTGATGATCGAAGTTGTCTTTTCGCTGTTTGCTGTCTAAGGTTATATCCTTTATACTAAGTACGTTATATATTGAGCATTGTCTTTCGATATTACCCTTATTTGTAGCTATATGTGAGATTTGACTTCCTGGGCTCACATATGGTGTGTATTTGGTTTTGTTCTTAAAACCGGGTGCTACACAAATATATCCAAAAAAAATTAATATTTATAGTACATAATTAGTATCATTAGATAGATCGTTGAATCTATTTCTATAATAAATTTATTTGGAGATATAAATGTTGCTAATATTTTCTACAAATCTAGTCAAATTTTAAGAAACTTTGACCAGTACGAATACCATATCAGAGGGATGCACTGGTTGCATTTTCTGGGCTCTATCGCAGCAAACTCATGACCATAAGGATTGGTTAATTTCGATGTGCCAACTTGGAAATCAGAGGAACTCATGGATAGAGTTTAAGATTTTCTATTGGTCAATAATGTTGAACACCTTTTTCTACTTAATTATATTTTGTTGGACTGATATCTTTTTTTTTCGAATTACACATTGTTGAGGTCTAAAGCCGAAACTCTTCTATTCTCTTAAAAAAAGTAGGAAAGAATTATAGAACCTGAAAAAAAAGGAAAATGGACCAAAGTGACAAAGGAATTGTATAGAGCCTGAAAAAAGTGAAAATTTTTTATAACGTAAGTAAGTGACGAAGGAATTGTATATAGATCTAGATCCTGATCGAAAAAGAAAGATTTGAAAACGTAAGTGAGGAAGGAGCTGTAGAACCTTAAGACGAAGGAAGGCATCAGAAAAAAAAAGGTTCAAACTTAAGTGACGAAGGAATTGTACAACCCTGCAAAAAAAAAAAAAAAAAAAAAAAGAAGAGGATTCCAGAATGGATCGGGGGTTTGAACCCGACGTGAATCGAACACGCAACCTTCTGATCTGGAGTCAGACGCGCTACCATTGCGCCACGGATCCGGTTGTTGTCAAACAGCTAATGATATTATATATATATACTTTAACATAGAATACAATGTTTATTTCATATGTACCTCGTGCGTTTCGAACCTGCAAGACCTGCATAATAAGGTGAAATGCCTAGATAAGCACAGACTATATGCGTGTTCTTTGGACGCAGTTACCCTAACAATGAAATTTCCTTCAAGCTGGCTTCATATAGGTATTTCATCCACAAGTTGTAACCGATGTCAACTTAGTTGGAGTTGGAGCATTACGTACGGGGTTAATCCCTACGTTCCAAAGTGTAATCTGTTTTAGGTTTGTTATAATTAAACTTCTCTAGTCTGCCATTTTTTATAAAAATACCCAAATAAGTACCACAACAAATTTAGCTCCATACATCAAAACACAATTTCTGTTGCACATACTCTAAGGGCCTGTTCGCTGGTTGGTTTCTAGGCTGGTTTAGACTGGCTGGTGCTGGTTTGTTGTGAGAGGAAAACACTGTTGGCTGGCTGGTTTGGGCTGGCTGAAACCAACAAGCGAACAGGCTGTAAGGCTTCCTGGCTGCTAACATTCTGGTCCTCCCTCTGACGCTAAATTGGATTGAAGAACACATTTAGTGTCAAATCCATCATTTTGGCGAAAGGAGGCATCTGAGGCTACCAAAACGGTTATATTACTTCATAGTTTTGTAGGAGTGACGCATCTAAGTTATACTACTTTCGATTTTAGCCCGTGTCCGTTAAAGCTATTGCTACCATTTTACTTTTCTGTGTATGTTCCTTACTAAGTTTATAGCGCTGCCACCGGCCTAGTCTTAACATAAGGGTGACCTTCGTTATTGCTACTTCCTCCTCTTCTTGAATCCCGATGAAGGCATGATAAATTGATGTATAACATCATAATCGGGAACAAAGTTGGCATGCAGGTGCTATGAATAACGGTTTTAATCCCACATCGGTAGGGTTTGAGCTTCTGAAAAAATGGTGAAGCCAGAAAAAAAACCACTTTTTAGTGGTTTTGGCTTTTAAGACAAAAATGACTTTGGCTTTGTCGATTTTAGTTTGGTTTTAACTTCAGATGCTGTTCTCGTATGCGCACGTTTAGCTGAGCTTTTGATTAAATCGTCGATGGAGAAGTCCTAACAAAAATCATGTCAAAGAGGACTTTATTTTGCATAGAGATATAGCACTTTATTTTGTAATCAAGTTTGTATATAGAGATATAGAGTGGGAGCTGAGGAGAAGATCTTTTTTTTTTTTGAAAATTAAGGAGAAGATTTTTTACCTGCCGACGGACTGACCCTAGATGGCTACGTGATGTTGAGGACCTCGAGACAAGCGGCCGTTCGTTTGTGCTTATTCAAATACTTCTTAGTCCTGGAATAATAATTTTCTCTCGTAATTTTTCCACATAAAAATCAGCGTAATCCAATTTTCAGCATCAGCCAACATGTCGAAGAGTGGAGAGTCCGGATGACCCATCATTCGCGCTACAGCCAAAGTACATTCCCAGCAGGCCAGCTGCCGCTTAAACCCTCGTTCCCCTTTCCTCCTCTCCCCCCAAACCCCGCTCACCTCCCTCCCCGCTCCGCCCCCGCCACCGCCTCCACAATAGGCCGCTTCTCGCATCGCGCCGATGCCCCAATGCTCTCGCCGGCCTCCTCCCGCTAGGCCGCGCCACGGACTAGCCTCCCCACCACCTGCCCGCTCGGGCGACTGTTCTCGCCGCGAGGAGACGGCGCCCCGCTGCGGCCTCGGTTTCTGCTTAGCCGGCGGCGGCGCTGCGGGGACGAGGGGAGCCGGGTCAAACCTGAGGCGGTCCGTGTGGTCGATGGTGGTGGCGCAGGTGGCGCCGGATACCCTGCTGCGGCGCCACGGCTCGGCGCCCCCGTGGCTGTCGTCTCCCTCGCCCTTCTTCCTGCACCGCCGCGTCCGCCGCGCCTCGCCGCCGCCGGCGATTTCGTGATGCAGGAGGTAGTCGCCGTGGCGCCGAATCACTCTTATTTCGTGTTGAGTCATTCGATGTTCGTTGTGGCCTTCGTAGGTCGTTGGAATGTCCCCTTCGGTCTTCGGACTATGTGGAGTGGGCGTTCTCTAAGCAGTGCTTAGCTGTGTGCCTGTGTCGGGTCGGGAATGGTGCTTATGCTTGTCTACCGCTGTGATTTAGACTGTCTCGGGAGTTCTGTTCTTTCATTTCCAGCTAAATACCCCCATGTCTTGGCTTTGGCTACTAGACAGTCTCTGCCAACTAATCACAGGATGCGCCGGTTGTTGCAAGGGAACACGGTGTCACATCCTATTGTCCCATTATTATTCTGTTCTGACCTGTCTGTGCGCTGCCAGCTAATAGCGGTACACTTAAGCTTGTCATTGTACGTTGCAATATATTCACTCTCTGAAATGTTCCCCTTTAGGCTCCGTTCGCGAGGAACCATTCTGGACGTGAAAATCTTATATAAATTAAAGAATGATTTCGGGCCGGAATACTTCCGGGGACTCATTCCCCAGGAAGTGAACGGGCCCTTAGGGATTTTTCAGTGACTTCAGAATTTCATGTTGCTTGGTGCTTTCTAACTCTGGTAATCGTTTTGACTGACAGGCAGGACTATTGTCATAGTTCAGATATGGCAGTTCGAGGAAGCAGTGGTTTCAAGCTTGGGTTCTATCCCAACTTAAACGTGCGAAATATTGCACAAGAATGGGTTCAAGAGAGCCGGAGGCTGTTTTATCTCAAAACTGCCAACAATGTCACAAACAATATCTATAAGGGAAGCACTCCTCTATGTGCTGGGAATGTACAAAATGAACTCTCTGAAGATCGCAGGGGTTTGAACTACACTTACTTGCAGAATCTGAGAGAACGTGTATCATCCAATTCAATTGTAAATAGACATGGTAATAGTCAAGAACTGGTCAGGCATAGGATGGTAAATCAGCCTGTGCAATCAGTGGCAGCTCCGATAAGTGTTGTTAATAACAGTGCCAAGTGTTTGAGCATGCCTAGAGCCTCTAAGGTGGAGATTCTGTGGCGTGACTATTCACCAGCAGAGGATCCTTTGCTTGATAAATCTAATACAAAGGTAATTTGGGAGCTTGATGATAACGTTCATTATGGTGATGACAAAAAGGAGAAGAAACTTGTAGTAAAAAAGGTGGTTTCACCTTTGCCAATTAAAGCAGCCTTCTCTGAGGAATCTTTGAAAGCACGGAAGGCACTTGCTAGCATCTACGACAAAGTTTTGGTAGTTGACAATATCGAGTCAGCTAGGAGCATTGTTAAACTGCTCACTACAAAGTACAAGAGCTTTATTCATGCATGTGACACAGAGGTAAAACGGAACCCTGCTTGATTTATTTGCTCCTATAGAGTGGTCAGGTTGTCCATCCTTATTCATCTAGGCAAACCATTTGTTTCACAAAGACAAAATGCTCCTTTAATGGTTTAGCTGAGTGATATCTTTTTACTGTGAGTTGTCATCTGTCACGAATTACTTCAGTGTTTGTTCCAATTCCATAGTTGTCACAAGAAACTTCTGATGGTGATAGATTGTAAATCCTGGGGCTCTGTTTGCTGTTTGGTATATTTTCCTCATTAATGTATCAAAACATGCCATAGGCAATGCATGAGTTGAAGTCAGATATCATGAGTAATGCTGAAGGTTGTAGTCTGTATCAGCTTCACTAGTTTCATGATCTAATATGCTCATTGTCTGCTTCTACGATGGCAAACAATCCTCAAAAGTGAACTCCACTATAGTTATTTGAGTAGAATGTTTCTGCAGGTAGCAAATATTGATGCCAAAGAAGAGACACCAGTTGGTCATGGAGAAGTAATATGCTTTAGCATCTATTCAGCAAATTCTGATGTACACAGGCAGCTGATTTTGGAAATGGCAAAACTTGCATTTGGGTTGATGTTCTAGATGGTGGAAGGGGTGTCCTGATGGAGTTTGCTCCTTTCTTTGAAGATCCATCCATCAAGAAGGTGCAATAATTTTCCTATTTGGATCAGTTTCGTGGCTATTTTTCTCCTTCTATGTTAGTTGAAGTTGTACTCTACCTTCTTTCCTTACTGCTCTATTTACTCTTACAAACTTGAAACAAATTGGATGTACTTCACTATTTTATCCTTGTCAGTTTCATGAGATCATCAACATGACAAAATTGCAATCTTTGTATTGGTAAAATCATACCTGGTTAATACCAAATGAATCGCATGTGAACTACTTTTAGCTTTGTATTTCTTGAATTTTCTGAAGTCAACATTCATGTTCCCTTCATCATGTAGGTTTGGCATAACTATAGTTTTGATAACCATGTCATTGAGAATTATGGAATCAAAGTTGCTGGGTTTCATGCTGATACAATGCATCTTGCACGCCTTTGGGATTCATCAAGAAAAATTGATGGTGGATATTCACTTGAAGGACTTACAAATGACCGTAGAGTCATGGATACTGTTCCAGAGGATTTACCTAAACCTGGAAAGATATCAATGAAAACCATCTTTGGTAGGAAAAATGTTAGAAAAGATGGATCTGAAGGGAAAGTTGTATCTATTGATCCATTCAAAGAGTTACAAAGGGAAGACAGAGAGTTATGGATTTGTTATTCTTCTCTAGATTCAATGAGCACATTGAGACTTTATGAGAGCTTAAAAAGAAAGCTTGAAACAAGGAGATGGGTCTTGGATGGTTGTCCTAGGGGCACCATGTACGATTTCTATGAACAGTATTGGCGTCCCTTCGGTGCCCTACTTGTGAAGATGGAAACAGAGGGCATGCTTGTTGACCGTGGTTATCTTTCAGAGATAGAAAAGGCTGCTATTGCTGAACGGGAACTATCTGCAGATAAGTTTCGGAAATGGGCATCTAAATATTGTCCTGATGCCAAGTACATGAATGTGAATAGCGATACTCAAATTCGCCAACTTCTCTTTGGTGGCATTGAAAATAGGTATTGCCTTTCACTGATTTCTTTACTAAGGTTTGAAAGCCTTCTCTGTTTCCATATACCTTTTCACTGTGGTATCTTCCTCGGTGCACTTCATGTTTGGATCTTTATGAAAGGGCGCCGGTAATTATGGTAGTGGTTTGGTGTAGAAGACATTAGTTTGACCGCAAGTCATGGCGTCATGCACAATGGGACACATGACCCAAAGCCCTAACTTGATAAGAATTTACTTTTATCTTTTATAAGCAAGAGCCAAAATGGGAAATGGAAACTAAATTTTCCATTGCCTTTTGTGCCTGCTTAGCATTTTGTGTATGTAATATCCTAGGCAAAAGTGAATTGAATGTTCTTGGTTTTCTTTTGTATCTTCTAGTAATTTGATTGCGCATATATCCAAGGAAACTGGAAACTCAAGCTTTCTTTCAAATTGTTTCCGTGCAATTCCTAAAACTTTGTTACCTTTGTAACAGACACAGATCTGGTGAAACTTGGCCACAGAGTAAAACTTTTAAAGTGCTAAATGAAGAAAATGTTGCTACAGAGGGTAAGAAGACGTCAAAGTATCGTACTATCGAACTTTGCAGTATTGTTGAAGATCTGAAAACTGATATCTTCACCCCGAGTGGCTGGCCATCAGCCAGTGGGGATGCATTGAGAAGTTTGGCTGGTAAAATACCCACAGAATATATTTACACAATGGATGATATCCAAGAGGATGATGAAGATACAAGTGGTTCAGAAAACCCAGATGGAGATTCCTCTTATGGAACAGCATATGAAGCGTTCGGTGGAGGAAAGAATGGAAAAGAAGCATGCCATGCAATTGCAGCTTTATGTGAAATATGTTCTATTGATTCATTGATATCCAATTTCATTCTTCCGCTGCAGGTTAGCTAGCCGATCTTGTTATCGTTCCTACCTTGAGACAGCATGCCTGGCATTTGCTGCAATGCAAATTGGATTTTGCTGATGTTATGTATGCTCACAGCGTAAAATTCTTGTGTTGTGTGCTGTGAGGATGCATCAACAAACGTGCTGATTTGGTTAGGCTATATTTTTTCTCTTTTTCTTTCTGCTTTTGTTGAGAGGAAGCATGAGGTTTGCTAAATTTAGTGTCTATCTGCACCATCAAGTTTGAGTTTTTGTTGATTAGGATTATATTAGTTTTAAAATTTTGTTCTTAGCAAAGTAACTGTTGCATTCAGTTCTTGTAATTGAGTGCTCCCCCCCCCTCCCCACCCCCACCATGATCATTCATTTGTAGTGTGCCCCTTGAGATATCTTTGGGCTTTAAAGGTGGTTAGCTACTTCATGCTCACATTCAAGCATGCAATGTGAGTGATTGAGGACATTGCTTGTCGGTGCAGAAAGTGACCAACACGTAAATATTTGTAGTTTTGCCGTACATTGTGATCGGAGGTGGCCTAACACTAAATGACACAGGGTTTATATTGGTTTAGGCAACGTGCCCTACGTCTAGTTTAAGTTGGTCAGTGACTTTATTCCTGAGCCCAGGTGCTCGAAGTTTACAGTGAGGTTACAAACGAGAAGGAGAAAGATGGGGGTACAAGAGGTCCGGTCGGACTCCAGTCGAAAGGGCCGAGAGCGACGGGAGCCACACTATGTGCTAAGTTTCGAGCGTGTGCTCGTGGTTTGAACCTGGTAGTTCTGCTGTTGTGTACTAATGAAGTTGATCGATCTAATGAATCTGAATGAATATGCCTGTTGGGAGAGAGCGCATCCCCTTTTATAGGTGAAGGGGATGGCCTTAAAGTGAGAGGGAGAGAGTACGTATGCTACTAAGCCTTGTTTCCCACGCTGGCGGGTACAAGATGATGATAGGCGCCCACAATACTGTTGAATGTCAGATGCACGTGGGAGGTTGTGTTGTCTTCTTCGGGTATGGCAGACGTCGGCGTCTGCAACACTGTTGATACCTGGAGGCATGCAAGGGGTTTTACCATGTTCGCTTGGTACGGTAAATGTCGGCGCCCACAACACTGTCGATGCCCAGAGGCATGTGGGGGGAGCCTTACCATACGGGAGTTAATGGCGCTCACAATACTGTAGGAGAAAATGTCGGCGCCTATAACACTGCTTGACTTCTGTCATGCCAGGGAGGTCGCAGAGTACTGTTCCTGCAGGTGTACAGGGTACGGTCCCCGGTATTGCGGTTTGACTTGTGTGCCCTGTCTTACTTTCTCCGTCCGTTTCCTGGTCCTTACCGAGCGGGCGTCCTCGGTCGGTTGGTTCCAGTCGGCTCTGATCGCGTCAATCGGAGGAGAGTAGTGAGCAGGGGTTTGGCGCATCCCTAGTCGGAGACGCGGGTCGGAGTCGAAAGTGGTGTTTGGGCCAGACCTTCCAGTCGGAGAGGCCGTCCGGAGGCGGGCTGGAGACTAAAGCAAGCGCTCCGGTCGGAGAGGTGTGCCGGAGTTGGAAGCGGGCGTCGTTCCTCCTCGGCCAGGCCTTCTGGTTGGTGATTGGATCGCCCTTCTGGCCTGCCGTTTAGGCTCTTGGGCCAGCCCAAGAGCTGTGCGTTTGTTCGCAGCGTTTGTCTGCTGAGCCGAACCTTTACAGGGAAGCCGGTCCATGAGGGACCCCAGGTTTATGAACCTGACAGGAGCCCCCGAGCCCTCGGACGATTCGGGTAGAATCGTCAGGGGGATTTTTTGTCTTGACGGCAGGTGTGCGCGAGCGCACCCGCGGGTGTAGCCCCCGGGCGATTCGGGCAGAATCGTCTGGGGGGTTTTTTGTGTTGCCAGTGGGGGAAGTTTTTCGTTTTGTTAGCGGGTGCGCGTGAGCGCACCCGCGGGTGTAGCCCCCGAGTCTTCTGGGTTTTTTTTTAGGGCGTGTGCGTGTTTTTTAGTCGAGACGGAGTCGTCAACCAAGGCGTCGTTGCGCAGCCAAGGTGGTTTTGGCTTTAGGGATCGGGCGAGACGGAGCTCGTGGATCCTGGCGTCGGTGCGCGCCGTTGGATCGAGGCAGTTAGTTTAGGGATCGGACGAAACGGAGCTCGTGGATCCTGGCGTCGGTGCGCGCCGTGGGATCGGGTGAGTTGGAGTCGTGGATCCTGGCGTCGTTGCAGTCCCGCGCAGCTGAGGCAGTTAGTTTTTTAGGGATCGGGCGAGACGGAGCTCGCGGATCCTAGCGTCGGTGCGCGTCGTGGGATCGGGCGAGTCGGAGTCGTGGATCCTGATGGGGCGAGTTCGGGGTCGCAGACCTAGGCGTTTGGTGTGCAGTCGAGGCGTAGCCGAGGGATGAGGCGAGTTCGGGGTCGTAGTCCCAGGTGTTTTGGTGTGCAGTTTGAGGCGTAGCTGAGGGATGGGGCAAGTTCGGGGTCGCAGACCCAGGTGTTTTTGGGTGTCTTGAGCCCCCGAGCCCTGTTGGGCCTTGGTAGGGGTCGGTTTGAGTTGTGTGCGTTACCTCGTCCTCGGTTTCTCACAACCGGAGGGGCTGAGCTTTGTCGCTTGCCTCGATCACTCGGGCTCGAGTGACGCGCTCGGTGAGCTTGCTAACGGGTATGATCGAGTGGAATCCGGGTCCGTCGTTCGTGACGGGGTCGGCATAGTCCTCTTGTGTCATTCCACTGCTTCTTTACCTGTAACCCGGCAGATGCCTGGGTCGTTCCGGAGACCGACCCGGGTGGTGAAACGACCCCGATTTCCGTGAAGGAAAATCCACAGCGTCGAAGTGTAATAAGACCGTTGTAGATCATATTACCTAATTTCCAGTCGGATATTACATCCATACAACGATAATATCAGAGTACAAATAGTGCGGAATTACATAATTTATTACATCGCCGCATTGGCGGAATCAAAAGTAGCATTTATTCAGAACAGCTTGAAGATAAGATCGCCAAACTCGAGCGTAGGCACGAACCCCTCATCCGTCAAACTCCTCGGAGCTATACTCCTCAGCAGAACCTGTGTGCCAAAATTTATCAGTACGATTTGTACTGGCCTCTCCCATCCCTATGAGCATTGCTTTGTGAAAATTGGATGCAAGTTGGACATAGTCAAAGGAACCTATAAAGCTGGGGTTTCCTATGCATTAGCATATCAAGTAAATAATAATAGTTTGTCAAGTTTTAACACCATTCCCACACACATTCCACTCCATTCCCTTTTTCGAGCCAGGTTTTGATCCTAGGACCGATATACCACCATCTCCATCATCCTCATACCATACCATCGCTCAGTCGACAGACCAACTCCCTCTTGGCACTGTCTCAAGGCCCGTAGCCTCTGGCTACGACCGACACTCTCTCACGGAGGAAGAAGAGAAGGACTCATCTCTCTATCTAGTTTAAGCGAAACCCAGGAAAGGTTCATAGCCGACAAGTCGGCACATGTATCGATCGATCAACCATACACTCTGCAGAGGTTTTACATAACCACAAGATCCGCCTTCCTCGTCGACCGTCGTCAACTAGGCTGATTCCGGCCGCTTGCTAGCCTAGGATAATGCCACTCTATCATTCAGCCCTGGTTCACCCCAAGTCAAGTCTGGGGTGGCTGAAACTGTTAGTCATGAGCCGGGTCCACAAGGTCTCCATGAAGTCTCGGAAGGGTGTGGGGGGAATCTTCCGCGCCCCGTACCTCCTTACACTGTCCGCTATCAACCTAGCAGTAGTGGCAATATCCTACCAAGTAGTCCAGCCGTCCCGCATCATATAGGGCGAGTGGTACGTAAGGCTTCCCGGTGAATCTGAGTACTAGTAAGTCCTTAGGGATGACCAAGCCAGAATGTCTTCATCAGGGTTTCCATTTATCGTGCCACCACAGCACCTCCATCCCGGGTTCCTCCCATTACAGGTTCACACCCAGGTCCACCTCATATACCATTTACCCACCACAGGTATCCATTCCAGGGGTGCCCAGGTAGCATCCCATAGCAAGACTTGCCTTAGGCTCGTCGTATACTCCAACTTGGTCGACACAACCCTCACCCTCCACACACCCAAGTCACACACGCAGCACTCTTCCCAAAGTCCAGATAACACCAGTTTCCACCATGCACGTAATATAAGCGTAGTAGAAGTATAAGTAATGAAATATATAGCAGTAAGCGTGTGTCTAGCCTAATAGTAGGGTATGCAGGGGTAAGGTTGCGTCAAGGTAAAGGCTTTCAAGCAAGCATACTACCATGCAAGTCCTATCATAATATGACTGTAGCAGTAAAGTAAAGCGGTAGCAGTTCTATGTTAGCTATGCGTAATAGGTGCTACGAGATTGGGTGGGATGTGGCATCTTCAGTGTAGTCGTCTCCGTTCTCCTCATGGTACTCACAGTCCTCGTCTGTCTGGTTCTCCTTTGAGTCTGCAATGATCGCATTATAGTCGCGTTAGCGACGTCTATAGAATGGCACAAAAAAGCAATGAAAATTCAAAAGAGTCAAATGCACTCAAACATGGGTTCATTGCGTAGAGCTTGATTTTAGATGAATTTTGGTCCTGGTCTCGTATTTTTCTGAGGTCGTATGATTTAGTTATGAATTTCCGAAGTTTAATTCATTTCTGAAAATGGAAAAGGCTGAATTAATTCTGGGCTGATACGTGTTACGCGGTGACTGGTCCACGTAGCGTGATGACGTCAGCATGACGTCATCGTCTCGGTGCCTGAGCTGACTGGTGGGGTCCAGCTGACGTCAGCATGACGTCATCAACGTCGTCAGTTCCGACAGGTGGGGCCAGAGGCTATTGGGTCACTGACAGGTGGGTCCCGTCAAAGTCAACGTCAGTCAACGGCGGTCAACGGTCAACGGTCAATTGTCATCGGTCAGGGTCACTGCCAGGTGGGGCCTGGCTGCTGACGCCAGCAGCTGATGTCGTCGTGACGTCAGCATGACGTCGGCGTCTGCCGTGTGGGTCCAGAGTGTCCGTGACACTGACATGTGGGGCCAGATCAACGGTTAACGTTGACCGGTCAACGGTCACCATGGTCCGGGTCTCAAACGGGCTCTGGTGGGCTCGGGTTGGGCCGGTCTGGGCTGGGCTGGGCCGGACACGTGGCAAACTGTGGTGCTGCCACGTCGTGGTCATGGGCCACCACTGGGCTGTCGTCCATGGCTAGCGGTCCACGGTGGACCGAGAGGCGTTGGTCCATAGACCGTAGACAGGACTACGGTGGACCGAGTCCACCCTCCTTCTCCCAGGCGCGGTCCTTGTGCACCGGGTGCACACGCGGGTGGCCGGCGAGGGGGTGTTCCCCTGTTTCTCCCGCGGCGGTGCTGCTGCCAGCGGCGAGCTCGCTGTGAGCCTCCGTGGCGGTGCTGGTGTCCAATTGGGGAGGGGAAAAGCTTCCCCAGGCCACGGCGATCATGATTCTGGGGCCTAAGTGGTGGCCGGGGCCTTCCAGGGCGTTGGCCACGACGGCTGGTGGCTCGGCAGTGCTCGCCGGTGGAGAGGTCGCGCACGTAGGCTCTCCAGTAGCTAAGCTGGGCAGATGAGGGCTCCTGCGGTTTCTGTAACACCCTAGGTGTTTGGCTTCCACTAAATTGCATGTCATTTCATAAACATGTGCATTATCTATGTCATCATGTCATTGTTACTGAAACGTGCATATGCAACATTTTCAACTGTGTATGTTTCATGCTTGATTGTTGTGAATGGTAGTAGTGCAACATGTGAATGTTACATGAAACTCTCATACTTGGAAACATGGCAATATGGTAGGAATGTGACAAGTATAGGATAACAACAAGGTCATGCAACATGTGAAACATTGTATTGAAACATATGTATGAATTGCTTGTTTTACTTTATCACATGTGATCAGTAGAAGTGGTATAACAACTTTGTAAAATGGTTGATCATGGTCTAATACACCTTAACTACATTTAGTTTACTTGTTGGAACATTGTTCATGTAGACCAAAATGACCAAAATGTCCTCAAGTGCAAGTTTGACTTAAATTGACCCATGGAGTGTCATCGTTTGACTGATTCAAAAGTCCAACTTAGAAGCTTTGCATGGCTGTGTACTCTTTACAAAATTTGTAGCTAATTTATCAAGGAACAAAAGTTGTTTTATGACCATCTCATGAAAATGGCTAGAACATGCTCTAACATGGCCCACAAGTCAGAAGTACATGCTGATTCCATACTTAGCAAATTTTTCTAAGTCCTAAAGTGAATTACAGTTTCGGGTACCAATGTTTGGAGCCGTGTATCTCCCTAACAAAGCCAAACCAGCTCGAGCTCCAATGGACAGAGTTGTAGTTCACATATAGATGATCAACTTTGTTAACTATGGCGTAGTCTAGATCGTCACGGATTAGGAGTTAATCGTCGTCAAACATGCTCTGTCAGTCGGGGCAATGGGCGACTGAATCGCGTTTCTGAAAAACGATTCAGTGACCGTCATGGCCGACCGGCGCAGAAGCTTGACGCCGCGTGTCCTCCACCCGTCGCCGGCCTTCTGTCGCGCAGGCCACGCGCCGTGGACGTCCTGGCGACGCAGCAGCACCTTGAAGCCGCCCCGCGCCTGCCCGAGCGCACTCGCCGCGCCATTTTCATTTCTTCGCCCCCTCTGCTCGCCGCCGCTCTGCTGGAACGCCAAAGCCGCCGAGCCAAAAATCCAGCCCCACCGCGCGCCTTGGTCCGATTGCTCCCAGCCAAAGCACCGCCGTGTGTTCCTCCACATCAGAGACCTCACCGTCGTCGCTTTTTCTCGCCAGGTAGAGCTCACCGCGTAGGCGGCTCCACCGGGTCGCCATGACCGCCGCCGCCGAGCACGCGCGTGGCCGTGCTGCTCAAGCCCTTTCCCTCTCTTTCTCCCCCTTGCGCTGGTTTCTGTGGACCCTACTGAAACTCGTGGAGCCGGCCATTAGGGCCGAGACGCCATGGCCTCGCCGGAGCCGGCCGTGCAGTGACTGTGCGCCGCCGTGGCCATCGCCACCTCTCTTAGTTGCGTTAATCGCTGCGAGTAAGGGTTCCCCTAGGTCCGCTAGGATGAGACGAGCACGTAGACACCGTTTCCTTCGCCGGAGAAGCCACCGGCGGCGAGCTACGCCACCGGCCGTCGCTTCTCCCCTGCTTCTCTCGCTGACACGCGGGTCCGCCCTGTCAGCCGTTGACGCGCGCGGCGGGAGCACGCTGGGCCGCGCCGTCGTCTTGGGCCGCGACTGCGTACTCGTGGGCCGCCGTTCCTTGGGTTGGCCCAACCGCGGCTGAAAGTTGTTTTCTTATTTTGTTTTGCTTTATTATTTCACAGATTTGTGTTGTTATTCAAAAATACGTATTTCCTTGTATATAGATCCTAATGCTATGGTTCTAATTTTGTTGAGTTCCTAGTATTGTCTAGTATTTAACAAAAATAGAATATGAGCACATGTTTTAGAAAAATTGGATGAATTAAATAGGAGTTTGAAATGTGTTTTTAGAAGCATGCAAACTTGTTTGAATTTTATCTTGAGTTTCTGTGGTCCAAAAATTATGAAATTTTGTGGGTCCTCTATTTTGGTTTAGTAGAGTCTCTGGTTAAAATTTCAGAGCTAGTGCATGTGTAGTTTTTAAGATATAGAATTTCCTTTTATTAATGGGTGGATCTTGTGTGAATTTTCATAATTTTTCTATAGATCCAGTAAAAGTAAAATTTGGTGGGTACTATTCTTATGCTAGAATGATGCTAGGAAAAATGTGAAATCTGTTGCTTGACACTTTTCATTAGGATTTCTTAATTATGCCATTTTAAGCCAGTATACCTTATCATTTTTGTGTAGACTGTTATACTTACTCAATGGCTTTGAAATTTTTATGGTAGTCTATGTGCAGCATGATATAGCTACTGTAATTTTTATAGATTTTTCTGAACAGTTTTACTATATATTGCTTTAATCACCTAATTAACTAGATAAATTAGAAAAGGGTATTAAATAATTTATTTAAAAGTTGACACTATACTTTCTGATGTTTATTAGGTATGCAAAACAAGTTGGTAAACTTGGTTTGATCAAAGTATGCTTTTGCACCATTATTAAATAATTAAGTTAGTAACCCCGCCATTCTGGACAGATTCTAAGTTTGCTGGAAATTGATTTAGTTAACATAAGAATCATGCTTTGGTGTTTACAAATGTTTTGTAGAGAAGTTCATAAGCTTTACAGAATGTCCTCACGCAAGTCATTTGGAATTGTAGAACTTTAGTTGTGATGTAATTAAGGGACTACTGGTATGCATATGAAACTTAAATGTTAAATGATGTATACCTTTATTATTTCTAAGTTGTGGTAATGTTCCTAGGTGTTAGGCCTTTAACTGAAGATGAGCATCTTTATCTTAGGTTATGTAAGTTAGGTAAGTTGATCTTGTTTTTAAGTTAAATAGATACATGCTTAAAGTGATTTGAATAGAGCTAATTACTCGGTAAACGAGTGTCCAGTGATGCTTTCGTAAACACTCACTGTGATTCATTCATCATGAGCATCATGTCATTTCTTATGCATTCATGATATTTATATTTTGCATCGGCATGCAATAGGTGTACCGGAAGGAGTAACCCTGCTGGAATTCGAGGAACCGAGCGAGCAGCAGCAGCCGACACCGGAGATTCAGGAGGAGCAGCCCTCAGGAGAAGTGCCAGACGAGGTCGCCGTTGAGTGCCCGGACCACCGTCCTTGCAACTTTGTGAAAGGCAAGCCCCGGAGCATATTAAGCCTCCTAATTTCTGAAATGCAGTTACAGTATTATTATTACATATATTGTTGCATTAAGTTTAGGTGTTGGATGCAAACACTTGCTGCATTGGTTACCCATTCCTTGTCCAGATATTGTTACCCTGAATCCTATGTAGCTCAGGCTCGAGTAGTGCTTAGCCCTGCTTAAACGCGGTAGAAGTCGGGTGATTTCCTGTCACCTGCGAGATATAGGATGACACATGTGGCACGGTTGGCTATATTTGCTATCGTGGAAAAGAACCAGTCTTAATTTGAAATGAAGACCGGACGGAGGCTTGCCGGTTTACAGTGACTCCGTCTGTGTCGCTTAAGGACTGATTCTTGGAGCCTTTCCTGTTCATGTTGAACGCATGCCTCTCTCTTAGTTGGCCGGCCTGAAGACCGACCGCGAAGCCGAGTAGCTCACCTCAGGCCGGGAGTCGATAAGTATAAAGTGCGCCTCGGAAGGGAGCCGTAGGCGTGAGTCCAAGGGCAGGTGATTTAAAAGTCCTGATCGTCTTGGCAGAAGGGTAATCCCTGAGAGTGCTGGCGCTGATCGAACCCGCGAATTTGGTTCCTGAGCTATTCCAAAGGTGACCCACGGCTACCCTTGCAAAGTATGCCAGGGTGAGAGTTAGGAATACCCCCTCAGCTGAGTTGTAATTCGATTCGAGTCGCCGTCTCTCCCGGTTAGTGAGAACTTGACGGGCTTATCTCCAATGTAGATACACTTAATAACTTAATGGTTCGGAAATGATGATATTATGATGACAGTCTTATTATACTTGCTATGGTTAATATTGTTTGCTCCTAATAAGTGAGTGCTCTAGTACAGGTGCTAATCTAGTGGACAGGTAATATGATAAGCTTGATACTAAGTTTAAATTGGTTACTATAATCTTAAGCTCTTTTATGCAACTGTGTCAAGCTAGCCCACCTGTAAAGCTTTGCATGATCCTTGGTGTCTTTATTTCTGTTTTTGTCGGGTAAGTCTAGCTGAGTACCTTCTCGTACTCAGGGTTTATCTCCCACCTGTTGCAGATGACCAGTTCTTCTTTGGTTGCTGCAAGTACTGCCTTCTCCCTGCTGGGGATGAAGACTAGACCGTTGGGCGCGGTTTCTACTAGTTCTCGTACCTGATAATGCTTTTGTGGGACATGACTCTGATCTTGGCAATGTATTTGAAAACTATGATGTTTTGTACTAAACTATGTTGCTTCTGCACACTCAAACTTGGTTTGTAATATTTATTTGAACTCTGATGGATGTAATCCGAATGCTACTTATGAAATGTTGTAACGGATGATGTGTTGTGTTGAATCATTACGATCTTGGTTTGTATGTCGAGAGTTGGTTGAAATCCTTCGTGATTTCCGGACTACCGGGATTATGGGAGCTTAAGTACAGGAATTTGATCGCTTCGGTGATTGTTTTTGTACTTACGTTCTTATGATTTGGTCGGTTCTGTTACAGTTTCGTGGGTGCATGGCGAAGGCGTCCAGGGCTCAAGTCGAGGCTTCGGACCCCCAGGTGGCCGGTAGGGATGTCCCGGCGGCCACGGCGACGTAGTGACGACGGTGAGGCACGCGGGTGAACCACGGGGCTCCAGCGGGGTGGTCACGGCGTGCGCGTGAGTTACCCGTGGCTTCAGCGAACGGGACGGGCGAGTCACGGAGGCGCCAGGCGCTCCCAGCAGTACTGGCCACGGTGGTCGGTGCTCTGACCGGTGGTCGGGTGCTCGGACCGGTGGTCTGGTGCTCGGCACGGTGGTCTGGTGCTCGGAGGTGGTCCGGCACTCCGGTGGTGGCTGCGCCATGGCGGCGGCGTCGTGAGCGTAGCATGCGTGCTCGGCTACGGCGTCCGGGGAACTTGGAGAGGTCTACAGCGTCCAAGGGCTCGGGGATGGTCACGGTCAACGTGAGTGTGCTGTGCTGGTGTGCCTAGAGGCCGGGGATGGGCTTGGCCTACGCGCTCACGGTATGGAGCGCCATGGCCGGAGTAGCAAGGTCCGGCGGCGAGCAGGGGAAAAATCGGGGGCTCACCGTGGGTGCTGTGGAAGAAAGGATGGCGGTGCAGTGACGAGTTGCGGCCGTGTAGCTCCGGAAGCAGTGCCGACCCGCGACCGTGATGACGACGACTTCGGCAGTGCGCGGGGGCTCTGATCCTCCTCTGACGATCCCTTCACGGCCCTCTTCTCTCGGTGTGGTGCGGCTGTTGGGCCACCAAGCGGCGGCGGAGGCTGAGGGAGAGGCTAAGGCGCCGGGCGTGAGCGGCGTGCGGGCTGGCTTTATAGCCGAGTGCCACGCCTCCCATGGCGGATGGCATCGTGCGGTGGAGGCGTGTGCATCTCATCGGATGGTGATGCGGGGTTGCGTGGGCGCGGCGCAAGGGGGCAGGGTCATGCCCCTGGCGTGACCCCCTGGCCCGCCCCTGCCACTGCTGTCGGGCGCCGGTCGCGTAGGCGGTTGAGGCGTGGGTGAGGAAGACGACACTGTAGACGGGGGTGGCTGACATGCGGGTCTAGCGGGCAGCGGCTGCGAGCGAGGCAGACGGGTGTGCGGGCGATGCGCTGGGCCGGCTCGTGGGCCGCGTACGTGCGCACGCCGGTGCAAGGTGGGCGCGGTTGGGCTGGCTGGGCCGCGAAGCCGAGCAGCCTGGGCTGCGAGGCCTTCTTCCTCATTTCCTTTTTTTGTTTTCTTTTTCTTCTTCCTTGATTTGAATTCAAATTTGGTTTGGGTATTTTGAATTCAAAATTGGTGCACCAAATTCATTGGAGTTGTTAAGCATATCATAACTCAAATGCAAATCCAAATCACATTTCGAATTAACAAAGCATGCAATACTTTATTTGTTAGAATTTAAATAAACACAATTAACTAATGACATGCCATGCTTATGTGTTAACCTGGGTTGGGGTTAGACCTAATGCATCTCTTAGGTTGGGTTTTCTATACATGACACTCATCATCACATGGGTGTTCTAAGAAAAATTTTGTAGTTGGTATTTTTTAGTGTGTGGATTTTTTGGTTGTTACAGGTGGCCTGCTGGCCTCCCCTCGATGGAGATTCTGTGGGCTTGGCGAGAGGTTTAGGATCGAACGAGAAGGTTGAGATGACCCTTTCTGCTTTGGGGCAGACTGGGCGAGGGCCGCACGGGGCTCATCTGCGTTTTCTCCCCTGGCTCTGTTTGACGTGGGGCGGCCTCGAGCCCTTCGTGGGCCGGCCTTCGAACCCCGGTCGGTCGTTGCTCATGTTGAATGAGGCAACTGCCACTCCGTGATGCAACACGGAGCGTTGTGATGCATTTTGCTGCATGTGCGATGCTTTAGTTCTCGAGCCCCTGGGCGATTCAGGGCCCGAATCGTTCAGTGGGCACGGGCGTATGGAATGAATACGTGTATGAACTTAGGAATGATTAAATAAAGAAATAGCAGGGGTTCGGTAGTGTTACCTTGATGACTCGAGTGACGGGGTCTGAAGAGCTCCAATCGGAAATGTCCGACCGGGACCCGTGCTTGTCGTTCGTGACGGAGTCGGCATGGCCTACATGGGGCGTCCCTTTGCTCCTTACCTGTCTCTCGGTGTTTTTTCCCGAGCCGTTCGATCGACTTTGGAAGCCCGATGGTCTCTCCTGGCGGAGATTCCGTTGTTTGGGTTTTTTCAAGTCCCGCCTAGGGAGGCGGAGAGCCGTCTGCGTGTGGTGGCGCTTTGGTTCTTGCGCCCGGCGTGCAGTAGTGGTGGGCCATACCCAGGCTACGTCTCGTCTGATCAGGCGTTGTTCCGTCGGGCAGGGGTGCGTCTCATCGGTCAGGGCGCGTCCCATAGTATCCCATCTGCATTAAATGGGGAAGGGAGAGGGTTTTTTCGCCCCGTCGTTTCGCCTTTCCCTGATCGCCGTGCCTTCCCCAACTGCCGCGCCTCTTTCTTTAAGTAAGAGAAGGGAGAGGGTTTTTCGCCCCATTCCTTCGCTTATTCCTCATCTGCCGTCTCTTCTTTCTTCCTTCTCGCCAAGAGCGTTTGAGTGCCGTGGCGGTTCCTAGGAGAGAAAAAGAAAAGGGGGAGAGCGAGGGAGAGGAGAAAACTCACAAATCCGTCTGTGAACCCAGAGCGAAATGTCGGGCTAGAGGTCATCCATGGTGAGGGAGTCGGTGCTGGAGGCCTTCGCCGTGAAGGGGTTTCTGCCGCCGAAGGAGGTGGCGCACTGGAGGGCTCCCAGGAGGGAGGAGTTTCCGCAACCTCGGCCCGGCGAGGTGGTTTCCTTTCTCGCCTTCCACGAATGCGGGTTAGGATACCCCACGCACTGGTTCCTGCGCAGGCTCCTCAATGAGTGGGGTCTGGAGCTACAGCACCTTAACCCGATGGGGGTGCTGCATATCGCCGGCTTCATCACCGTCTGCGAGGCCTTCCTCGGGATGGAGCCGCACGCGGATTTCTACCGGCGGTTGTTCTCTGGGCGATCTTTGCCGGTGGGGAATCTGCCCGAGGCCGCGTCGGTGGGGGGCTTTGCCCTGTAGAGAAAACCGAGCGCGGGGGGCTCGTATCCCGCGTACATCCCCTGCGACTCCAACTGGGGGTGGCACGGGGAGTGGTTTTATATCAGGAACCTGGTGGAGGCGCCGTTCCCGGCGTTCACCGGCAGGAGGCCGGAGAGGCGGGATAGTTGGTCGTGGGGCCCATCCCGTCGGGAGAAGGTGGAGATCATTGAGGCGGAGCTCCAGATGCTCGTGCGGCGCAGTCTTGACGGGGTGCGGGTGTTCCACACCCTCTACCGCCGTCGGGTTGCTCTGTTGGTGGAGAGGGTGCGGCCGATGTGGAAGTACGGCGGCCCGACGGACCCTGACTGTGCGTCACCGGGTGCTGCAGCTGAAGCCCAAAGAGAAGGTGGTGTCAAAACTGGTATGCTTTCCTCTCTTTACTCCGCGATCTTTTCCCCTTTGTTTTCCTGCTTTTTGTTTTTGAGTCGCCTGTTTTGTAGGGACTTGACGCTTACAAGTCCCAGCCGCACCTTCTGAAGGGGTCGGAGGGCGCGGCTCGGCAGGCCGCCCAGAAGGAGGTGGCGGATGCCAGGAAGAAGAAAGCCGAGGAGGCTCGGCGGAAGTATGAGAAGATCGCCTGACGCGTGAAGGCCGGGGAAAGTAGGAGCGACGTCAAGTCAGAGCTCGAGTCGGAGGCCCCCACAGAGGTGGGGGATGACATGATCTTTCTCCGAGGAGGAGAGCCTGAAGGTCGTTACGACCTTGGCGGAGCGTCGCGATCCCGCGGCCGTGTCTGCTTGCGGTGAGCGGGAGGCGTAGAGGCGCGGTGATTTCCCTGTGCCGAGGAAGCGTGCTGCGAGCGCGGACGCCGTCGGCGAACGGGAGGCCAAGCTGATGCGGTCACCGCGCCCTTCAGTGGCGTCGCCGGTTTCGTCTCCGCCTGCCGCGGATGCGGCCGAGCAAGCCGGGCGGTCAGAGGAGCGGGCCTGCACCCGCGCATCGCTGGGGCCGGTGCCAGCGCGCGACTCAGCGGGAGGATGCCCCTCTTGCTGCTCTGGTCGGAGTGCCCCGAGCCGAGGGTCGCGGTGACCCGCAGGTCGGGCAGGAGCCGGTTGGGACGTCTCCGCCCCCGGCTGAAGTGAGGGGGCGCGGGTTGCAGTCCGGGAGCGGTCCTCGCCCTACGGCCTCGTCGACGTCGGGTCTTTGTTTTAGAGCCGTGCCGCTTACCTACCGGTATGTTTTTCTTTGTTTCTTTTCAATCCTGCTGTTGAGCCCTTTTTGATGTATGACTAACCTGTACTTTTTGTCAGCGATCGGACGGTGACGGGGTTGAGCATCGCCCCAACTCCCTTGCAGGAGGTTTGGAGGCCCACCCTGCAGTGCGCCACGACGAGCGGCGGGGGGGGGGGGGGAACAGGGTGGTGGCGGCGAGTCCTTCCCTTCCGGGGGTGGTGCTCCCCTGGTCGGTTGCTAGTACGGCGGCGACGGCGACGTCGGTGCTGGCGGCGATCCCGGTGGTGACGGCGTAGGCTTCGCCGGAGGTATCCCTTGCGGCCCCTCCACCGGCTGCGGCGGAAGAGGAGAGGGAGACCGAGCTCCCTGCCTTGCCGGGCGGAGGGCTGCACGGCTCTCCCTCGCAGTCGGAGCTGAAGGCGCCGGAGGGAGACGCGGCCGGGACGGAGTCAGAACGCCCGTCGGTGGCTGGTAAAACCGAGGTGGTGGAGATCCATTCCGATGATGAAGCGGATGACGTGGTGGAACTGCCGGCGCCATCGCGGGAGCTGGCGGTGCTTCGGTCGGAGGCTGGGCCCTCTGGCAGGTTGGAGGAGGGTGACCTGGAGTGGCCCTGCCCTGAGGACCCGTCAAAGGTTCGATTCGTCCTTCGGGATTCCCAGGAGTGTCAGCTCTGGGACATCCTCGGGGGGAGAGGGCTCAACATGTAGTCCGATCTCGCCAAGCTGTCGGTGAAGCTTAAGGATGCCCAGGAGCGGGTTAAGTCCGTCGACCAGCTGGTCAAGGTCGACCTGCAGCTCGCCGGGGAGGTGAGTTTCCCGTGCTTGTCCTTGATCTCTTAGTCTCTTGTTGGTTGCCTCAGCATGCTTGCTTCTCTTTTTCGCAGGGTTTGCAGGAGATGTCATCCTGCAAGTCCCGTTTCCTCTGGATGGAGCATGCCCGGATGGCCGAGCTTGAGCGTCAGCTGGAGTCTGCCCGTCGCGAGTCCCAGGACCGGGCGGCCGAGGTGACCGCGGTGCGGGCGGAGGAGCAGCGCGCGGCGGAGCGGGCGACCGCCGCCGAGCGGGGGCTTGAGGCGGCGAAGGCCGGACAGGCGGAGATTGAGGCGGAGCTGCGGAAATCCTTGACGGACACCGAGGCGGCGCTCCAAAAATCCCTAGAGACCCTTGAGTCGAGCGGAACGCCCTGGAGTCAGAGCGAAAGGTCCGGTCGGAGGCAGACCAGGAAGTGCTTGCGCTTCGGGGCCGGGTGATGGGATCGGAGGAGGCGAACGCCCGGCTGCGCGAGCAAGTGGCCCGGTAGGCGGAGGGACTCTCTGCCCTCGAGAACTTCCGCCTCGGTACGTACCTTTTCTGTTTTTCGTCGTGTTGGTTTCTTCCTTTAGCTTGTTTCTGAGCTTGTCGCCCGTCTTCCAGAGCTGGGCGGAAAGGTGGAGTCGTTGGAGCGGGACCTGGAGACGGCCAAGGCGACGTTTGGTCGGAATGCGGAGGCGCTGGCCAAGTCCCTTGAGGAGCGACATGCTCTCAAGGGGGAACTTGACCAGATTCGCAATGTTGCCCAGATCGTCGTCTCGGAGGTCTTCGGGTCGGCGCCAAGTACCAGTGCGCCTGCCATCCAGCTTGCAGAGGTTCCGGATGAGGTCCGGGCTCTCATCACACACGGGCTGTTCTACGGAGCGTCGGGGGTGTTGACTTCGGTGGCGACGTACCACCCGAACTTGGACTTCGCCCCTATCTATAGCGGGTATGCCCGATGGCTTGAGCACGGAGGACATCCAATCGCTCGGGGAGAGCTTGCTGCCGCACGTAAGGTTGGTGGCAGATCAAGTCTCTGCGTAGTGGGTGATGGATGCCCGCCGTGAGGGCATGGCCGGAAGCGTGTGTCAGGGGGACGTCGCCTAGCCTGCGGATGGCGCGGAGCCTGGGTCGGAAGTGGACATCGCTCCGCCTTCAACCGAGCCGAATATCGTCCAACTGGGGAGTGAGTAGCCCATGCCTTCGCCGGTCGCACCGACAGCAGATGCCGCCCGGTGGCCCCAATAGCTTGTAAAGTATAAGTAGTTTAGCAGATGTAAAAAGTTTAAGTTCGTGGGGGAGGCCCTGTGTAAACGTTCTTGTGTACTCAATGACTACAATCGGTTTCGTTTTCTGTGATGGAGTCACTCCTTTCGGGGAAGCTTGTCCCTTTCGTTCCTTAGTTTTACCTTAGCATGATTTTGTTTTTTTATTCTTTCTTTTTCGTACTTGCTCGTTCGTCCCGTAGGCTGCAACCTTAGGAGCCCGGGCGTGGCCCGCGAGGCTCAGCTGTTCGTAACCGTAGGTAGAGGCGGGGTGCGATCGGTCGGAATATTTTAAAGCAAAGCTACGAAAGGCAATTTAAAGGAACAAACTACCCTTTTGTTCGGGTAGGAAGGAGTTTTACCATATGTCAGTAAACGAAAAAGAGAGGTAGTAGTGCACCCTCGTGGAGCCCCCGAGCGACCCGGGCCGAAAGTGTTCGGGTCGGGGCACTTTACAGGAGCAAGTGTTTAACTTAAAAGCGGTAAGACCAAATTTAGGGGGAAAAACGACGTAGCTGTTCCAAGCGCTGGTGAGAATGTTGTCGTTGTCGTCCTTCAGTCGGTAGGCGTCCGGTCGGATCACCTCGGCCTTCAGTCGTCCGGATCCTTGCCCGCTACGCCCCCTTTCTTGGCCGCTGCTTCTTTGCCTTTTTCTTCTTTTGGCCCGCCGGCCTGTCGCAGATTGCGTTTGAGGAGCTCGCAGTCCTTGTAGAGGTGTTTGATAAGGTAGGCGTGGTTTGTGCACGGGCTCCCCATGAGCTCGTTGAAGTGGCCCGGAAGGTCCTGTTGGGGTTGCTTGCCCGTGTGATCAGCCGTGGCGACCAACGCGGAGTTGGCCGGTTGGCGGCGATCTTTTCTGTTCTTTTTCCCCCTCTGCGTGGAGGGGTCCTCGTCCTGATCTTGGCGCTTGGCCTTGCCATTGCCTCGACCTCCGTTGGAGCGCTGCAGGAGCGGCGCTCTCTGGATGCGTCGGACAAAGGCCCGTGGTCCCGGGCCATCCGGGCTGGGGCTCCAGTTGCTGATGACGTCGCGAGCGTCTTGGTTCGGCCCGAGCCGCTCGTGTACAGGCGGTCGGTGCGGATCGGTCGCCAAGTCAAGACGAGGCGCAGATGCGGCCTCCTGTGCCACGCTCGGCGGCTGTAGCGGTGAGCGGGTGGAGCGATTCGTCTAGTGCGTCCCCACTCCCCTGGTGTGGAGAGGCCGCGAGTCGGTGTCGCGATGCGGAGCTCTCTGCCTGTTGAACAGCGGTGGTCTCCACCAGTGTCCGGAGGTTCCAGTGGATCGCCTGTTCCTGGGGGTCGTTCGGCTCGGGAAGGCCGCGCAGAAGCATTGCCGCAGCGGCGATGTTCTGATTGGCCCGAGCGAACTGTGGGGGATCGTTCCCCCCGTCCATGGTGTTGCGCTGGAACCGACGGGCGCGACCCCGGGCGCCATTCGCCGGTTTATGCGCACGGGGCGCAGTGTGGTGCACCGAGTGCGCTGGCGCAGTCGGCGACTGGTTCAGCCACTGTTGTCGTAGCTCCTCGCCGTGCTCCCGTGTGAGCGCGGGGGTCTCCGCACGAGGGTCCGGAGGGGTGTGAGTCTGCAAGGACTCCGTTATCACCGGTGGCTGTCTCGGAGCGTCCGTCATAGCGCACTCCCGGGACGGACGGTGGCTAGGCGCCACGTCGCCAATGCTGGAGCCGTCACTCTCAACATTGTCATCCATGAGGTCGAGGAAACAGGTGGGAGCATAGCTCCATCCCCACGAATTCAGACGTGAGAGGGGGCGGCACCGGCATCCTTCGGAGCCTCCGGGCGTACGCATCCGCGGAGGACGCGAGGCCATAGGGGAACCGGTCGTATGACGGTCGCGGCGGGGACAACGGGGTCCCTCCAGATAATCGGCGGAAGATAGAGAATAGAGAGTAAATAACAGTATGCATATTACTCACAGCGGGGTTTGAGCAGAGAGTTTGCTCGGAATGAAGCGTAGATGCCTCATCGTTGAAGTCGTCGTGCGTCCCGGAGCCGATGGAGGGTGCCCCTTCGACGGGCGCCGGAACGAGTGCCTCCTCGCGGAGGTGTAGTACGCCGAGCCGGTCGACGATGAAGTCCAGGCTTCCAGAGAGGAAGGCCTGGGACGGCTCGGAGACTGGTGGAACCCGCATCCCAACAGGTGGGAGTGCGGAAAACTCCAGTGAGCCGAAGCGAGTCGTATCGTCTGAGCCCGCCATGGAGAAGGTGGTGTAAAAGTGGGCCATCCGATGACCAAAAAGTGTTGAACGTATAGCGTCTTCCCCACGGACAGCGCCAACTGTCGGTGCAGAAAATGACCAACACGTAAATATTTGTCGTTTTGCCGTACGTTGTGAACGGAGGTGACCTAGCACTCAATGACACAGGGTTTATACTGGTTCAGGCAACGTGCCCTATATCCAGTTTGAGTCGGTCGGTGGCTTTATTCCTGAGCCCAAGTGTTCGAAGTTTGCAGTGGGGTTAAAAACGAGAAGGAGAAAGATGGGGGGTACAAGAGGTCCGGTCGGACTCCGGTCGGAAGGGCCGAGAGCGACGGGAGCCCCGCTATGTGCTAAGTGTTCGAGCGTGTGCTCGTGGTTTGAACCTGGTAGTTCTGCTGTTGTGTAGTAGTGAAGTTGATCGATGTAGTGAATCTGAATGAATCTACCTGTTGGGAAAGAGCGCATCCTCTTTTATAGGTGAAGGTGATGGCCTTATAAGTGAGAGGGAGAGAGTACGTATGCTACTAAGCTTTGTCTCCTACGTCGGCGGGTACAAGATGATGGTAGACGCCCACAATACTATTGAATATCAGATGCACGTGCGATGTTGTGTTGTCTTCTTCGGATATGGCAGACGTCGGTGCTTGCAACACTGTTGATACTTGGAGGTATGCAAGGGGTTTTACCATGTTCGCTTGGTACGGTAAATGCCGGCGCCCACAACACTGTCGATGCCCAGAGGCATGTGGGGGGAGCCTTACCGTACGGGAGTTAATGGAGCCCACAATACTGTAGGGGAAAATATCGGCGCCTACAACACTGCTTGGGTTCTGTCGTGCCAGGGAGGTCGCAGAGTACTGTTCCTGCAGGTGTACTGGGTATGGTCCTTGGTATTGCGGTTTGACTTGTGCGCCCTGCCTTACTTTCTCCGTCTGTTTTCCTGGTCTTTACCGAGCGGGCGTTCCCGGTCGGTTGGTTCCAGTCGGCTCTGATCGCGCCAGCCGGAGGAGAGTAGTGAGCAGGGGTTTGGCGCATCCCTGGTTGGAGACGCGGGTCGGAGTCAGAAGCGGTGTTTGGGCCAGGCCTTCCGGTCGGAGAGGCCGTCCGGAGGCGGGCTGGAGACTGAAGCAAGCGCTCCGGTCAGAGAGGTGGGCCGGAGTCGGAAGCGGGCGCTGTTCCTCCTTGGCCAAGCCTTCTGGTTGGTGATTGGATGGCCCTTTTGGCCTGTCGTTTAGGCTCTTGGGCCGGCCCAAGAGCTGCGTTTTTGTTCGTAGCGTTTGTCTGCTGGGCCGAATCTTTGCAGGGAAGCCGGTTTATGAGGGACCTCGGGTTTATGAACCCGACATTGCTACTAGGTGTTTATGCTGGCTTTTGTCAACATACTAATTATGCTTAGCTAACTGCATTTGTCTAAGAAGTATTTCCATGTGTCGTGTATCTGATAAATCCCTTACCCCATGGTAGGGAGATCATATATCATGTGCGGAGGGGCGCATTCACTGTTCATTAAATATCAATACTGAGACAGGGCGCTTGTCAGCGAGAACACCAAATCTACAGGTATGCACATTGTTTTGTGTTTATGTGGGATTTCTATGGAGCTTCTTAAATCATCATCTCTGGCTTGTTATTAAGTGCATGATATATCACTGTACAAGAAGAGGAGGGAAAGACAAACATGTGTAGTTACAAATTTATTTTTCAATAAAATAATCAATGATATCACATCTTTTGTTCACTAGTATGTAAATGCTGCTGCTTCACAAAATCATCATACAAGATGGATGTGGTTATGATTAATGTCTGCTGATTATAGCCTGAGGCTTCTGCATTCACCAGTGGCACTGGATAATATATTTAGCTCCAAAAGTAACTCTAGTTGCAATACAGTTTAGATCTGTTAAATAGTGCTTGCAGCTAAAGTACCACCCTATTCTTTTGGTCAATATCATTTATTCAAACTCAATACGTGTCCCTTCCAGAACCAACCTGCCCTTGAGAAGGATAGGTATAAGATTCGCCAAGCTTTTGTTGCAGCTCCAGGGAATTCTCTTATTGTTGCAGATTATGGTCAGGTGTGCGAACTAGTGCTCAATAGTCAACATTTTTGTCCTTGAATGACCTTTCATCTTAATTAGTTAATTTCTTATTAAAGGCATGTTTTAATGTAGCTGGAGCTTAGGATCTTAGCCCACCTTACTAATTGTAAAAGCATGCTGGATGCTTTCAACGCCGGTGGTGATTTCCATTCTAGGACAGCCATGAATATGTACCAGCATATCCGTGATGCTGTCCATGAGAAGAAAGTTCTTCTTGAGTGGCACCCTCAACCTGGTCAAGAGAAACCTCCAGTGCCTCTATTGAAGGTACTTCTAGTGCTACTAGTTTTATTTACAGCTTTGGCGTTTCTTAGTTATTTTTTTATTTGTTTTAACTGCTCATATACATATATTGTACTTACGTTGGAATTATAGGCTGTGTTTAGTTGGAGGGAAAGTTGAAATTTGGGTACTGTAGCACTTTCGTTTTTATTTGGCAAATAGTATTCAATCATGGACTAATCAGGCTCAAAACGTTCGTCTCGCGATTTCCAACCAAACTGTGCAATTAGCTTTTTTTTCGTCTACATTTAATGCTCCATGCACGTATCGCAAGATTCGATGTGACGGGTACTGTAGCACTTTTTTGGAACTATTTTTGGAACTGAACACGGGCATAATCCCCTAGTGCTAGTAGTTTGTAGTTCATTCAATCAAATTCCTACTAAATTATTTAAAATGATATATAGATACATGTATATCATTCTTGTGATTTTGGGACTTGTGAACTTTTGAATGCTATTTCATTTGTGGAGTGGTGTCGTTCCAGAATATTTATTGGATGGACCATTCCATTGCACATTTTTTTTTGAATTTCAGTCTGCCACTATGGATCCACACACCCTAACACTAGGCATTCCTCGAAGGTTTGAGCTAAGAATGCCATGATTGTATTGCATCCGTGTTGAACAACATTTGTATCACTAAATATTTGGAGTTGAATTACATTTGGGTTTTCCATTTTAGGATGCTTTTGGCGCTGAGAGGAGGAAAGCTAAAATGCTTAATTTTTCCATTGCTTATGGAAAGACAGCTGTTGGGCTATCCCGGGATTGGAAGGTATGAAGCTTATTGCTACCAAAGTACCAACCTAGATCTGCATTTCAAACTAGGATTTTTGGGTCAGCAATCTGATCAAAGCATGCAGGAATTGATCATTTCTACGGAACCAACATTTTGAAAGTCGACCTGGCTGTTGACGCCAAGTGTGCAAAGAGCTGGTATGCTGCCAAATAGTCTGAGCAGATGCTGTCATCCGAGGAATGTCTATATATATGCACATGTTTGCCTGCCATAAGGCTGATGACACCGGTGCAATCAAGACACCACTGTTCAGATAAAAAATGGTGGACTCGGTCGTCATGGAGACTGCAGGTCCAGGATCATGAGTTTGAAGCTGGTAACCCAGTCCTGACAGGATCACACGCCCATTTCTTGGCTGCAGCAGAACATCAGAAGAGCGAAGACTGCTGCCAGCACCTGGAGTTGTTGTGGATGTACACAGCGGTGGATCCAGGAAATATTTTAGGGGGGACTGAACAACACATACTGTTCGATTTTAAGTCTCAGCCTTCCCTACGCTATAGAACTTTGCCTAAAAATTTATGGAGCTCTACAGAGTTTTCCATAGCTCCGGTATGGGTAGGGGGGGGCTCGAGCCCCCCCCCCCCCCCCCCCCCCGCCCCACCGTTGGATCCGCCCATGGATGTACACCAGTAGTGTATTAGCACCTAGATTTCTTCGAGGGTAGGTTTCTCAGTAGACCATATCAGGATTCGAGATGGCTTGATCTCGAGTGAAGTAGCAGTGCTGGTGCGTTAGGTTGGTTTACTGATTTGTTCTGTTCCAGTGAGGCCAATTATCGTCGCTGCGGTCGGTGATGCTGTGTTTATGTTGGTCGAGGGATAACACAGTTTAGCTTTTTAGCATCAGCTATTTATTGTCCTTTTGTAGAGCAAGTTATTTAGCATCCCTATGCATTATCGGGGGATAACTAGTCATTCTTATCGGCTATGGCTAGGTGTTAGCCACCTAATAGCTAGAGGTAACTGTTAGTTGGTTAATAGTTAGCTAGCTTAAATTAGGTGGTGTTTGGATTCAGTGACTAAAATTTAGGAGGTTTGTCGGGAATATGTTGCATGGGGTGTTCGGATACTAATAAAAAAAAAATTATATAATCCATTAGTACTCCACGAGACGAATTTTTTAAGCCTAATTAATTTATCATTAGCACATGTTTGTTGTAGCATCACATTGTCAAATCATGAACTAATTAGGCTTAAAAGATTCGTCTTGTAAATTAGTCGTAAACTATGTAATTAGTTTATATTTAATACTCCATGCATGTGTCTAAACATTCGATGGGACAGTAACTAAAATTTAGAAGGGACAACCAAATACCACCTTAGTCATGTGCTGTTTGGATGCAAGAGCTACTATTTTGGTATCATGTGATGCTGCTGTAATGTTGCCTCGACTGTACTATACTGCTATTGGTCCTGTGCTGTGATGTTGACCTGTGCATCCTCTCCTATTGCCGCTTGTGCCAGAACGGTGTTATTGGTTGAATACAAATATAGGTGCTTATACGCATAAAATTGAAAGTATTAATGCTGCATACAAATTTATAGTCCAACGATCAATCTCACATAAGTGCACGAATAAACTGAAAATACTTCAGGCCCCTTTGGAACGAAAAAAACGCGTGTTCCAAAGAAGGCCTTAAGGTGCGTACCAATTTAATTATTTGTCTTTACTACTATTCTCTCCCAATCACTCTTCTAGCTAGCAAACTGTTGGAAATATATTGGCATTCGTATTTTGATCCTCATCTTGGTATTTGCACCATTTCTACAGCAGGTAGGCAGCTGCAAGAATGGCATATAGTTTTTATCAAGATCACATATGTCAAAGTATGCATCTTTCATTGCACTTTCTCTCGTAAAACTATGGACGTCCATGCATGCATGTAGTATCTTGCTTTGCTCTGCATTGGGTGACTAGGTAGGTCCAATAAAATCTTCCACGTCATCTTTTTCTTACATTACAACTAAAAAGAACAAAATTAAAACAATAGAACGGTGGGCTCTCGTCTTCGCCACCGCGCTCGCGCGCCTCTCTCCGTGCAAGTCCGTGCCGCCACGCCACTGCCGCCTCATCTCCCTCCCCGTCGCACCCCGCCGTCGTCTCTCTCGCCCAGCAGAACAGGCCATCACCGTTGTCCTCGCCATCGGCACCGCGGCCACCCTCGCCCGTCGCAAGCCGCCTGAGGAGGGGCGGCCAGATCTAGTGGGGGTGGGGCGCATCTAGGGTGGCTGGCAGCCCTGCGTCCCGATCTGGCGGCTTCCAAGTCGAAGAACGCATGCGTGTCATCAACCAGTAAGGCGACCTCGTGCTCAACGCCGCGTGCACGTGGTGGGCCATCGTGGGTGCCGGCGTTGAGTACTCCGGCGATGCTGGCAAGCAGACATATATGACGGTGGCGGCGGCAGCGTTACGGTTCACTGGTTGAAGCCTGCGGCAACGTTCCAGTCAATTTTCAAACCAACTCAGAAGAACATGTCCAACAGTGCTCGCTCGAAAAGGTAACGAATGGTTCCCTCGTTTGTTCTGGATTTCTCTGATGGGTTGAATTGTAAGGATTTTGCTGATGGGTTGGTTCGTGTGTGCCACAGCTTGAATTTGTACTGTTGCCATGCCTGGCAAAGGCACTCAGCAACTGATCTGAGTGCAATAGGCGTCTTCGTTGATTTTTTTTTTCATGTTCACATACTGCCACTGAATTCATCTGCCTTAAAAAAACATGGTCTTGTGATGTGGATGTGGTTCAACATTTTATTTATATGTTAACCACTTCACCTAATGTTTCTCCTTAGCGATATCTCCGGACGACCAATTTGTTTATCTGGTTGAACATTTTCTTCACATGTTAACCTAATGTTTATATTTAACTAATAGCTAATATGCATCCCTTTTATGCAGCTGATGTCAAACAACTTGCAGCAGAGTAAAATTGTGGACAATGTAGTGCTTCATAAATCAAAGAGGGGAAAGAAAAGTAAGACATATTTCCTGGCCTTGTTTTGCATGAGTCGTATTGCTTTGTTTTGTTCATTCTAAGATAGGTAATCGGCTAAATGATAACATATGTAATCAGCTATCAAGTGGTGGAGTGTACCCAACTGTATTTTCACTATTAATAATGCCAATTGTAAATACTGTAAATTCTAAGTAGCTTCAATGAATTATGATTCAGTCCTAACGAACTGTAAATACTTGATGGAGGTGGCTTGATTCAGTCCTTTACTGTTCCATGCTCCAGTTGCAAATTTCTCTTTAGCTGAAAAATACTTGAGCTGAACCATAATATTGTTTAGTCTATCATAGAGATATGCTTATGTGCTTGAAATTTGCAATTTTTATGAAATACATGTCAATAATGAGGCAGGGGTACTTAGTTTATGAAATATATGTCCTTATTATTAATTAAGGTTCCTGTAACTTAGACATTTAATATAATAAACTAGCAAAAAGGTGTTATAATATTTCCACTTGAAGAGGGAATTCTTTTGGTTATTTGTTGAAAATCCACTTATTAGTAGGTTTAAGTTATATTAATGTTGTCAGCTTTGGTAGTTAAATAATTTAACTTATGAATATGGACTTCTAGAAATTTCCCTGATGCAACTTCAGCAATGTTTGTGTTTACACCAAAATCTGGAAGAAGGGTCACAGGGACTTGAAAGCTCCCAATATCATATCATCAAGGAATCAATTGCGTGCAGATCGGAGACAGCTGATTCGAATGCAAAAACTGGAATCAGCTTTCTTCAGATAGTGTCAGCAGATAACGACAAAGGCTATGATCGGCGCTAGGGCGAGACATGTTGGACTCTACAAAAAGAGAAAAAATTAGAGTCCAAGTTATCTTAAATTAGGAATGTCTTCTCTAGGGTCAAAACTTGTGATGAGTCGTGCTTAGACAGGAGTCATGCGCAGGTCCCGGGTATAAATATCAAAGCCCAGCTATAGTAAGACACACAATCAATCCAATATACAAGTCATTTACTTTTTCGGCTCCGGCCACCCCTTAGGAGTAGGGGTAGAGTAGATCTCGGCGAGTTCTTCAGCAAGTACGGCTGCATCGATCCGGTCGACCTCCACTGCTTATTGTAAGTACCGTCATGGCTCATACCTCTGTTCGTACGGCTGCATCGATCCGATCAACCTCCACTGCGACTCTGGTATAAACTAGTTATCGATTCTTACCTAGTTCAAGTATGGCTGCATCGATCCGGTCGACCCCCACTGCATGAACTAGATCAAGGTCAAGTTATCGGCTCTACCTTAGAATGACAGTCTTTGATAGATTCATTAAGTTACCGATGTTGCTTATTACTTTCATTATTATCTAATTACAGTAATATCACTCTGTCCGATTGGGATTGATCTAGATCGGCCTTATATCTTGTTTAGCCCATTGTTTGTTAATCCGAAACTGATCTAATCTACATGTTAAACGATGAGTTAAGTTTTATCGGCTGTTTTACATCAATCTTGATCGTGCATAGCGTGCGGTTAAAGCATGTTGCGTCTTGAGTAGATTTATTGACTAGTGAAACCCGTTCCATGGCCCGTTATCATGGCCTGTGTGATTCTGCCTCACACCCCACTGTTAGCACCGTGGAGTAGGGATCGTTATTTGGTAGATCTATTCCTGATAAGGCATGACTTTAACTGTGCGCTATGCCTGAATCGGCCGTTTTAGCCGATATCGAGTGCTTTCATGAACAGTTCGCATCACGAGACCGTTGAAGTAAAGATAGGTTGAAAGATGTGTTAGCCCCATGATCTTATTATTGTATTACGGCCTGCATGATTCTGCCTCATGCCCCACTGATATTAGTAATAAGTTAGGGTCATCGAGTCTATTGTTATTTCTACGGCCTGCATGATTCTGCCTCATGCCCCACTGGTCATAGCGATAGATGAGATCTAATATGTTCATTAGATTTATTTTTATTAAATAGTTAAATAGTATTGAATTATTTCTTTATATAGAAAGGGATTCGGTTACTTGTAATCATTGGCTTAGCATAAACCAATCATTGTTGACATCTTATTGCCATTGATTAACATTTGTTCAAATAACGACATTTATCCTAAATGATAACCGATTCTTCTTATACAACCCAATGAGCTTTAACCGATTTATTCTCACGAATATGCTGGAATCGACTGTTTAGTCGATCTCCTTTCATATCGGCTCTCAGAGCCACACATTCAGGACTGTCTGGCAACACCGGCATGTTCCGCCCTTAATTACTGATAAACTTTCTCTCTTTGTCAATTACAGGGTCAAATTGACTGGCACATCTCGGGAGGAGTGCGCAAGATCGACCATCCCTGCGCTGAAGCTAGACGGATCTACAACTCCATCGAGCAGACCCTTCCAGCTTGCTAGGTGTGTCCTCGGCACGGGACGAAAATTCTGTGTCGACACACGTTTCTGGCACGCCCGGTGGGACTCGAACCCACAATCGACTGATGGCGGTTCACAACAACAATGACATCCTTATGTTGCATTATGAAGATCTACCTGATGGGGATAAGGGTATCATCAGCAAAGCTTACAGAAGAGTTTTAGAACAAATGTTTGTTGTCCTACATCAAAACACGTGACAATATAATTGTTCAGAAATTTCCACTACCAAGAGTTCTACTACATGGGCAGACAGATACAACCGAAGATGAAGATAGGCGTTTCTTTAAGGAAGTTGTAGACAAATCTGTTCGTGATGCCATATCAAGCCATAACGAAGCTTTCGTGGACATATTCCACAACGCCATGAGAGAGGCAATTCATGGGTTTCTAGTTGGTCAAGGTGGGCCGACTTATTACAACATTTCAGATCCGTCGACCTAAAGGACTAATCAAGTTGGTACCAGCCATCAAGAAGCAACACCAGCTAGTAGTGGTGATGTCTAGACAGCTCAGGGTTCATTCAAATAGGCTCAAGGAACTACTACGAATTAGATACAGTATGATCCTGGACCGTCAATATAGCACGTGCAACAGCCGGTGGGGCAAAGTCAAAACTAGATGATAAATTTTGGCACATCAGGCCACATACCGTCGTCGGCTCAAAAAATAGCATCATCAATTCAAAGAATCCATAGAGATATAAATCCTTATATCTACAATCAGAGACTTCAAGCAGCAAGCCAGCAAAGAACCTAGCAGATCGAGATTCCACAAGGGTATCACTATGACACGGATTATAACACCCTTCACATGATGCCAAATCTAGAATATCACGGCACACGGGATTTCAATCCACAGATGGGTCAGCAGGTGCAAAGAAATCCAAATCCACAAGCTGATGAATTACTACTGAGGGTGACCGAGATGATGCAGAATCAGTTTGGTCTGAAGCCAAAAGGGCTGACCTTTTCGTACAAACGCCCATATCCAGGATGGTATGATTTGGTCGCTCTTCTCATAAATTATAGGCTCCCAGAATTCGCTAAGTTCACTGGCCAAGACAGTACAAGCACGATAGAACATATAGTCGGTATCTTACAGGTGAAACATCAGTTGAGGATGCCCATCGAGTTCGTTTCTTTTCCTTGTCCTTATCAGGGCCAGCCTTCACTTGGTTTTCATCATTGTCAGTCAATTTCATTGCCAATTGGGCTAACCTAGAGAAGAAGTTTCATACATATTTTTATACTGAGACTGGAGAAAAGAAGATTACTGATCTGACAACTATAAGACAGAAGACTAATGAATCGGGCACTGAATTTCTTCAGAGGTTCCGAGGAACCAGGAACTTGTGCTTCTCCTAAAACTTGGCTAATGATCAACTAGCTGTTCAAGGAATGCTGCCAATGTGGAAAGAAAAGCTGCTGGGACAAGAATTTGACAACTTGGGTCAATTGGCTCAACGAGTGGCGGCGTTCAATAGCCAATTCCAGAGTATGCGCAGAGATACCCGGTTCTAGAAGAGTACCACAGTAGCCGAAGCTTATGATCCATACTCAATTGATGACAGCTATAAAGATGAAGAAGAAGAGGTTGCTGCGGCTGAATGGAATTGGGGCGAGAAGACAGTGATGGTGCCAAATCCTTGGGGAAGAGGAGTCGAGGAGAGCTATGACTTTGATGTCACCAAATTAGATAAGCTCTTCAATTTCTTGCTTGAGAAAGGGCAGATCAAGTTGCCCGATGGTCATGTCATGTTGCCCCCTAATTAGTTGAAGAATAAGAAGTTCTGCAAGTTCCATAATGCCTCTTCTCATTCCACTAATGAATGCAGAATCTTCAGGCAGCATATACAGAGGGCTATTCAGCAAGGGAGGCTCAAATTTGATACGCCTCGAAAGATTAAAGTTGATGATAATCCTTTCCCAGGAGATCAAAACATGGTTGATGCTAGGCTGATCAAAGGGAAGACTAAGGTCCTCACATCAACCAAATCAAAAGAAGCTGGAACAGTCGATCCTAAGATGCAAATATTGGCTGACGAGTACAAAGAGGTTAGAAGATGTCACGCCAAGCAAAAGAGCCAATATGAGCAGGGGGAGACGTCGAAAGCAGGGATGATAAAGCCGCGGGTTACATCTTGGATTCTGTTGAATAAATGGCAGTAGCAGAAGGAAAAGGATTATCAGCGTTGGTTAAAGGATCAAGCACAACAGCATCAACTGAAAGAAGAGAGGTATGAAAGGAAACAAGCCAAATTGCATTGGAATTATCCTTTCTTCATACATTGCTGGAATGAAGGTTTAAAGTTGTCTACCAAACATGACTATCCAGAATGCAGCAATCAATATTGAGAGTTTAGGCAATCTCAAACCAACCGCCGGTCTATCCATGCTCAAGATGCATATCATCATAATAACATGGATCGGCGCTTAAAAAATGGAAGTGTTCATAATTGGCTAGGAAAAAGAGTTGTTGACTAGGACTGGGCTGATTACGAAGAGGAAGGCAACGAAAGAAAACATGTTTGGTAGGAAGGCCAGTGGTGCCCAAGAGGTTTAACAAGAAGCCAGAAGAGAATGGTGCAACGCCTAAGGAATAAAGAGATGGAACAGGCTCAGGCATCCGATAAACCTCAAGTATGGCGTACCAAGCCAACAACAGATAGAAAGCAACCATTGGCTAATATCCAAATGACTTTTTTGTTGCCATCGAAATTCAGAGCTCCGGCAGATCAAGAAGTTTATTCGGATTTCGATGAATCAGAGTACGAGGAGATAGTTGCCAAGTTAATAGTTGTACATCAAGCAATATTTGACAAACCAGTCAAGCATCGGCACTTAAAAGCTTTATATATGAAAGGTCTTGTTGATGGAAGGCCGATGAACAAGATGTTGGTAGACGGAGGTGCTTCTGTCAATCTTATGCCCTACACCACTTTTCGTAAGCTTGGCAAAGGGCCAGGAGATCTGATGGAGACTGACATGATGCTTAAGGACTTTGTAAGTAATACGTCTAAGACCCGGGGGGCAATAAATGTTGAACTAACAATTGAAAGCAAGACTCTGCTCACCACATTCTTCGTCATCGATGGAAAATGGTCGTATAGTTTGCTCCTCGGTCGTGATTGGATTCATGCAAATTGCTTGTATACCATCAACCATGCATCATTGTTTGATTCAATGGCATGGAGATGATGTCGAACTGGTTCACGCTGATGAGTCTGTGAGCATCGCGACAACCGATCTAGTCTTTTGGGAACTAGGAGACTTTGAATGTTTTTCTGGCAAGTCATGGGAAGGAGGCTTCATTAAGATCAGCAATGAAAGCCAACAGCCGATGCAAGCGATGGGCTCTAAGAGTTTGTTTTAGTAAAAAAAAGTCGCGGCTTCACGTCAGCCATTGGATTAAAGGAAAAATAAACATTAAGTCCTGGAGATGGGTTTAGGCCGACATATGTGGATGCTGAGTCAAATTGTAAGTGTGATTCAGAGTTAATGGACTTAAAGAAGTTCTGTTTCGCTTAATAGGATGCTTGACCTAGGTTGATTAATTGTTTGACCTTTGATATGAAAAGTTCTACGGGATGTTATCCTTACATCTGGTCAACATTTGATAGCCGATTCGTTCTCGGCTCTAATAGCCGGTACCAGGAAGGTATCGCCTCTAGTTCAAAAGATGAAAATCTTCAAAGACAATAAAAGCCGATACGATATGTATCACCTATAGAGCAAAAACAAAAAGATAAAAATAGTTATACACAAGGGCATTACACTAAGGCGCATACATGAAAAAAACAGGAGTCATGTTCATCAGATTACCCTAGATACAATCTAATCAAGAACCTTGTTCACCACATCCTGGGCGGATGTGATGTCTACTATGGCCTCTGCTGCCACAATGAATTCTTCGAGCAAGTCCTCATGTTCCTCAGGACCGTCGCCCATTGGAAAACCAGTCTCCATGGCGTGGAGCTCGTACCCAGTTTGGACTTGAGCTACGGTCAGCGCCACCACCGCACCGTGACGAACGCCATGGAGGGCAATCTCCTGAACGTAGGCCGAGATGTCTTAGAGACAAGCGGTGATGGGGGAACCCCACGCATTGACGGCGTCTGCGGCCGCGTTCGCTGCCAGTTGGAGGGACTCCAACTGCACCGTCAGGGCTGACAGTCACAGGGACAAGAGACTATCAAGATAAAGATAATGGAAATTGGAATGAGGCGTTCATGGAATTTATCTTACCCGCCACCATGGCGTCGGACTCGGCCAGTCATGCTCAGACGGCGCTGGCCTCCTCCTCAGCCGCATGAAGGGCAGCCTGAGAGACCCCGAGGCGAATCTCCAGTTGGCCGTTCTCCCAAGTTGCCTCGGGATAACGATTCTGAGCCATCCTCCACTCATGAAGATAGTGCTGGCGTCGTCGCCATTGTAGGAGTCGGAAGAATCTGACGATGAGGCCGGCACAGAAGATGCAGCGTCAGAAGGACCGCCGGCCCTAGGGGAGAGGGTGAAGACTGTCGTTCACAACAAACCTGTAGGCGGGTCAGAATAGTTCATCATCATAAACAGGCAATGTCAATCTCACCTCATGCATTGGAGACGCTGGTTCATCGGCATGTTCTCCTCCAGGATTTCCTCCACCGCACGCTTGCCTCGGTTGTCTTCGCCGGCCATGAAGGATGATTGGATCTACGAAAGGGAGAAAGAAAACCGCTACAGGGTTTCAGCAGGTGGAGAAGAGCAAAGGAATAGTTGCGAGTAGAGATGTGTTCGAGGTCGAGGCCATCAGCTGGTATTTGAAGACCTAAAGCGAAGAGGCGGATGCCTCGGGGCGCGCAAAATGCAACCGCAATTAATAGAAGGCAAAACGCCGCTTCACTAATGCCAATGAGAATACGGCGTTGGACGACCGAGGGCAGAAAAAATTGAAGGGTCTTCTTAATAAAAGCCATGTTTTCAGACTTAATGGGATTAAGATTAGAAGTCTGGGATCGGCTATATCAAATCGGCTCTTTAGCCGAAACAAGAAGCGTAATTAAATAACGGGGAGTGTGATCGATTCTACACAAGATACACATTGACATGCATATTTCAAGTCTGAAACATCATGGATCGCTATCAACATTTCTAGCCGAATAGCATCAACTCCCGCGATCTGTTGTTTGCCTTCTTCGGTTAATCCAGGGATACTCTCGAGGATGTACTTATGATGGTCGATGGCAATAAGACTTCGGTTAAAGCTAGGGATGGATCACCCTTGATGGCCAAGAGCAAGGTAGCCGGTATGATCGCCTAATCGGGGGAGGCCTCATTGGATCAAACATTGGCTTCTTCTATTACATCTTTTTTTGTTATTCCATATGAATGGCCATTAAAAACTATATAGACTATGCTCACCTTTACCATGCTTCAACCCTCCATGTTTAAGTGATAGCCAAGTGATTAAAAATGCCCTTTTGGTATATTGCATTGTTCCTATTTTAGATAGGACAGATAGGTGCTTGGTTAAGATTTGCATTTCAGGTGTTTCGATTGATTGGCTGACAAATATATTACTCTTCTGCTCCTTATGAGGGTTTACCTATCCCAGACTGAAGAGGAGTTATGACAGCAGCCATCAGGGAAGGAGGCGTCACATTGCGGTTCAACTACATGGAGTCACAAGTTTTAGAAGGACAGCGGGCAAAAGAGACTAGGATGTGTTCATCGGCTTGGCTGTAAAGGGAGCACGATGTTTGGTGCGGTAATTCTTGTTAGCAACATGATCTGTGTAAATAATCTATGTAACACTACTTTGACTGAACTGCATTCATACACAAGAATTCTTGTTAGCAACATGACCTACTATTCAAGAATGGTCGAGAATTGCAAGCCGTATAAATAATCTGTGTAACACTACTTTGAACTGCATTCATATACAAGAATTCTTGTTAGCAACATGAACTACTATTCAAGAATGGTCGAGAATTGCAAGCCATATAAATAATCTGTGTAACACTACTTTGACTGAACTGCATTCATATACAAGAAGTTGCAATGCTTTCGGTTCTATCTGGAGAGCTAAAGATCATGTTGCACTAACCTGAATCACATTAGAGTCAAGTGCCTTGCCTTTGTCCCAATTCCTGTTTATAATACACCAGATGCTTTGTTTATTATAGTTTTGCAAAAGGCCTACTCTCCTAAAAATGTATCATTATCTGCCTTTGCTTATTTGTGGTGATTATGGATCATTATCTGCTTGATTTTGATAGTTTTGCTATAAGCCTTCTCTGCAGAAAATGGATGCACGAGCAATCTATGCCTTCATGTATTTCTCTCAGGTTTTGAACTGCCTAGACTGATACATTTAAACTTTTGAGGCTTAAGGAATTTATGATGCACAAAGCTTAACGAATTTGTGCTATAATATGATGCATTTTAACTTTTGATCAATCTATACTATAATAAGATGCACAAGACCTGTCTTCATTTTATCTATAAGCATTTCTTCATCACATTAACCGCTAAGTTTGCCTTTACAATTTGCAGATTCATTTGGTCCCCAGCAGCAACTTTGATTTTTAGAGATACATCAAATGCTTTTTCCTACAGATTAAATCCACGAATAATTTAAACTAGCTTTTATCCATCAGCTGAAAACAACGGATATTGAAGATCACCATCCTATTTGCAATGCAGCATTAGGCTGCCAACAACGCTCCTGAATGAAGCATTTGTTGCATCAAACTATTTTAGAACTCAATGTAAACTTGAGTTGTGGTTCAGTTTGGCAACAAATATAGAGGACGCTGGATGGTTGATTGGTCGGAAAGCCAGTAGAAGCCGTGGCACCTGATGAAGGGATAGGAGGTACTGCTGGTTGTGCAGCACTGTAAATAGTGTGCGGCCAGCCTTGTGATGGCGCTGGAAGACTAGAGCTTAACTGTCATCGAGAGCAGGTGTCTTGGTAGGTACAGAAGGTTGCTTTGTGATGTTAGAAATGACTTGAGGTGACAATCATCACTATTGTTACTGACCATTGACCAATAATGAAAACATCAAAAAATTTGTGCCTCTTGCAACATGCACAAAAATTTGCACTGCGAAATGAGAGGAACATAGCATTCAGGAAACCAAACGACACAAATAAATTGGGGATGCAAATCAGGAAAGATCCAGGGTGGTCTGAACCCAAAACAACACCCAAAGTGGCACACCACATACAAAGACACTAGCACAAATCGAGGGCCAGGCATTATTTGTTCCCGTTGCAATGCACGTAAAGGTCTATATAGTAGAGTTGGTGAGCTTGCGACGCTGCGCTCTCCATAACTGTGTTAATTTCATGAACCTTGCCTTTTGAATTAAATATCACTATAATGGCGGTATTTAATTTTACAGTATTGTTATCTCATCGTGCGATCGTGTGTTTTTAGTATAAAAGTTTAGTTGTCCCGTAGCAACGCACGGGCACGCTACCTAGTAAAACTCTAAAAAAAGAACGCTTTATAACATTGTGAAGAGATGATTGTGCATAACTGAATACCTCCTTTTTTCCCACTTGGTTCTGGCCTCCTAAATACTCTAGAAAATGATACTTCAACCACTTGCATGGCACAAGATAATCTGATCGGTTAGCATCGATCCCTGAGTCAACAAGATAAACTTTCCTAAAATGTAGACATTAGATAACACATAATGACAATGGTAATAGGAATCTCAATATGATGGTGACAAGTGAGACAACATGTGAAATTGTTAGGCAGTGGATGTGGAAACTTGTATTCATTTTTGCGTATGGCATTATTAAATAATCTCATATCATGCACTGACCCTATCTATCCCGCGACAACAAAGATGAACCAATCAAAGTCGCTTATAGCTAAAACATTCTGCAAGGAGTATCCATGGTAACCACGATGTTGAAGAACCTTTGAAGCTAGCACCACAATGGAAATGCATCATCAATTAATCCAATGCAATTATTGAAATATGGTGAAAACCAGCCGCTAGTCATGCTCGAATGTTCCTTCCTCATCTTCTAGGCCGTCACTTGCCTTTTTTTGTCCCAATAGCGGCAGCCTCAAAATGAGTAATGCTTCTACTCACACCACCAACATCGGTGTTTTGAGGAGTCCAAGCACTAGCCGTGGCATTGGCGGACCAAGAACCACGCTGATTGCTTGTTGAGGCGTTGGCGGACCGAGTACCTGCACAACCGCCTCTTGTATGCATTCCAGTCATGCGAGGAGCGTGAAATGGCGTCACTTGGAACAATAAAACTGCTAGGTATTTGCCACTTTTGCCGATGTGGCACGCCATGTAGGCCAGGTAGCACAACAGTGCCCCTAGATGGCTACAAACCCCAAGAGGGCACATGAAATGACCCATTTACCCTTGCTTCCTTCCTTTTGGCCCAAGTCGGCCTTCACTTGGGCAAACACTCCCTTCCCCCACTCCACTCCCATAGCCGCTCCCTCTCACTTCCCTGGCGACGGCGACGGCGGCGGCGATGGCGACAACGACGGCGATTTTCCTCCTTCCCATTCCATTAGTGAAAAAGTTGTTCCCTATTCCACATCGTCCGGATTAGGTACAATCTGGACTCTATTCTCCTACTCCAGTGAATTGATTTGTGTTGCTAGGGTTTCGATGAGATTTGTGCCTATCCCGTGTTCTTGATTCAATGTCTTCAACTTGTAGGAGAGATCCCAATAGTCATAAAGCACCCTCACCCCGACCCAGAAACCCAAACCCTAACCCTAGATCCAAAGCTCGGTGGAGAAGGAAAGGTTCTCATCAGAGAAGAGGAGTAGCCCATCGGAGTTGGTCCGTAAGGTTTTTCTTCTTACTTCCTTCTACCTTTTAATTTCATTCCATTTTATTTTATTTCCTAGATTTTCATTATTCTAATGGTCCATCTAGTTTCCAAGTCTGGTGGCTCTCAATTTAAGCATAAATTCAGAGGCCAATCGTTATAGATTCCAATTAAAAAAACAATTTGATACTAAATTTTGCTATTGTCTGACTTGGAACTAGACTTTAATGCACCTATGATTTGGTCATCCTAAAGCACAAGTTTGTGATGAATTTGGCCCTCATTTTCTTGGCTACTAGAACTTTGGCAAGCACATCCATCTATGCTCACTCTCCATACAAAAATCAGTTATTAGCCTAAAAAACTTGTTGAGGATTTGGTTGACCACAGTTGGTCAACTTTGAAAGAAATTGTATACCATATTTTTTTTGAACTGAAACCGTGGGCAAAGCCCCCCGACAACTTAATTAGAAGGGGCATAAAGAACAACTTGCAACAGGGAGTGACCAATAAGAAGTTAGCCACTCAGAGAGTGTCTAGGGAAGAAACACACACATAAGAGAAAAGAAGAAAGGAAAATTTCAAGCTATCCCGCCACAAAAGATTTGGGCAGTTCAAGGACTGTTTAATCTTAAACAGGTGGGCAGTGACTTCCTTCTTGAATGTAGACTTCCAAGAATTGAAATTAGGTGCCTTACTATCAAAGATCAAGGTATTCCTTTCATTCCACAGACACCAAGCACCAATCATGAAGACTTCCATAAAGAAAGGGTAAGCAAAAGACCCCTTAGCAGTAATTAGCTTTTGGTAGATAGTGGCATCTTCCTCCCAAGTGATTCTAAGAACAAACCATCTAGTTATAGTAGCTGGGCAATTGAAGAATAAATGCTCAATAGTTTCTTTAATGTTATCGTGATAGAGAGAACACAACAGTACCCCTCTTCTAGGAATTTCTTTCTTCTTCTCAACATGTTCCTAGTATTGAGTCTATCATTTAGAACTAACCATGTGAAAAACTTGATTCTTGGGATGCACTTTGATTTCCAAAGCCAGGAGAAGATTGAGGGGTGTGAATGGATGCATATTGGTACTTATAGAACTTATTTGATGAATAGGATTGGTTTCCCCAAATAAAATCCTAAGAGTCATTCAGTTCAGGATTACCTAACCCTAGCAGAAGGAGCTCATCTTGTAGCTCCAGAAACTCATTATGCGCTTGTCTTGGCATTGGAATTCTAAAACAGTTGATCAAGGGATCTTCCTTTTTGATCTTTTGCAGCGAGATTAGAGGATCTTTCGCAAAAGCAAATAGAATGGGTAACGTCTGAGAATTTACAGAGCCCAACAAGTGATCATCCTAAAAACTAACCATGTCACCAATGTTGGGGATGCAAAAAGCAATACCTCTATAAAGAGTATGAAGCCTAAGAATATCCTTCCATAAAAATGGGGAACATCATCAGGGTAATATTTGTTCCAGATAAACTTGACCCACTAGATGTTTTCTTTTCTATAGAATTTGTCCAGCTACTTGATAAGTAGAGCATCATTTTGTAGACATAAGTTGATGACTCCCAGGCCACCTTTATCTTTTGTTTCATGATCATGTTCCAAGCAACCAGATTATAACCTTTTCTTCTGAAGTCACTTCCTCTCCATAGATAGTTCTTTCTATATTTGTCAATAGACTCAAAGAACATAGTTGGCAGGCTGCAACCTACCTGAGTAGGAGAGAAATTGAGAACTTGCCAAAAGCCTTCTCTCAATCCTACAGACCAAGGGAGCACAATCCTTAACCTGAGGCTTGGTGAGGCCAAAGGGCAGACCAAGATAAGTGAAAGGAAAAGATCCAACCATACATCCAAACACATTTGCAAGAGAAACAACCCTTTCATGACAAATGTTAATGGGAATCAAACAAGACTTATGCTAATTGCCCTTCAAACCACTAGAGAGGGCAAAATTTTATAGAACATCATTAAGATGCGGGAGGTGGAAATCACAGTCTTGCAGATGGTTTCGTCATCAGCATATTGGACAATAGGAAAAGGGATGTCCTAGTTTTTAGGAAAAGGGGGTGGACCACTCCTTGATCATACTCTTTACTAATGATACACTACAGAAGTTTAGCTGCAATAGCAAATAAAAGGGGGATAAGGGATCGCCCTACCTGACTCCTCTCTTACATTTGAAATCTTTACCAGCCACCCCATTAAGAAGGATAGAGGAAGTTGCAAAGGAAAGAATGTCTCTTGTCCAACTTTGCCATCTAGAGGGGAGACCCTTTGCACTAAGGACCTCAATGATTGCCGTGTTCAACAAGGTCAAAGGTCTTCTCAAAATCTAGTTTGAGGATGATGATTTCTCTCTTGGAATGGTGACATTGATGTAGGTACTCAAAGGCCCAGCCGACGTAGTACTGAGTAGTTCTCCCTTTAATACAACCATACTGGTTCTTATGCACAATCTGTAATTACTCTGAAGTCTGTTTGCATGCAATTTAGTGATGATTTTCATCGAGGAATTTAGGAGAGAGATGGGCCTAAAATTTAGTGATGATTTTTTGGATGCTGCATGACCTGAGTTGCATGACCGCAATAGACTCAACCACGCATTCGTTAAAGTAGTGATGGCCTACAATAATGGGAACACTAGCGCACATGATGTCAAAGCTTGACCATGAGAGCTGTAGTATGGCAAGCTAGGAGCTGCGACATGGTTTTCTGTGTGTCCAACGTGCACGAAAGATAGAGGAGGTAGACAGATAGACTCAATAGAGCTCATTTCTAGGATAGAGGTGAAGCACAAGGAGACGAACAACAACGACAATGGGAGATCAGTGACCGGTAATGGTGGTGGCAAGGATTGGAGCAGCGATGGAGCAGAGGCACAGATGCAAGGTATGCGGGAGTGGAAAGGAAGGCAGCACAAACACGAGATAAGCATGGGCTCGACAAATTTCATGCCATGCTGGCTCCAGACTGCACATGCCGTGTCAGATCTAACTGTGAATCATTTAAAAAGTTTAAGGACACAGAAGTTGAGTATAAGGGGCAAAACAAAAGGGTATGGAACTGCGGTGAACCACTTATAAAGCTTATGGACCCAAAAATCAACTCTTAGAATTGATGGATCTCATCGAAACCCCCACATAAGTTAGTGGACCTCTAGTGTAGTTAACTCTTTTTTTATAATTACGTTATCTATTTTTCCGTCATCATTCAATAGTACTATCTCTCATGTGTTCATTTGCATCATGCTTCAATATGTGTTTGAGGTGTGTTTAGTTGATACTCTCTCATATAATGCAATCGTACCTTCATGTGTTTCACACATATTTTCATTGAAACTGTCTGTCTGTATTCATATTCTAATACAATACTCATAAATACTTTCTTTTGTTCATCCAATTGTGATAAACATTAGTTACAATTACATTATCTATTTTTCAGCATGCCTCAATATGTGTTTGAGGTGTGTTTTCCTTTGGGTGCGACCAAATCGATTTTCGAGCCTGTGGTACGGTCGTTGCAAACCATGCCCTGATCTTGTGCCAAGATTAACACTTTCTCCAAACGAATCGAAACAAGCTTCCACTTGACCCATGTCACCTAAGAGTTCTATGGGGTGTGACCATATTGATTTCTGAGCATGTGGTACGTTCGGCGCAAACCATGCCCAATCTTGCACTGAGATTAATACTATCAGGGGGCAGCAGCCTATTAACAAGGTACATATCCTACTTTGCAGGTGAATGCTAGGAGGCACGAAACCAAAAACAGGCCTCCCACTGCAAAAGCTTTAGAAGCTGTTGCTTTTGGACTTCTTGGAAGCAGGAAGCGGAAGGGTGACCTAAAGAATAGGGTGACCAGCCAGCCTTCTCAACGAGCTCGCAAAGCTGCCAAAGACTCGGTCCCGTGGCTTCTAGTGGTGACGCAAAGACGTCCTGCATGGATGCAGAAGAGCAGCAATGAGCAGATTTCTATGTGTTAATTGGCATATGTTGACAATCAACGGTACCATGACAATAAGCGGATGATGAATAGTTGATACCCTCTCATATAATGCAATCGTACCTCCTTGTGTGTCAGACATATGTTTACTTGAAACTAAAGCTTTTGGACTTCTTGGAAGCGGGAAGTGGAAGGGTGACCTGAAGAACAGGGCGACAAGCTAGCCTTCTCAGCGAGCTCGCAAAGCTGCCAAAGGCTCGGTTCCAATGGCTGCTAGTGGTGACGCAAAGACGTCCTGCATGGATGTAGAAGCACAGCGATGAGAAGATTTCTGTGCGTTGATTGGCATATGCTGACATTCAACGGTACCATGACAATGTGCAGATGATGAATAGTTGATACCCTCTCATATAATGCAATCATACCTCCATGTGTGTCAAACATATGTTTACTTGAAACTAAATCTTTTGGACTTCTTGGAAGCGGGAAGCAGAAAGATGACCTGAAGAACAGGGTGACAAGCCGGCCTTCTCAGCGAGCTCGCAAAGCTGCCAAAGGCTCGGTTCCCGTGGCTTCTAGTGGTGACGCAAAGACGTCCTGCATGGATGCAGAAGCCCAACGATCAACAAATTTCTGTGCATTTATAGGCATATGCTGACAATCAACGGTACCATGACAATGTGCGGATGATGAATAGTTGATATCCTCTCATATAATGCAATCGTACCTCAATGTGTGTCAGACATATGTTTACTTGAAACTAAAGCTTTTGGACTTCTTGGACGTAGGAAGCGGAAGGGTGACCTGAAGAACAGGGCGACAAGCCGGCCTTCTTAGCGAGCTCGCAAAGCTGCCAAAGACTCGGTTCCCGTGGCTTCTAGTGGTGACACAAAGTCATCTTGCATGGATGCAGAAGCGCAGCGAAAAGCAGATTTCTATGCGTTGAGCAGATTTCTATGCATTGATTGGCATATGCTGACAATCAATGGTACCATGACAATGTGCGGATATGAATAGTTGACACCCTCTCATAGAATGCAATCGTACCTGCATGTGTGTCAAACATATGTTTACTTGAAACTAAATCTTTTGGACTTCTTGGAAGCGGGAAGCGGAAGGGTGACATGAAGAACAGGGCGACAAGCCGGCCTTCTCAGCAAGCTAACAAAGCTTCGAAAGGCTCGGTTCCCGTGGCTTCTAGTGGTGACACAAAGACGTCCTGCATGGATGCAGAAGCCCAGCGATGAGCAGATTTCTGTGCGTTGATAGGTATATGCTGACAATCAATGGTACCATGATAGTGTGCGGATGATGAATAGTTGATACCGTCTCATATAATGCAATCGTACCTCCATGTGTGTCAGACATATGTCTACTTGAAACTAAAGCTTTTGGACTTCTTGGAAGCGGGAATCGGAAGGGTGACCTGAAGAATAGGGTGACCAGCCGGCCTTCTCAACAAGCTCGCAAAGCTGCCAAAGACTCGGTCCCATGGCTTCAAGTGGTGACGCAAAGACGTCCTGCATGGATGCAGAAGAGCAGCAATGAGCATATTTCTATGCGTTAATTGGCATATGCTGACAATCAACGGTACCATGACAATAAGTGGATGATGAATAGTTGATACCCTCTCATATAATGCAATCGTACCTCCATGTGTGTCAGACATATGTTTACTTGAAACTATCTCTCATGTATTCATATTCTATTATAGTACTCATAAATACATTTTTTTCATCTAGTTGTGACAAGCATTAGTTGCAATTACTTTAGCTTCAGCTATGCATTTAGCTTGAAACTCAATATGTTCATCATCACTTCATGCATGTACGATATGGTTTGCATATATAGTGAGAGTGTGAGACACATTATGTATGTGTACCTTAGTTAATTTTTTCTATATTAACGATGATAGAAGTGTGAGACACAGTACTGTAGCACACTGTTGTGCAAGGATGGCATCCAGTTCTGAACCTTTTCATTCCTGGTTTGACCAAACTCCAAAGTGGCTTAGGGAGTTGTCAAACAGAGAATGTTATCCTGGTCTGATTTAATAAAGCTCTCGAGTTCTACCTAAAAAAATTTCCCGGAAAACTACTCTTTTCTTCTCAGTGTTACATGTTATAATATAGGTATCATGGTCAGTCCCTTTATGTATTGTGGCCCATACACTTCTTTATCTTGTGCTTACCACATATGCACTTAGAAAAGAAGCAAAGGTTTTTTTTTCCGATTACCTTAAGTCATATCTATGCATTTCTTTATTTGCTTCTTCAGATTGGCTCACTAAAGCAAGCTTAATCATATTCATTTTAACAGGTCTCATCGACCGACAACTTCCCCAAGAACAATCTGCAGGAGGAAAAATGAGGAATGATTCGCCATCAGCTCATGTTGACACTAGCCATAAGGAAATATCAGATGATAATGCTCCTCCAACTCTTGTTCCCATTGAAACAAGCATCAAAGAGGAGAATGGGAAGAAAACCATAGGTACAGGTAATGAGAACAGAGATGCTTTTCCTGAACATCAGGACACAACCTTGCAGGAGCACGACAACACCGATGGATTCAGCGACGACGGCCACCTCTCCCCCACTATCTACGAATACCCTGCCCCAGAATTCCAAAGTTTCGAAGAGGACCGGTCGCGAGAGAAGTTCAAACCTGGGCAGGTCTGGGCTATGTATGGTGGCAGTTTTGATGCTTTCCCGAGGCAATACGGCTGGATATACAAAGTTGAGTCAGAGCCTTTCATGGTGCGTCTGATGTGGCTCGAGGTCTACCCTAGGCAGTTTCAGGAGAACTGAAGCTGGCACGAGACTCTCTGTCCTGGCCAAAGTAGATGGTTATGTTGCTGTGTTCAAGCCTGACAAGTTAAACGGGGTCCTGGAGATCCCTGCCTGTGAGACCTCAAGGTCGTTCTCGCACTGCATACCATGTTTCCGTCTCACCGGAGAAGAAGGCGGTGATGAGCTCCGTGGCTTCTATGAGCTTGATACTGCTTCTGTTCCATACTCCGCTGTGCTTTCCATCTTCTGCGGCCAGGACAAGCCATGACTTGCAGGGAGCAGGAGGAGCACCACCACCAACACCTTCAGGATTCTTTTATGTTCGATATGCTTTATCTGCTATCAGAGTTTTGGTTTATGCTAAAGTCTATGCCAACTGCATGTTTTTTGTTTGAACAATGATGCCAACTGCAAGTCTAGAGTTTTGGCGACGCGGGATTTCCGTCGCAGCCCGAGGTAGACGACGGTGATGACATGCAGGCCCCGCGCGTCGGTGGGAGGGAGAGGGGAGAAGGAGGCGCGGGCGCATGAGTTAGGCCGGGGCGGCTTGCTGGGCCGGCCCGTGCGGGGTGAGGGGAGAGGGAAAGGAGGGAGTTGGGCTGCTGCTGCAGGCCGAGGAGGAGAGGGAGAGAGGGATTGAGCCCATGTGGCCTCTTCCCATTTTCTTTCCTTTTGCTATCTTCCAAATTGTATATGCATATGTTTGAGTACTATTTGAATGCAAATTTGAATGCATAAGTATGCAAAGTGTACCACCATAAGTTCAACAAGCAAGCAAGCAATTCTACTTATTTTATTTTGGCTCTACGTTGATCTATTTATATTATTTCCTAGGTTAGTTAACTATGTGTGGGTTTCTAAGCAAAATTTTAAAAAGGTTCAAATTTTTAGTGGTTTTTAAATTAGGTCAAAATTCAGGGTGTTACACCTTGCCATATGAACCAGCGGTGAAGACATTTTTACTGCCAGCTTTTTGTATGATACGGCGGTGATAACCATGCTGCAGTATAAATAAATTCATAACTTTTTCAAATAAAGTTAGATGAAAACAAATTTTATATAAAAATTGTAGACCTCAATGAGATCGACAACTTTGTAGTTGATGACTTTTTCATTTGAAACCATTTACGGTCCCAGAATTCTGTTTGAAGCACTCAAATTTTGAAATTCAAAATTTTCAAATTGTGCAAACAACCTTAGATGGAAAAATGACCAAAACCAAAGTTGTAGATCTCGATGACATATACAACTTTATAGTGGACAACTATTTCATTAGAAATCATTTATAGTCTCAACTTTTTATCTAAAGTTTTAAAACTTTAAAACCCAAAATTTTCAAACAACCTTAGATGGAAAATCGACCAAAACCAAAGTTGTAGATCTCGATGAGAACAGCAACTTTGTAGTTGATGAGTTTTTCATTTGAAAACATTTGAGGTCTCAAAAGTCCGGCTGCAGTTTTGACATTTTTAAATTCAAATTTGTTAAACAACCTCGGATGGCGAAATAACCAAAATCAAAGTTGTAGATCCCAATTAGAACAACACATTTGTAGTTTATGACTTTTTTATCTGAAGCCGTTTAGGGTTCTAAAGTTTCATTTTAAATCCTGAAAAGTGAATGCTAGGGGAATTGATATGCTATATAGACACAAGTGACTTAGGGGTGGAGTGGTTAGAGGAGAGTGGTTAAAAGAGTGAAGGACAAAGGTCTCAGGTTCGAATCCCAGCACCGCGTACCATGAAAAATATCGTGGCGTTGGAGCTAGAGCAGCTTCCCAGTACCATGAAGCTGGAGATAGTGGGGGGCTTCCTAGGATTGAAACAAAAATTTTTGCTATTTTTTGGCCCGTTTTTGGGAATTTTAAAAATTCAAATCACCGCCGGCTGGTAATACGAACTGACTGTGATAAGCTATTATCACCGCTAGTTGCAAACCGTCTGTGATGAGAATGTCATCACCACCGACAGCTTACTGCCGAGACCGAAAAACGCTAGTGATGGGCTTTACGAACCGCTTGTGGTAGGTATGAATGTAGTTGTGCTTCTCAGCGAGCTCGCAAGGCTACCAAAGGCGCGGTTCCCATGGCTTCTAGTGGTGACACAAAGACGTCCATGCATGGATGCAGAAGCGCAACAATGAGCAGATTTTTGTGTGTTGATTGGCATATGTTGACAATCAACGGTACCATGACAATGTGCAGATGATCAATAGATACCATCTCATATAATGCAATCGTACCTCCATGTGTGTTAGACATATGTTTACTTGAAACTAAAGCTTTTGGACCTCTTGGAAGCGGTAAGCGGAAGAGTGACCTGAAGAACAAGGCGACAAGCCGGCCTTGTTAGCGAGCTCGCAAAGCTGCCAGAGACTCGGTTCCTTTGGATTCTAGTGGTGGAGCAAAGACATTCTGCATGGATGCAGAAGCGCAACGATGAGCAGATTTCTATGCGTTGATTGGCATATGCTGACAATGGTACCATGACAATGTGCGGATGATAAATAGTTGATACCCTCTCATATAATACAATTGTACCTCCATGTGTGTTAGACATATGTTTACTTGAAACTAAATCTTTTAGACTTCTTGGAAGTGGGAAGCGGATGGGTAACCTGAAGAACAGGGCGACAAGCTGGCTTTCTCAGCAAGCTCGCAAAGCTGCCAAAGGCTTGATTCCCGTGGCTTCTAGTGGTGACGCAAAGATATCCTGCATGGATGCAGAAGCGCAGCAATGAGCAGATTTCTGTGCATTGATTGGCATATGCTGACAATCAATGGTACCATGACAATGTGCGGATGACGAATAATTGATACCCTCTCATATAGTGCAATCATGCCTCCATGTGTGTCAGACATATGTTTACTTGAAATTAAAGCTTTTGGACTTCTTGGAAGCGGGAAGTGGAAGGGTGACCTGAAGAACAGGGTGACAAACCGGCCTTCTTAGCGAGCTCGCAAAGCTGCGAAAGACTCGGTTCCTGTGGCTTCTAGTGGTGACGCAAACACGTCCTGCATGGATGCAGAAGCATAGCAATGAGCAGATTTCTATGTGTTGATTGGCATAAGCTGACAATCAACGGTACCATGATAATGTAAGGATGATGAATAGTTAATACGCTCTCATATAATGCAATCGTACCTCCATGTGTGTCACATGTCTAGTTGAAACTTAATCTTTTAGACTTCTTGAAAGCGGGAAGCGGAAGGGTGACCTAAAGAACTGGGCGACAAGCCAGCCTTCACTACTACAGATTGACCTATCACCAATACCTTTATCACCGTCGGTATCATTAAAACTGTCACCAACGGTTCGTAATACGAACTGTTGGTGATGAGAGTATCACCGCCGGTTCGTAAGAACGTGCGGGTTGATAACTATCACCGCTGCTTCGTCTTACCAACCAGCGGTGATAGTCCATCATCACAACTGCTTTGCACCACCAACCGGCGGTGATATTGTGCTCCTCATCACTACCGCCTCGCCATATGAACCAGCGGTGAAGACATTTTCACCGTCAGCTTGCTGTATGATACGACGGTGATAACCATGCTGCAGTATAAATAAATTCATAACTTTTTCAAATAAAGTCAGATGGAAACAAACTTTATATAAAAGTTGTTGACCTCGATGAGATCGACAACTTTGTAGTTGATGACTTTTTCATTTGAAACCATTTATGGTCCTAGAATTTTGTTTGAAGCACTCAAACTTTGAAATTCAAATTTTTCGAATTGTACAAACTACCTTAGATGGAAAAATGACCAAAACCAAAGTCTCGATGAGATATACAACTTTGTAGTTGACAACTATTTCATTAGAAATCATTTATGGTCTCAAATTTTTCTATATTAATGATGATAGAAGTGAGTAATTTAGAAGTATTATATAAGTTACTTTATATTATTTTTTCACAATGGGATATGTGATGAACATTAGGCGATTACTCTAGGTTATTTTGCATAATGGTGGTGGTAGTTTTTTTCCTAGCGCATCTTGTCAGAGAATGCCTGCAATTAGTAATAGCAAGCTTGACTTGGGAGCCGAGTTCTTGAGGCTGGGCAAATTTGGGCAAGGTTTGTTTGGGCAGAATCACAAGCATCATTTATGTGTAAATAAGCACATAACTACTCTACTTAATTTTTCCCCGAAAACTTTGAGAGCTAGGTAGAACTTTTCTTACACTGAATTTTGCTTGTGTGTGTCGGGAGGCCAATACTGTAGCACACTGTTTTGAAAGGATGGCATCCATTTCTGAACCTTTTCATTCCTGGTTTGACCAAGCTCCAGAGTGGCTTAGGAGTTGACAAACAGAGATTGTAATCCTGGTTTGATTTAATAAAGCTCTCGAGTTTTACCCAACAAAAAAAAAATCCCCGAAAACTACTCTCTTCTTCTCATAGTGTTAGGTTATCTCCAACAATAACACCCAAAATATAAGACTCATTCATCCTTTGGATAGCGCTACAGGTAAAGGGTTCAATACCTATTGGGCATCTTCTTCAACAACAGGACCCAAAAGAAAATTGAATGGGTTTACAGGAGAGAGGATGCTCATATTTGGGTTGTACCTCTCAGGCAACCCAAAATAAGTCTCACATATAGGTACTCTGCTGAAGGCTAATTTTAGGCATATTACTACCCATTTTGAGTTTTGGTGCCCATATGGGTCACTCGTTGGAGACGGTCTTACAAGTTATAATATAGGTATCATGGTTGGTCCCTTTATGTCTATTGTGGCCCATACACTTCTTTATCTTGTGTTTAACACATATGCACTTACAAAAGAAGCAAAGGTTTTTTTTCCGATTACCTTAAGTCATATCTATGCATTTCTTTATTTGCTTCTTCAGATTGGCTCACTAAAGCAAGCTTAATCATATTCATTTTAACAGGTCTCATCGACCGACAACTTCCCCAAGAACAATCTGCAGATGAACTACAACAGGAGGAAAAATGAGGAATGATTCTCCATCAGCTCATGTTGACACTAGCCATAAGGAAATATCAGATGATAATGCTCCTCCAACTCTTGCTCCCATTGAAACAAGCATCAAAGAGGAGGAGAATGGGAAGAAAACCATAGGTACAGGTAATGAGAACAGAGATGCTTTTCCTGAACATCAGGACACAACCTTGCAGGAGCACGACAACACCGATGGATTCAGCGACGACGGCCACCTCTCCCCCACTATCTACGAATACCCTGCCCCAGAATTCCAAAGTTTCGAAGAGGACCGATCGCGAGAGAAGTTCAAACCTGGGCAGGTCTGGGCTATGTATGGTGGCAGTTTTGATGCTTTCCCGAGGCAATACGGCTGGATAAACAAAGTTGAGCCAGAGCCTTTCATGGTGCATCTGCTGTGGCTCGAGGCCTACCCTAGGCAGTTTCAGGAGAAATGTTGGCCGGAGCATCAGGACATACCCATCAGCTGTGGCACATTCAGAGTTCTAAACGAGGGAGCCAAGTTCGACACCACTGACGTCTTCTCCCACCTTGTGGACGCCAGAGAAACCGGCGTACCGCGCCAGCTAGAGATTCTTCCACGGGTAGGCTAGGTCTGGGCCGTCTATACCAGGTGGATTCCTGCTTCTAGCATCGTCTATGCTAGTGAATTTGCTCTTGTCGAGGTCATCGGGCGCACGGAAGCTGGCACGAGACTCTCTGTCCTACCCAAAGTAGATGGCTACGTTGCTGTATTCAAGCCTGACGGGGGAAATGGGGTCCTGGAGATCCCTGCTGAGGAGACATCAAGGTCGTTCTCGCACTGCATACCATGTTTCCGTCTCACCGGAGAAGAAGGCGGTGATGAGCTCCGTGGCTTCTATGAGCTTGATACTGCTTCCGTTCCATACTCTGCTGTGCTTTCCATCTTGTGCGGCCAGGACAAGCCATGACTTGCAGGGAGCAGGAGGAAAACCACCACCAACACCTTCAGGATTCTTTTATGTTCGATATGCTTTATCTGCTATCAGAGTTTTGGTTTATGCTAAAGTCTATGCCAACTGCATGTTTTTTGTTTGAAAAATGATTACAACTGTATGTTAAGACATCCTTTAACTTACTTGTTTGTTGCTATTTTGCACCGAAAGGGCAATAATCTCGGGTAAGTACAGTGCCTTGAATGTGCTCCTGGAGCTGAAACTTAAATGCTACTTGTTAATTGCCGCCGTTCCTTAAATTGTGCTCCTGGCCAATACTTTTGTGGATTTGCAGTGCCTCGCCAAGTTGCAATATGTTTGCAAATTGAAAGTTGATTTGAGCAAATCTTATTTATGCTGGTAGCCTGGTACAGTGTAGCTCATGAGGTCACCACGATGGCAGTACCCGTGGAAGAGTTGTACTGTTCACGTTGGATTGCATATGTGTTTTTGCCTCTCTCTGTGTGTGTGTGAGAGAGGGGGGGGGGGGGGGGGGGGGGGGGGGGGGGGGTCTGCTAGATTGCAGCTGCAACCAGGATAGTTAAAATTTTGCCCTCCAAAACTTTCTTCTACTCGACCTGGATAGTTAAAAGAATCTGAATCTTGTTTGAGCTAATGGAAATCCATGATTTTTAACCAGATTTTGTGGCTGAGCACATGAACCGTGCCTCAAACGTAAACCTGGGACTTTTAACCTTTTTTGGGTGTTTGTGGACAATTGGGTTGTATAGCAACTTTAGCCCATCAAACTGGTAATCCGAGTTATAAACTGAACCTGGAAACAAAACCCCTTTTTCAGATAAAACAAAATATTCGTCTTGGTGTTTGATCGGCCATTCACTATTACAAGTTGAAGTCAAAATCCAAAAACAAAAATCACCAACGACGAAGTTCAGTGGACAAACACCATGACGGGAACAACTTGTAACAAATGTAGCAATAAAATAATTCTATGTTTGCCAAAGGATGAAGGCGATAAACACATGTAATAGAACTTCGAAGTTTTGTGAGTCGAGGCTGAAACTCAAGTTTACAAAGAGACAATAATTTTGAAAGATTTTAGCAAGTCTTATATTGATACCTAGTGTAGTAGCTCATAAGATCACCGATGTATGTGGAATAGCTTTACTATTGATCTTGGATTGCATGTAGCACCATACTACATCTACATTGGACCATTTTTTAGATGATAGAAACATCCAGCCTCATCCTCAAAGGATATTGTTACAAAACAGTTTCAAACGACCGGATCAATTTGACATAGCAAAACTGATTCAAAACCTAGTACTAAAAAAAAAGCACATTCCTCTACTCAAACTTGAAACTGAAACTGTGATTTGATGACTCCTTATGTGTCTGTGCCCCAAACATAAGGCTCTTCGCACACCAGGTATCCTTTCAATCAGCTCATTACACAAACGTTGTCTTCTTTGGCTTTACTGAAATATGACACAAATGTATCATATGAGAACGCACATATACTAAACAACAATTAAATCAGACCAAGGTATTACCATCTTTAAATAATGCACACTTGCACACTTCCCTTTAGCTACCTCACAAGCATAGCTAACGTTTCCTCCACAAAGCCACAGTGAATTCTCACGAATCCACAGCAAATTCAGTAACAAACATAAGGCCATTTATCTGACAGTAGCTTGACAATAAAAACATACAGTAAAGAACAATTTAAAAAGCACTACTAGCATCTGTGCTACAAAGTTACAACAACTGTTTTGAACATCAATTATCCACATGTCGAAGTGTAACATACTTTGGGTAATCTACTAATAAACTCTCTAAGTAAAATACATGAGTCTACCATTCCTATAGTGACCTAAGAGTACAAACCCTCTTTTAGCACTTCCACAAATAAAATAGAAGGAAGTGTAGCACTATGCAAAATATCCCTCAAGAGAGGATATATAATGTCACCTACTACATAGATGATTAGAAACCCAGTAAACTTTACAACCAAATGCAAGCTACATGGTCAGCCAACCACAAGAGTCAACAAATCTTTTTTTTTCCTTAGAATGGGCAAATCTATGACTTGATAATGCATAGAATATTGCTTTTCTTTTCCTTTTATTCCTTTTTTCCATGAGTAAGTGCAACAAAGCTTCAAAGATGAACAAACCTGCAAAAAGAAAAATAACATCAAGAATAGTTTTACAAACTGAAACAAATTGTACTGTATTTAGTACATGGAAGTACAACCATCCAGATATATAAAATAAATATGCGGGACATATAAAACTGTAATACAAAATTTGTAACCATTTCTCTAAATGGAGTAATGATTTTTTTTTAAATCAACTCATTTTCATTCAAAACACTTTGTAACCTAGTACTTCTTTTGCTCATCAATGTAGGCATTATTTTGTTCTGAGAAAGACAAACTTTACAAATGTTGGCCAGTAATTAGTCAAATTATATGCATGTTCAGTGTACAAAAGTTGCGTCAACTAATTATATATTCAAAATATTTTATGATTGTTGGTTTTCCAGCACTTGACAATATAATGCAAGATAACTCGATGATCAAAATATATTTTTGAAGACTTTCTCGTTCTAAAATACCCTTCATTTGATGGTAACTGTAATTATGCTCACTAGAATACAATTATTCCACACCCAAAAATGGCACAAATGAGCAGCTGTGTAAGTAATAACTGGCACTGAGTGCAATATTTTCAGGATAGAAAACTTGACAGAAAGCTTCAATGAAGATCCTGAAGCTGCCCTATGAAGGTTAGTTTTTGAAACAGCATTATAACACCAGATTGTGCTCCCCAAAATGGATTAGACGCGTAGAATGGTTGTCGTTGAGCTATCCTGAGCCAGACTAAACACTTTCCCAAAACTGTTGTAAAAATGCACTGTAGTGCGTCTTCGAATAAATTTTCTTCTTAGACACTACAAATAGCTTTTTTGAAGGAATAACTTAGTGATTTTGTTCAGATACTTTATGATCAATTGACTACAGAAATTTGGGTGAAGAACTTCAATTTGAAGAACTTATTCATTATCTTCGCTTTTTGGTAAAAATATAGCAGGAATGAATCCTATTGCGAGATATGTTGAGAACTACAGTTTATATTCTATCACCTAAATTGATAAGTAGAGATGTTTTTCCATGATCCCCACTTCCTAGTTAAAGGTACAGATAGAAAGGTAACTAAGTTGTGGTAGGTAAAATGCAAACTTAAGGTGGAAGGTTATACAAGTAAGTTACTCAAATAACTTGGTAAAAATCTGGATACCTCTTTCAATTCAGAAAGAGTAACCATCCAAAAAACGCAAAACAATCATAGCACCAAACATTGGATGATTTGTATTGAACCTTGTAGGTTATTTATATAGTGTGCATTGTGGTTTGGATCTCAAGCAATTCCAGAGATGAGATGGAAATTAATACTATCCTACCATAACAACTAGATCTATAAGAGTTTGGATTAAGGATTTTTCAATGCATATTCGCGGAAATTGTAGAAATTTGGGTATGTGTTGTCTTTTAGGGCTCCCACACAAATAGCTGTACTGCTTTATGCTTACACTACTACTAAATAAAAGTTTCAGGATCAAGAATTTCTTATCACGCATGAACTGAAATTATAGAAACATGTGTGTTTGTTGTCCTTTACAGCCCCCACACCCTGTCTTTGTAGTGCTAGATTACAGCCAACTCCAAAAGAACTTGTAGTGTTAGGACCCTAACACTAACACACCAAAAGTTTATCGAGATATAAAAAAGTGATTCAGATTAGTAAGAACACTTATGTTTATTACTACGAACTAAAATTACATATCACAAAATCTTGTGCTATGCAAATGACAAGTTCCATTAATTTCCACCAAACAAAGAAAATATATACTGATTTGATTTTTATGAAAGTGGAATAGTTACCAAGACAAGTCCGAACCATTCTATAGGATATTTGGACATAACTTTTCTTTATATTCTGATCTTTTTTTCTCGAACACGCAGGAAAGCTGCGTATCATTATATTAAGAAGAAAAAAGGGGCAACACAACCACAAACAAACATAAACACCAACACCAACACACCCTACACACACCACTCAAAACCGAACTTTTAGTTATGTTCTTATATGTTTGACAGAGTTAATTCTCAGGTCTTTCTTGAATCTTTTTTCTTCATGTAAGGACTAGCTAGAGAAAGATCAGAAAAATATTGAAAAATATGTTTGCGAATCATTTTTTCTATAGAATTCATTCTTGAAACTAATTACCTATGTAGAAAATTACCTGATACAATAGTAGTTAGGAGTTATGCATAGTGCAGATGCTCCAGTATATGATGCAACTTTGGAGCTCTGCGTTGGAATATTGGTTGAAGGCGGAAAGACAGGGGTCCACTTCTCCAATTTTTAGCATCATACATTTCATTCCACGCCTGAACTATCTCCTCAACCTTAAAACTGAGTCCTGCATAAGGGAATATATCTTAGCATTTTATTCTCAAAACACAAGTATTCAGTAGTAGTCGCTACATTTGTAAGGACATTGTCACAAATCATCTAAAATATACATACAACTGCAATGAAACATAAGTGAATATAGGTAAAATAATACTTCTGTTTAGCTAGCAATCTCTTATTGGCATGCCTACCTTCTTTGGACATGCAGATTTGAAACTTAGCTGATCTCAAAATACTTGGAATTATGTCAAATCTCATCCATTCTATTCGGTCTAGGGAGTTTACAATTATATCCTAGTCGTGTTTACACTCATGTATTGTTTCACTTTTGGCATTATTTGTAGAAGTTCCTAAAAAAAATTAATGATCCTTTTTTAACAATGAAGTGTTAGATTTTTGTTAGAATCCCTCAGAACAATAGCAGAAAAATAAGTAATTGCACATTATGTGTCACAACGAAATATTCTTACCTTCTTGGGTGGTTTCATTAGCACAATGGTTCTTTACAATCACATTGATGTCAGCTTGAGAGGCACCTCCGATCTTAAATTTTTCCATGGCAACAGTCAGCGACTCCTCCCAGCTAGGAAGTCCCAAATTGAATTCAACTACTGAACGTTCATAAAGGATGGTTCCCCACAAGATGTATATATGTGATCGTATGCTTGAAGCCTCTTCAAATGCTTCATCTGCTGATATATCCTTCACAAAACCTTCTGAGACCATCTTCTCAAGTACAACTTTCTCCTTACTTGGTTTAGACAGTCCCCTCAAGCGCAAAGTTTCCATTCTTTCCCACATATCCATTCCCTTTTCCATATTATCCTCTGCATGGTTGAATAACTCCAAAACTTCAGTTTCCATATTTATCTTACATGCAAGAGCGTAATACCAAGAGAGTTTGGCCTGCTCGAATTGCTGCTGACCAAGAGCAATAAGACCTTCAAAAAAGTCAGATTTAGTTTTAACAGCTTCCTCAAACATGGCACCAGCTTTGGCATATTCTGTACATGCCCAATCATATGAAACTTTGACTTGTTCAAGTATAAATTCCTGTAAAGAATCTTCAGGCAAGCATGGCCTTTTTCTTGCACGAGACATGTGGACATTGCCACAGTTAAACAATGCCAGTGCTGCCATCTCCTGAAATTTGGACTCTGCAACTTCAAATATTTCCTGTGCTTCTTCACTCTCTGTTGTGTCTTCCATAGCCTCATAGCACAGTCTCATGCCAAGGTCATGGAGATCCAGATATGCATCAGAACTAAAACCCACATGATTCTTGATTATCTGGGCAAACTGTACCATCCAGTCATCAACGTAATATTTATGCTCAACATCATGCCAAACGGTCCCATTATCCAACATGATATCACGGTTTCTCTCTAACGTGGCAAACAAAGGACGTCTCCTGACCCCATCCACACCAAGCTCTTGCACAGGATTAACCTCTGCAACATATAATCGGATTGGCCCTTCCAAACCTTCCAGATTGTTTGCCCATCTTAGCTCCTCAGACGAGGTTATTGTCACCAAGTCTTCTTCTTTGTCTTTATACTTGATCAGAAATGCCTTCAATGACGGGAATTTGTTCTGAACTATTTCTCTCAGTTGTGACAGAGAGCAGTTAACTGGCATCTGAGAACACCTGATGTCCTCTCCAAAGACCAATTTCACGACCTTCATCACTTCCTCCTCAACAACAATGTTGTCCTCACAATGATTCACTGGCTTGACTGCACCACGCCTCGGTTTCTTTCCAGCAGTGTGTCCACCTCGCTTGTTGCCCATGTCCTTCTCTTCCATCCCAGTACTTTGTTCTAGCTTCTCGAGAGCATTGGATTCACTATCTTCAGTACGATCCTGATGATTCCCTATCCCATTAGTCTGCCTCGGGTCAGCCTGCTTCTCCGTGCAAGCAGATTCCAGTGGCGCAATATGATTTCCATTTCCCCCCTCCTGTTCCCCTGCAACCGAATCAAAACGCTTCTTATGAGATTTCTTCCTTTTCTCCTCTCCTTTGGCGCTAGCAGTCTCATCCTCATCCTCTGCCTGCACATCCAAGGCAACCGAGATACCCTTGTCCTCCAACGCCGCCCTTACCCGGTCCGAGATCTGGCGCGCGGCGCAGTTACCGGGCTCCCACCGCAGCACCTTCCGGACGTCCCCCCACGCCAGGTCGGCCCTGCCCAGCGCCTCGAAACAGGCCGCCCGGCGGAGCAGCGCCCTGCTGTACCGGGGCGCCGCCTCCAGCGCGAGGTTGCACTCGTGGATGCCGCGGTGGAACTCCGCGGGGCGCATCCGCATGTAGCACTGCGCGACGCTGGCCCGGAGGCGCGCCGCCTCCACGCGCCGCCCCGCGGGGAGCAGCTGCACCGCCCTGTCGTACTTGAACGCCGCGCCCTCGAAGTCCCCCCGGTTGAACAGCCGGGTGGCCTCATCCTTGAGCTCCCGCGACAGCTCCAGGAATACCGCCTCGTCGCCGTCCGCCTCCCCCGCCGCCGGCGGATTCTTGGCCCCCGGCGGCTTCCCCATGGCTGGGGCTGGCCGGCGGCCGCCCTCCTTCGTCCTTCCCTTCGCTTCTTGCAACCAAAAAGGAAACCTTCAGGCTTGGCAGACGCAGATTTGAAGCGAGAGGAAACGGAAACAGGAACCAGAAACTGCAGGCACTCTTCCTTCGAGGTTCCACACCACCAAGAAATGAAATGCGCGAGAGCACGGAAAGGGCAGGTTTTTGTCCGTGCTCACCTGCGGCCGAATCAAGAACCAGAGGGTGGGACGTGGGAGGGGAAGATGCTTCGACGGCACGGAAGGAGCAGCAGAAGACACGAGGCGGCGAAGCAAACGGCAGCAGGCCAAGGCAAGCAACCAAGCAGAGGAAGCAAAGGGAAAGGAGGGGAGGGGGGAGGTTGGATACGGGGCGCGTAGACAAATGGCGCGAGACCCAGAGTCACGGAACGGAGCGCTTTTTGTTTTCTCTTGATTGATGGCATCGTCGAGGCTGTGTTGACAGCCGACTTGGGCTGCCGTGCACGGTGCGCCAGGGCCGTCATCCAGGCCCAGCTGGCTCTGGGTGTGGACCGTGCAGATTCCTGCTGCGGAGGGAGGCCGGGGCCCGTGGGTGAGAGAGAGCACGTCCAACGATGCCGTCTGCCGCTGATGCGGTATTTGATGAGAGAAACGGCAGAGAAAAGATCCCTAGTATCATCACGAGGGCAATGTTCAGAACCATAAGCCGTTGAAAAAACTGATAGAGGAGGCTACATGCTACGGAGTACCAAAAAGTTGATTTCTAATCTGTTTAGTTGAAAATAACTATCTCCTCTCTCTGTCTTCCTTGAATCATGTGAGAACTATCTCTCTATTTTCATCGATTTAGAGAAGAAGAAAAACTCGCGAGTAGAAAGCTAGGTCTATAATATTGCGAAAATTGTACTATATGAAATCAACGACTTCTGAGAAAGTAGCTTTAGGTTCTAATCATTTGGTTTATGTTCTGCTTTTTAGTTGTTGGAACACTTTCCAGAAACTGAAACAAACATAAACTTAGGGTTTGAGGCTTAAGATAGTGCCAAGCAGAATCCATATCGAGGGCTAGTTTGGCGGAGATTCTTTTTTAGATTATTGACCTTCACTTCTTCATTCTTTGATGGAGTGATTTTGATGGGGAGCATGTGAGAAGTAATTCTAAAGTGATTCTAGTGGTAATTGAACACGAAGGTGTGGAGAGCGGTTTTTTTAGCTCCCAACTCATAGTATAAATGGAGAAGTGATTCTCGCGAGCTCCCCACAAGTTGCATTTTTTGTATTTGGTAGGATTGGACTTCAAAGAATTTGCTCCGAAGAAGCTAGAATGAAGCTGCGACAAACTGACCCAAGAAAACTAGCATAGAAAACTTCTAGGTGACAATGCTACCTGCGAGCACGGTAGCAGGGTGGCGCAATGCGTGTCATGTTGGTCATCGTGATGTCGATAAAGCGCTTCAAAACATCGCCCCCGTGTTTCTCCTTGGATAAGCTTGCCATGGGCGACTTTGTTGGTGCTAGGCCAAGATGTGACGATCATGTGGAGTAGTTCGAGATAATTTTCTAAACAAGGGCAACAGATGCAAAGTTGGGCACCAGATGTTGAGATAGCACAGGATGAAAGTTCATATCTAGTATAGTGCACACTCTTTTATCACTTTCTCTTGCCAGCAGCCTAACACCCACAAAAACACACACTGAAGTTGCTCTGAGACTGAGTACGGGAGTGGCTCAAGGTGTAATGCTTAGTCACTAGAGATTATCGGAGGCCTAAAAACCTTCTCTACAACTCCTACAGTGCATCGGTTCCCTTTGGTGATAGTATCGGAGTGATCATTGGAGTTTTAGTGCAAAGAGGTGTTTGTCAACGTGTTTGGGCAAGTTAAAGCCCTCTAGAGCTATCTAGTGGTCATCGGAGAGGGCTCACTAGAGTTTAGAGCATCCAATGACTAGTTTGGTATAGCCGTTAGGGGCTCCGGTGCCATGAAAATATTTCTATAACTTGAATATTTTGTAGGGTTTCAGGACCATCGATCCTTTATTCCATAAGGCTACGTAGAAAACATTCCTATAGATTTATAGAATCCTTGGTCTCAGAACGGGTCCGTGTAACTTGGAAGTATATCACACAGTGTCCCAGTCAATCACGTCCTATCCTGGCCGTCCGATCCGGAGATGGAATCCGAATTTCCTTTCGAACGAAGCAAACGGAAGAAGTCTCTAGCAGACAGCAAAACCCGTCGTCAGCACAGGAGTAAACAATCCAATCCAACCATGAACGACGTTAACCACCCCGTAAGTATCCCCGTCGGCCGTCCATGTGTCCCAATCAAACGGCCCGGATCCGTCGTCAGTGGAGCAGGTGCCCCGTCGCACACCGACCTGACGGACGTCGCCGCAACGACGCAACCGCGGCTGGCACGCCCCCGCCTGCGCTCCACCCCATCGCTCTCGTCCGCATCGTCACCTCCTCCGGCCCTTCGTCTCCAACCAGATCGAACCCCCACGCCCGTCCATGTCGATGCTGGACGCCTTCTTCAGCAAGGGCGGCGGCGGCGGCGGCGGCTTCCGCGGCGCCAAGTGGTACGCGCGGCGTTACTTTTTTTTTTTCTTCTTCTTCTGGTTTGATTCGCGTTGGTTGGTTTTGGTTCTGATGTCGTGTGTCGGGATCGTCTTGCGCAGCAAGACGCTGCTGAAGCTGTCGATCCCGCGGATAAAGCTGCTGCGGAACCGGCGGGAGCTGCAGCTGCGCCAGATGCGCCGCGACATCGCCAAGCTCCTCGAGGCCGGGCAGGAGGCCACAGCCCGGATCAGGGTACGCTTCCTCGTTACCTTGGGATTCGATTAGATTGAAGTAGGGTTGTTGCGTGAGGTGAGGTGAGGAGTGGGGCGGCGGGGGACTTTTGGCTTTGGCTGATTGGAAGCTGCGACTGCTGCAGGTGGAGCACATCATCCGGGAGGAGAACATGATGGCCGCGCAGGAGATCCTCGAGCTCTTCTGCGAGCTCATCGCCGTGCGCCTGCCCATCATCGAGGCCCAAAAGTCCGTCCCTCTATCTGCTGACTTCCATTTAGCATTTACAACTCGTAATTGCAGTTGCTATTTGCTTGTTCATGTGACCACGGGTGTTGCAATTGAAAACTAGCTGTAGCTTTATTGCCCCTCTTGATAAGGCAAACTGTGCTGGACCAGCAGCTGGCTTGGGATTTCCAGTGGCTTGTTGACATGTACTTTTGTTGGGCAAGAACTGTCCATTGTGCTCTGTTTAATGTGTTGACTAATTAGCAATGTCTCACTGTAATCTCCCATTATGGTCAGTTGGTGCTAATTTTGTGGCTCAACATGGCATGCCACTGGTAAACCACCACTATGGAACTTTATGATGGTAGATAGATTCCTTTAGGCCTTGTTTGGATACATGTGTATCCACCTCAATCCACATGTGTTGGAGTGGAATGGAATGGAATTTAGTTCAATTCCATTCCAATCCACTTCAACACATGTGGATTGAGACGAATACATGCGCATCCAAACGAGACCTTAGTGTTTGTATAGTGGGTTAGTTTTCCATGGCGAACAGTAACACCTAATCTTGCTTCACTGCTATAGTGGATTATGGCTGTGTTTGTTCCATTCCATTATAGGCCAACCTGCCTGTAACAACCAATGTGTTTTTAGCATAGACTTTGACCCCAAAGATAAGCATTACTTTGCTATATGTTCATTTGGCATCAGGGACAAGTTATCTTCATACTTATACCCTCTGCATTCTTATATTCCTTATTTGTTCGTAGACACAAATCAATTTAATCTGAACTCCAAGGATGTTACTAATAATAATTTTTTGCTGCTGCAATTTTTTATTAGGGTGTACTATCTTGAAGTATAAAGCAGGGATACTATTCCTGCTCTTAAGTATAAATGGGCTATATTAGTTGATAAAATTGATTAGCTTTTTTCTGACTAAAAATTCTGTAGAGTTGCAGATGAGTGTGACTGGTTTGTGTTTCCTTGTTTTCTTGGCTTCAGGGAGTGTCCTATTGATCTCAAAGAAGCAATTTCAAGCATCTGCTTTGCTGCTCCAAGATGTGCAGATCTACCTGAACTGATGCAAGTTCAAATGATGTTTGCGACTAAATTTGGGAAGGAATTTGTTGCTGCAGCTTCAGAGTTGATGCCTGATTGTGGGGTCAATCGTCAGGTTATATGACACTTTGAATTTGAATGAATCTAATCATGTTATCCGGTAGTTTGGATATTCGTAACATATCAGAATTAATGCTTCTGCAGATAATTGAACTACTTTCTATTCGTCCTCCTCCTGTTGATGCCAAGTTGAAACTGCTGAAGGAGATAGCTGAGGAACATGAAGTTGATTGGGATCCATCAGAGACAGAGACAGAATTTCTCAAACCTCATGAGGATCTATTGGTAAATACATATTGACTCATGACTAACATGGTTAGTTCAATGATTCGAGTCTTACTTGATGCTATGTTTCCCTTTCTAGAATGGACCGACCTACTTCAATGGCTCCATGCTACCTCTTCCCAAGGAGAAACATGAGGAAACAGTAGCTGCAAGTGCTGCTGAGCAGCCTGATGAAGACTACGAGTCAGATACCGGTCTTGATTCACTGGATTTGCCTGAAGTCCCAAAAGCTGCAATTCGTCCACCTTCTGATGCACCGTTGACCCCAGATATCGGTCCACATGTTCAGGGCTCTCAGTCACTTCCTCATGAGTTCTCAGATCCTACTGACTTGGAGGAGAATCCAACAGCTGGTGGTGCTTTTAATGTTATTCAGATGAAAAGCTTGGAACATCTTGTTTCTGCACCATCTTCTCAGTCAGACATACCAGATTTTCCAAATGAAAAGAAGCAATTTATTCCTTTTGCATCTCCACCGCCAGTTTTTGCTCCTTCTTCAGTGGAAAAAACCGAGACAGTTCCCTCACCTTCTCTGTCTCCTCCAGTGAAGCCAACAGAGCCAGAACAAGAGATCTACACAAAGAAAATTGATGAAGTGACCACACCTCCAGTACCTCCCACGGAATATATGTTCACAAAACAGTCAGAACAAGCACAGACAAACTCTCCTCCTGAGAGTGGGGCAAATATTGACTTGGATGACGTTTTATCTGCTGCTCAGACAGCTGCTGAATCAGCTGAGCGAGCTGCATCAGCAGCCCGTGCTGCTGCAAACCTTGCACAACTGCGCATTGCAGATCTAAAGAAGAATTCCAATGTCTATAACAAGTACAGCGATAGTGCCCAAAAGGAAAGCCATCATCAGACTGAGGGGACACAGAAACCAGTATTTGATCACCAGGACTCCTTTACCAATGATACACAGGACTATGTGCCATCTCATGTGCCTCAGAGGTCACCATCTTTGGAGGACGATCCATATTTCTCCTATCCCAACTTGTTCTCAGCGCCAAAACCCTGAAGGCGGAAACTAGTGGTCTGCAATTAGTTGTTCAGAATAGTTTGAAGCCTGAGATATCACTTTTCAGCTCTGTCCAGTCCTGGAAACTAGTGGTCTGCAATTAGTTGTTCAGAATAGTTTGAAGCCTCAGAGGTCACCATCTTTGTTCAGAATAGTTTGAAGCCTGGAAACCAGTGGACGATCCATATGTTTGGTCTTTGCTGTTGCCTCGAAAACTCTGTGTATTGCTGAGTTGGTGCATACAGGACAAAAGGAGACTACTGGGTTATTATTACTTGGCTATAAACCTGTCTAGTTGAGTCTCTGTAAATTGTACATGTGCGGTGTTTGTATCAGTTTTCTGAAACATTTCTGCAGTTCTACAGGTAATAACAGAAATTGAATCTCAGCAACTAGTCTCTTCCTTGTGATTCTGTTTTCGACTGTCATCTTGTCGTTTGGAGAGCCTTTACTGTGGGATCCTGTGATATGAAATCCAAGCTGATATGCTACTTTGCTGGAGCCATGGGGAGAGCTGCACAGCTCCAGCTCCGTGAGAACGACATGATATAATATAAACCTGAGCCCTTAGTCATTTGTCAGTGTCTGCAATTTCTGTTGAATCACTACGGCTTTTGTATATAGCTATCATCCATGTATCACGTGTAATCGGGACTATACTTGGCAAGAAAGATGCTAGGAGAATATGAATTTGTTTTCTGAATATCATAGGTTCGTACAGTGCTGATTGAGCTGAATTTTTCGGTTCTGAGAATGACAGGTAGTAGTAGTAGTAGTAGTAGTGACTGTACACAAATATTCTTTCACCACCTGCAACGATCATTTTTCATTTGTATTAGTTTGGTTTATAGCTATATATACTGAGTTCAGTTCGATTCTTCTCTTCTAAGAATTGAAGATTGATGTATTCATCTGTATTCCAATTTACAATGCTCCCATTGACCAAACACACAGATTTGGTTACAATAAACCACTCTTAACCAAAGAGAACGAACTAGCATCATCTATATTTCGCATGTCGTCAACCAATCTAAGAATCTGAGAAATATATAATTTTGTTACACCCCTCGATCGCGTAATGCTTCAGACCGAAGAGGGTGGACGCACCTTACTCACGTGTGCAGACGTGACACGTGAGGCATAGCGGGCGGCGGGATGGTGGTGATTTGCCGGCGCCGCCAGATTCTGGAGCTGCCGGCGGAAGAGGCCTTACCGGAGGAGCCAGTGCAGCCTCGTCCTCCTGAACGCCCACGCCGCGCAGCCGGCTCGATGTCCTCGAGAAGCGGCAAACTCAACTACTCAAGAGGAATTCACACGAATCTGACATCTGGACACAAACAAGCCGACCTCGCCGTGATTCTCCAGACGCAGTCACGCAGTACTTCCCATGGCACGTCCCGCCTCTGCCGCTTTTTCACCAAGGGGTTTTTGACATTCTGACTCAACCATTGAGAGAAAGCGTATTATTGTCGATCTGTCAATCGGCAGAATAGGAATTGTAGATCTACCTGGCGGATGAACACAAGAATACAAAGAGTCTACCCAGGTTGTAGGGGTAACAAAATTTGAAATTTTCAAACAACGTTGTATGTGGCACCAATGAAGCAAAGAGGGGCTAAGGGCAGCCCCCTCATGTATGCGAACGAGGATGCTCACAGTATCGCATTGAGGTTGAGTCCTCAAATTTGTCAGGTGAACGAGATGGGTCAGCATTGGAGAAAGGCGAGAAGCCTATAGGGAGAAGTGGATCTCACACCATGACGACAAATAAGGGAGAAGAGCAGAGAGGGAGATTAAGGTCGAGAGCAAGAGGGAGCTAGTGGCAACAAACATTGGCCAAGTGGTAACTCTGCCGGTCTTAGGGGAGGATCCGCCGTCCTCCACCATGGAATGGCCATAAAATCCATCATATTTGTCTCCTTCTCGCCGTCTTCTTTATCTCTAGGCGAGTTACCCCGCCGCCACTACCGCCTCTAACTTGGCTCTAGCAACGCCCCACTGTCTTCGCCGCCGCCTATGACCGCAACCACACTAATCTAGTAGACGTCGTCGGACCATCTGTGTCATGTCCCCACCCTTGTTTCGACCAACAGCCTTCCCTCACTATTTAGCCGGTGGTGCCACTGCTGCCGTCTCGCCCCACGTCACCCCTGCACATGCCACTACCATCGTACTAGGGTTTTCCCCTAGAAATCCTTCTAAGCCCGTCGGATTCAAGTAATCTCCCAAACCCTGAATCCTAACCCTAACCTTGTTGGAGTTAGGGATGAAGACCACATGCATTCTTGTATTGAGCGAAAAGTTTCGAGTGAGAAGAGGCCTTAAATCACTTAGAGGATGCTTAGCTTTACTCTAAATATATACTAGAAGCATACCCCGCGTTGCTGCGGGAATTGCGGATTAGTGAATTGCATTATATGATGACGTCGACAACAAAATATTTATGTGTCTTTCTGATGTAGATATTACAGTTACATGTGCTAGTGGATTTTAATTGTATGTGATAGTGCATTGCCTAGTTGGAGAGCTCGCATGTCGAGATAAATAGCTAGTGGATTTTTGCTTAGTGGATTTTAATTGTATGTGATAGTGCATTATCTAGTTGGACAGCTTGTATGTTAAGATAAATAGCTAGTGGGGTTTTGATTCATAAGAGTATAAGATTAGACAAGATAAGTGAACAACCGGCCGTCCGTGAATACATGTGTATTAGTATATCGCTCAAACAGAAGCATGCATGCACCCTTTTACATACACCTAATAACATCTGTGGAGATCCAATCCAACATATAATCTACCATAATCAGACGTGATGAATAATGAAAAAAAAAAGTTCCCCTAGCTAATCAGACTGCAGAGAGTGGATCAATCTTGATGTTCTTCGCCACAAGCGGGTCGGACAACCTGTGCCCGCAGAGCGGGCACATCTCGCTCCTCTCCAGCGTCTTCTCCACGCACGCGCCATGGAACACATGCCCGCACCCCGGCCACACCGCCAGCCCGGACTCCAGCAACTCGAAGCAAACGCAGCACTCCTCCTCGTCGTCGTTGGCGGTGATCCTCCTGTTCCCTGGCACCGGCTCCGGCAGGTTGAGCTCCATGACAACGTGGTAGTAGTACGTGGGCCACGGCTCCATCACCCGGGTCACCAGCTCGCCGCGCATGTGCGCCCTGCGCTCCACCGTATAGTCCTCGCGGCGGAGGATGCCCACGTCCACGATCACCTGGAGACGCTCGACTCCCGGAGGGATGGCGTTAGCCGCTGGCGTCGCCAGCAGAAGGCTCGTCCACAGGTCCATGAGCTGGCGGAAGGGGCCGGGGTAGATCAGTGGACCCAGAGACGACCCGGCCCATGCCAGAGATCTTGCCAAGTCGCCGGCAGCAGGCGGGATGGCGAAGCGGAGGCGGTGGAGTTTCGTCCTCCTGCACGCCTCCACACCTCGCCGCCCGCCCCGTGTCATCGAGAAGCGGGTGTAACGGTACAGCACGAGAATCTCCCTGCTTTCTTGGTCCCCGGTGGCCTCCGCGGTGGCGGCGATCCGCATGAAGCCGGCAGTGTTCCCGATGGCGGCGAACCGCGGCGGTCCAAGAAACTCCCCATCCGGCACGACGCTCCCGGCTGGCGCGGCGACAAGCCTCTTTATGCTCTCGCGAACACTGACCCCGCCGACGTCGTCCTCGCCATTGTCGCTATCATAACGCTCCGCGACGTCCGCCTCGCTCATAGGCTCGTACTCCACCCCTACCACCACCTCGTCCTCGTCCTCGTCCTCCTCAACCACCTCTTCCACGTCGTCTACGCCAAGAACAAGAACCGCCTCTACTTCCTCGACGTTCGAAGACTCCGGCGGGCCAAGGATACGGACGTTCAACCGGACAGCGGTCGCCACGGCCAAGTCATGCCGCAGGACGAACTCACCGGCGAGTACCACCGCACCGGTGGCACGGACACGACTGGCTCCCTGGAGGACAACGTCCCGATCGAGCGCTTCTCCTGCCCGACCTCCGCCCAGACGTTCACCATGCGCTCGCCACGAACGTACGCCGGGTCGACCAAGGACATGCCGGTGATGCACAGGCGGCGGCCATCCTCCGCCGACATGTGCAACACAGCGCCCTGCGACTGCGATTCCACCTGCATTTTTGCCTCAGATCAGATGAATTGGTGGTGGTGTGGCCATGCGGTTTGGAGCGTCGAAATATATGGAGCAACGTTCCGCGGATCGAATCGCTTCCCGCGTAAAATAATGGACGAGTCGGACTTTGAATCGAATAGGACTTGGGCAATTCTCGTAATAGATTACGTTTCAGAGAATCAGAGTTGTGAAATCGCATTAGATTACGCTTTCCTATAGCGATGTGCATCCGAAACTAGAAGTCTATGGGCACTCAGCTGTGCAAATGAATTCGTTTAGATAGCGTGTCAGTTGACACGGTGGACCGCAGCCTCGCTCGCTATAAGCCGGACCGCGATCGGTCATTCACTGGGCCGTTCCCCCTCAAGGCGCCTATGGTGACTTCAAAATGAATCTCAAGATCTGCCGGTTTAGTCTTTTGAAGATGCTCATAGGGTAGTGTGTACGTGTGTTCATAGGGATGAGTGTGCGTCTATGTTATGGACGTCAACGTTGTATTGTGTAATTCTCAAAAAAAAAAAACTCCAGTGGTGGCGGACCATAGCCTCGCTCGCTGTTAACCGGACCGCGATAGGTCATTCACTAGGCCGTTCCCCCTTAACTCCAGTGTCCACAATTAAAGGCATAATTATTAGAACTGGACCGGAGGCGGTCCGACCGGTAAAAGACCAAACCAGAGCCTCGGCTGGTCCGGTCCACCTTAGAAGACTGGTAAGCAATCGAACCGGTATAAGGACACTGAACCGTGAAAAACCGGGCAGCCTCTCTGGAAGACGGGGCACAATCAGACTCAGAGGTCACCTGCTGCGTGCACATGTGGCCCTTCGGTAAGGCTGCAGGTGTCCACCCAGCACGACGATCGCCCTGGCGCTTCTCTAACGATGTGTGCCATCCCCTCATGCCCCGCTCAAGTGGCAACAGTCTCAGCCCTACTGTCGCCCGAGCAGGGGCAGCCGTAGGTCACGCCATCACAAGTAAAGTAGACCACCAAGTCAGGAGCTGATGGCCTGATGCACCTACAGAGGACTAGGTGGCCTATCCACCAGGTTTTGGTCCGGTCGAGCCCATGGCAGATGATGGCCTACTCAGTACACTGCCGCGGGACAGCCCTTCGGCCGAGGACAGCGATAACTCTGCTGCATGCCGCCTCAAGAGCTTCACCAAACGAGTGCCCAAGAAAGTTGACTCTCCCCCCTAATTCGTCAGCCTCTCAAGTAGCCGTCACCTGCTAAGCCAACACTCGCATTGCGAAGCAAAGCGGCTGGCGGCTCAGAGCCTCTCCCAAGTATCTGTTTTCAAGCAAAGTGAGGTCCTTGTCATGCAGCATATGGGATTTGTCACAGGTCTTTCACCACCAAACGCGTTGAAACGGAAGGTCTATGATGGACTCTGCGACGGTAAGCTGACTGCTTCCAATATCGAAGCACTAGACGTGCTTTTCACAGACGTTGAGAAAGGGTCGTGTAGACAGTAGCGGAGATGCAAGCCATATTATTAGGACCGGACCGGACCGGCGGTAGGACCAGACCGGACCGGCGGTCGGACCGGTAGAAGACCGAACCAAAGCCTAGACCGGTCCGGTTTGGCTAATAGACCGTCTGTGCAATTAAACCGCTATAAACCGGTTGAACCGGCCGGTTTCATGTGAACCAGTAAGTTTTTTATTTTTTTCCAAATTTGCCCCTCGTTGAACTGAGGACGACCTTATCTACTTAGGGGCACTATTAGAATTTGGTCAAATTGGGTCCTTTGGGGTTGTTTTGTTTGCTGGCTGAACGCTGAACGGCTGAACACACTTAAGTTATTGTGAGTTGTTTAATTGCACAACTCACAGTAACTTAAGTTTCATGTTCATACATAGTTCATACTTCATACATCATAGAAATATCAAATCACAGCACACTGTCATTGTCACGGCTCACACTCAGTGCTCACAGCATACAGCAACAACAGCACAAGCTCGTAGGTTCTTTAGTTTTCGTGGTCGGTTCAATTCGTCCGGTTCAAAACAATTGAACTGGCGGTTCAACCGGTTCTAAATGGTTGGACCAGTGAACCGATGGCCTCGCCGGTTCGATCTGCGGTCCGGTCTTAATAACTTTGGATGCAAGGCCGCCCTTTAGGTTGCATCGCTGCGCATACCTTGTTGTATACCATTTGTGTAATATCGAAACCCATGCTAGGACGGTCCGGTAGCTCCGGGGTGTCATCCTGTAGACCTTCCAGGACACTTGCAAGAAGTGTGTCTACTTAGTTACACGATGCGTAAATTTTTTACATATTCAAGGAAAAAGACATGGCAAATGAGAGAGAAGATATCGAAAGAATTCCACAATTTACTGACATGTGATGGCAGCAATGCTCTGGTGTGGGTGCGGGTGTAAACAGTGTCTCTCTACATCACCTTGCACTCAGAATAAAACAGTAAAATATTTCTCAAATTTAGTTCATGGTGAGCTGAACTGAAGCCAGAGCAGCTGCATGTGACAAGCACGCTAGTGACAGTAAAAGACGAGGCGCCATGCTTTCGAAGCTTTTTTTTTTAACAAAGGGGACAAGCTCCAAACACCGTTCACAGCTCCAAACACAGTTCACACAATTGTATCTCGCAGTAGCTAGTTACAGGACACATCGAATAAACATATATACCAGATACTTCATCATGCTGGTGTATTTGCACAATAAAACTCGCCTTCGTCGATGACCTGCAACACAATAAATGAGGCGATCCTCTCTCTATTATACTCCAAGTTGATTGGAGTGGACTACACTTCAAATTCCTAAGACAAAGAAAGGTAGGCATAAGATGAAGTTACACATATGTAAAGTTGCACATGTGTATAGCCATCGTTGGTAAAATGAAGCTGCACAACAAGAGATGATATATATATATATATATATATATATATATATATATATATATATATATATATATATATATATATATATATAATTACTACCCTGTAACTGGCTACAAAATAACTTATTCTGTATATATATATATATATGTATATATATATATATATATATATGTATATATATATAATTACTACCCTGTAACTGGCTACAAAATAACTTATTCTGTAGCCACTTTGAGTTACGATAATTATTATGTTAATTTACGAGATTATAGTAATTCCTTGCTAAGTGGTTTACTATAACGTTATGCTAAATATCCCCATGTGTTATAGTAACCCAACTATCGTAAATATGTATTGACATTATCGTAAATTAGTATATAAAATTATCGTAAATGGAAGTGGCTACAGAATAACTTATTTTATAGCTGTAATATACTATATATATATATATATATATATATATATATAGACAACAGCTTACAAAAATTACAAGAGATCACGGTAGCAGCTTCATTTTGTTGCAGATCATAGCAGCAGTACCAAAAATTGACTGCATATATATATTCAAGGCATTCCTAATAGACCACAGTAGTTGAGTACTGATAAATTCATATATATTTGCAGTCGTACCTAAGGATCATTCAAATTGGCATGTCCCATCGCCACCATCAAGTTGTGGGCCGCAAAGAACCTATATACGTGGTTCAGACCTTGTTGTTGGTACTGCGAACATATGAAACACATGGTTAGTAATTGAATTGACAAAACGACTTCACAACTGTAAGTGAAGCACTACTTACTGGAATTTTGGATGCATGGGTCAACTTCAATTTTTTCTGCCCTTTCTTTGGCCTAGGTTGGCAATTGCTCAAAGCCCTACACATATATGAGTTGTTATAAAATTTTTTTGACTTTCAATAACATAATTAAGAAAGAAATACATGGGTCAATAGTAGGTTAGACAATACTCACTCATCTATCATAGATTTCAATGGACTCAAATCTGACTTCCTGCCTCTATTGGAGTCGAGGTATATCACCTTCTGCCACTTTCGAACCATGATTACAGTAATCCAGTGCCCACCACAGTTATGTGCAAACATCATAAAATTTTTCTAGGCATATTTACTTAGGCAATATTTCAGATACCCCACGCTATAACCTCTATCAGTGTTTATAGTCTTTATTGACACTGGATCTGGATCAATAAGGCCAACATGCACATCTTTGACCCTAGCTTCTATAATCTAGCATCTAGGAATAAAGAAACATAATTTAGCAAGCACATATATGAAGAGCATCCCTTGCTAAAAATGAACAAGTCTAGAAAATAGATGAAATTGTACTTACAGTGTCAACAAGCGAAGAAGTCCTACATCCAATTCATCTAGTGTGAAGAGGTCAAACAAGTCTTCTAATCCCACAACAAAAGGCTCAGATTCTCCATCACACCAAAAATGTTGGCGCTTGATCACATCAACAATCCTGACTGTACTATGCTCTTCACATTCTTTCATGTACCAAGCATGAAGAGCAACACACCCAGGTCCTGCCTTCTCAAGCTCTATTTCTGATAGGAATGGCTCTCCAAATATAAACTTGGGGTTGCCCTATGTCCATACAGAACCCCTAGGACAGTGCTCTGTTTTTGATAGGAATGGCACGAGGGAGATCGATGTTGTGGCGGACCGCTATGTCTTTATAGTAAGGCAGTTCCCACATGATTGACATTTTCTTCCACCTCTTCTTAACGGCACTCTTTGCTTTTGCACTACGCTTTCACTTTCCAAGGACAGTGCTCTCCAGGTCAACTTTAGGCGTGGTATCCTCTACCACCTGGTCATAGACCTATTGTCCGCTGAAATGCCTTGGTGCAGATCCTGTCTCCCCCGTGCCATCAAACCGATATTTCATCTCCTGGTATGGACGAGACTTAGGAAGAAAATGTCGGTGCCTTACATAGACCCTCTTCTTTGAGTTATTCAGCCAAACAGTCTCCGTGTCATCTAAGCACTAAAAGTAGTCTTTTTCTCCTTTGCTCTGCCCAGACACGCTACGATGTCCTGGAATATTAGTGATAATGGTGAAGAGCATGGCACGTTGGTTGAAATGTTCTTTCCTGAACCCATCGTACACCCTGATACCCTCTTCTTTCCAGAGTTCCTTAAAATCATCAATAAGCGGCCTCAGATACACGTCGATGTTAACACCAGGTTGACATGGACCAGATATCAGAACTGACATCATCATGTACCTCCTCTTGTTACACAGTCATGGGAGAAGGTTGTAGATAGTTAACAGCATGGACCAGACACTATGTGCGCTACTCATATTACCAAATGGGTTCATGCCATCCATGCTGAGTGCAAACCGATGATTCCTTGGCTCGTCATCAAAAGTTTTATTCTTGAAATCAATGACCCGCCACTGAATAGCATCTACAGGGTGCCATATATAATCATCAACCGTCCGCCCATCCAAGTGCTAGCTCAGTAGTCGTGCATCCTTGGAGGTTGCAAATAAACGTTTCAGGTGAGAAATTATAGGGAAGTACCAAGCAACCTTCCTAGGAACTCTATGGCGCGCCTCTTTGCCCTCATCACCCTCATCAGTTCTTTGCTTGTTACGAGAGGTCCCACACTTGGGGCATTCAGTGAGGGTTGCATTGTCACCACGGAACAGGATGCAGTAGTCCTGGGTATCTGATTCCCCTCGGGAAACATATCTCTGAGCACTTCTAGCAATTCTCTAAAGCCCTTGTCAGTCCAGTGATGTGTCGCCTTCAGTTGGAGAAGCTTTAGTGAAGCAGACAACTTCGTATACCTCTCATTGTAACTTGGATAGAGTGGTGTCTTCATAGCTTACAATAGCTGTTTTAGCTTCTTGAACTCCGAGCCAGTGTACTCATCAAAGCCAAAGGCATCATGCACCATCTCCTCTAGATTCTCAACCGTAGGGATAGGGCTGGCAGTAATCTCTGCTACATCATCATCACATAGTTCCTCATTGCCAAAGGGTGCTTCCTCGCCACCGGCACAATTTTCATGAAGTCCTTCCTCACCATCGTGCTGACCAGCAGCCTGTGCTTGATCTCAGTCATTAACACCTTCTTCTCCATGTTTGTTCCAACATCTATAGTCATCCATGAAGCCTCGAAGAATTAGGTGGCATGGACTGAGGATGAATTCGAGTATTGCTTCTCATTCTTACAGTCAACACATGGGCATAACATAGATGACTTATGTCCATTCCTCATGTCCGCCTCTATTACAGCTAGGAAATATTTCAGTCCTTCCAAGTACTCATCACAAGTATAGTTCTGAAGATACATCCAGTGGCCTCGATCCTCTATAGTCTACAAAAGAAGATTGAAAATGGAAGAACATAGGTCAATCAATTCAAGAGACTGGCACATCACAACAATTTTAGCACAATTCATTCATCAGCACCAACACAATAAGACAGGGCCTAATACTTGCAAAGGGATCCTTTAGTAATAAAAATCACATTTTTTAGTAGACTTAGTTCACAATGCAAGTTTCACACAAGCAAATTCATCACAATTTCACTCAAGCTTATAAAAGTTCTTGCTGAGCTCACCATTGTTCATGGCGGCAAAGTTATGCTTGAGGATATGTGGATGGCGAAGCACTACAGAGATCGATCGAGAGAAAGCACTACAGTGATCGAGAGAGTAGGCAGTTGATTTTTTCATACTCACACAAGAACAACGATGTAGTTTAGGAATGAATTTGGTCACCTACAAAGAAGCAATGGCCAGAGACCAGGAGACCGAAGAGCAAACCATGCGGTGACCAGGGAGGAGAGTTGAGCATGCCGGCAATCCCTGCAGCTCGAGATGGCGAAGCACGGTCAGAGCATGCCTGATTGAGTACGCTGCAGAGATGAACGAGTTAGAGTCAGACTCGACCTCAACCACAGCCATGGCAGTGCAACGGACATAGAACGGCGACACGATGATGCTCCGGCCGATACAACACGATAGAGGTTAGTCTAAGGGCTCAGGCAGCATCAGCAGCTCAACGCGATGTCGACGCGCTGCTTGGTTGAACCCGGGATGAGGCAGAGCTAGATGGCCCACGATGATGGCGCTTGCGGTGGCGTGAACTAGTGGTGAGGTCGCCATTCTGGCGTGACTTGCGTGGTAGAGGTAAAAGAATGGAGCCGATGAGCATCACGGAGTTGCATGGGAGCTAAAACAATAAACGGGATGACAAGAGGAGCTCCAGAACAAGCTGGCCACGGCGAGGTGCCCATGGCGGCCATGGTGGCACGGCCGCAGCGGGAACCGGAGCCGATGGCGATTTTGGCAGCGATAAGTGACTACAACGGTTCGAGGAGGACCGCAAGAACTAGGCGGAGCTAGGAGCACGGGCAATTGGGCAAAGATGGAACAACGACGATGAATTTCACCGTCGAGCAGCACGACGGTGCTTTGGCAGAGAAGAGGGACAAAGAGGAACGCCGGTGGTGCTCACCTATAGTTCGAGAAGGCGGATAGCACAACCTGGAGGAGAGCTAAGCAATGCCCATAGTTGCGCGCCCCTCCGGACGTCGCTTGCCTCTGCTTGCGTGCGCGGCGCGCAACTCCGGCCGCCGCCCGCCTACCCGTCTGCGCGTGTGGCGCGCAACTCTGGCCACCGCCCGCCAACTCCGCTCGCGCGCCTCAAAGCCGCAGGCCTGTGCCACGCGTGACCATGGCAGGCGCCGCCCGCATGAGAGCCGCGCAAGAGCCCACAGCCACTGCCCGCTGTGTTCCGTACGCGCCATGTACCCCCCCCCCCTCTGCCCGTTAGCACGTGCCAACGACTAAGTACACATGCCAAGTACTTCAGACGCACGTACGGAACACACGTCTACCTCTAATTACAGAAGAATAAAGAGCAGGACGTGTCTGATACAAGTAAGAATACTGGAGACTTACTACAGACGCGTGCCCCTTATGCACGTCTGTAGGTAAACACTTGTCTGTAATATGTTACACAGATACAGACACGTGTTACGTACGCGCGTCCGTATGGTTTGATCCCGTTATCCAAGACTTGAAAACCACAACATGCGTCTGTAATAATTGATGCTGCTATAGACGCGTTTTACGAACGCGCTTCTGTAGCATTAGCACAGACACTTTTTCGAACATGCGTCTCTATTAAGCGCTTATTACAGACGCGTGTGGACCTCGCCGGACTGACGACCCCACCGGCAACTTACTACAGACGCGCGTTAGGAAGGTGTGTCTGTAGATGCGCTTTAGTGTTGGCGTCTGTAGGTAACGTGGTGGATATGTGGCTTTTTTTACATAGCGTTTGTCCTTTCGGTAAAACACAGTGCATGATTATGTTACACGCTGATCAAAGCAAACAGATCGAACTTCATCTACACCGATCCAACCCGAAGTTTATTTTACATGGGTCTATCGACCATCAGCTGATGGCTGATGCCGCGTGCGTCTCTGCTGTCTGTAGCGTCTATAGGATCCACGATGGTCTAGCAGAGGAGCGCGTCTGAGTCCTGCACAGCGGACACGTCACCCTCCCGGCCAGCGTCTGCTCTACGCACTGGCCGTGGAACACGTGCCCGCACCCCGGCCACGCCGCCAGGCCGCTCTCCAGCGGATCCAATCACAGGGAGCACTCCTCCCCTTCGGCGACGACCCTCCTCCGCTTCGCCGGCCGCGCGCCGTCGTCCCCGTCCTCGTCTCCGCCCTCCTCCTCCTCGCGCCACACGGGCTCCGGGAGGTGCAGCTCCATGCCGACGTGGTAGTACTCGGGCCACGTGCTCCATGCGCTCTGCCGTGTAGTCCTCTCGCCGGAGGATCGCCACGTCGACGACCACCTAAAGGCGCGCAGCTTGTGGCGGGATGGCGTTGGCGTTGATCGCCGGCGACGCCAGCAGGCTCGACCACAGGTCCCCGAGCTCCCGGCGGAAGAGGCCGGGGTAGATCAGTGGGCCCAGAGACGAGCCGGCCCACGCCAGGGCGCTCTCCATGTCCCCGGGGGGCGGGATGGCAAACCGCAGCCAGTGCAGCTTCCTCCTCCGGCACGCCTCCACGCCGCGCCGCCTGCTCCATGTCCTCGAGAACCGGGTGTAGCGGTACAGCACGAGTATCTCCTTGTTATTGCCTTCTTGGCTCCTGGTGCTGGCGCCCGCGGCGGCGATCCGCATGAAGCCTGCGGTGTTCTTGACAGCGGCGAACTGCGCTGGCCCAAGGAACTCCAAGTCCAGCACGATGACCCCGGCCAGCGCGTCGACTAGCGTGATGCTGTTCCGCGCCTTGCTACTCTCCGCGGCCGCCTCTCTGTCACTGCCCTTGCGCCGGTGACGATCTTCCTCCTCGTCGTCGTCGTCGCCGTTATTGCTGTCGTATCGCTCCGCATGTCCTCCTCGGTAAGGGGCTCGTGTTTAAAGATGAGCAATCGGACTGCCCGGCCCGGTACGGCACGATTGGGCCCGGCACGGTAGGGCCCACCATGCCACCGGGCCATGCCACAGTAGTCCACCATGGCTGGCCGGTGGCCCAGCCACGGCCCCGAGCCATTTTTGAGCCGTGCCAGCCCAAAAGGCACGGCCCCCAAAACCCCACCGTGTCGGCCCAGAGCCCGTATCACAAAAAAACACCAGATTCAATACACATTTCAATATACAAAACTATAGAAGTCTTAATTCAATACAACTATAGCAGTCTCACATTCACAATTCACACATCAAATATGAAAGACAAGATGATCAAATTTTGAGCTGTTTGTGCAATGCCGCCTCATTAAAAACCTTTCTAGGTAAAACTCACATTTCATGAGAAACCCTACAAAGAAAAAAAGAGTACGGCCAGCTCATTTTAAAGTTCAAATGTTCAAAGTTATTACAAACCAAAGTTCAAATGTTCACTCAGACTCTCACAAACAATCAGACTCACAGTCACAGACACTCTAAGAGTCACAGACTCACAAAGACACTCAAGACTCAACCAGCAGCAACATCTTGATCTCCACTCTCCAGCAGCAGCAGCACAAGCACTCAACCAGCAGAAGCATTCTGATCCTCATCAAGCTATAGGTTCTTGAAGTAGTCTTCTAACTCCTGGTCCTCCACAGTATGTTGTGCTCTTTGCTGGCCTAACTCCCAGTCTTTGATGCAGACCAACATCTCCACTGTCTCTGAGCCTAATCGCCATCGCTGCTCCTCAATGATCCTGCCAGTAAGACTAAAGCAAGACTCCGAAGAAGTAGTTGAGACAGGAACTAACATAATATCTTTAGCCATGGTAGAGAGAACTAGATAGGTTAGTTAATGCTCATGCCACCAATTAAGGATATCAAAGTCATCATCATAGGCCACAACATTGTCACTGTCAAGGTAAACAGTGAGCTCAGAAAGACCAGGAGTCACAATAGTAGATGATGAACCAGTGGCAGTTGAAGGACCAGAAGCACCTGATCCTCCAAAAATTTTGTCCCATGCCTGCTTTCTCTTACCTGTTAGTTCAGATGGATGTGTGGTCCTGGCTGGGCTGGCTGCACCAAACTTAGATTCATACTTGTCATATAGATTATGCAGCTCAGTTTTAACCTCAGCAAAATATGCATTGTAACTCATATTGTTACACTGAGCAAGCAGTTCAAGAACATTATGCAAGCCTCTCATCTTAGCCCTAGGGTCCAGAACAAATGCAAATGCATATAACAGTGGTATAGACTTCTAGTACTTGAGAAATTTAGCATTTATTGGCATAACAACAGCACTAAGATTATTGTCATGTTCATAGTCATGCAGATGGCTAGCAATCTCAAGTATGTGATGCAGTACCAAAGGACTAGTGGGGTAATAAACACCAGAAAGAACAACAGTTGAATCATAGAACAATTCAAGGAACCCAATACCTTTTCAACAACAAACCAATGTTATTCATTCAATAGTGGATAGCCACTGTGAGTATTTATGAACATAGAAAACACAGATCTATATGGCATTAGATGCTTTAGCATAAGATATGTTGAGTTTCATCCAACATCCATATCCAAAACAAAATTACGAGGCCGCACACCCTTAGCATCGAAGTAGTTTTTGAATTGTGCAATGTGCTGGTTAGATAAATTTAGAAAGTTAATTGCAGTTCTAAAAACCTCTGTATAAGGTTTAAGCCTTTTCAAACCAGATTTGACAATCAAATTATTTATATGGCAAGCATAGATGCACAACATGATAAATTTTTTATTAGCATTTACTGGATCAACATCAAAACCCAAGTAACCAGCAAGCATAGGTGTCAAAGTAAGCATATCAGTTGTATTAGAAGATGCATTATCAAGGCTAACAGCGAAAACTTTGTCAAGCAGACCAAAATCTCGAAGCACGCTAGTAATACATTCAGCAATGTTAATACCATTATGAGACACTTCAATCAGTTTAAAACCTATCATAGATTTTTTTAAGTTCCCAATCAACAGTAATATAGTGAGCAACAACAGTTATGTAATCTTCCTTAGCATTACCTGACCATATATCATAAGTAAAACAAACAAAAGACACACCAGGCATAACAACATTTTTAAGGTGATGCAGCTTTTCATTGTAAAGCTTAGATAGGTATGTAGCTGTGGTAAATCTAGAGACTCTATTATACCTAGGGTTGTGAGCACACTGAATATAATCATCCCAGGCATTAGTGTCAGCTATTGCTAAAGGAAGATCTAGTCTGGCAATCAAATGACATAACTCAGCCCTAGCAACATCTGGTTTATATTTCCAGTTTCTATAAGATCCATCAAGGTTTAAAGCAAGCCTAGTTTGAACCATAGCAGCATGATCTGCCCTCTTCCTGCATGATTTCTAATGCCTAAGCAAATGGCTAGTGCTAGCATTTGAATTAGCAGACAACCTAGCCATATAGAACTTGGAAACTCCAATAACACGCTTCTTACCATCAACGTTTTCTATGACTTCATCGAAGTCTCCCTAGACAACAGATCGACCCTTACCAGTGTTGGTCGATGCTAGAGAGTCGTTGTCATTAGAGGCCGTAGCACCACTAGCCAGCGCTACCTCCTCTAGGTTGATCGGAGCAGCATTGCTACCAAACAAGAGCGCAGCAGCATCTCCCATGTCGTCGACGTCGTCAGGGAGCTGCCCTAACTCGACAAGCTCTTCGTTGATGGTTCTAGGGTAGTGGCCATCTTCGTCGTCCATGGCCACCCCAACCTCGTCTTCTTCCCCTCTTAGCACCGTACCTCAATGGTTCGTGCAGCACTAGCACGATGCAGTAGGCATCGGCTGACGACCTACGAACAAAGAACAGAGAGATCTAGGGTTAGGGTTCATGTGAAGATAGAGAGATTAGGGTTAGGGTTCATGTGAAGAAAATAGATCTAGGGTTCATGATGAACCTACACAACCGAAGCCCGACGCCGGAGAGGCGGAGATGAAGACGCGGCATCAGGAGCACCACCCCGACAGACAGCGAGCGACGAGATCAACCAGTGGAGGACAACGACCGATTAGAGAGAGGTTGGGACAAAGAAGAGAGTGTGAAAGGGGGAAGACGAGAGGAGATCTGTAAGATCCGGCAGTGGAGACGTCACCGGAGACGGGTAGGACGACGTCAGTTGCAGGCGGGCGGCAACGAGGACGAGAGAGGCAAGAGCGAGTCAGCGAGAGAGGCGAGGGCGACTTGGAACGGTGGGTGGGGAATGGGGATTAGGGTTTGGGGAGGGGAGCAGTCGTGGCGGGGGGGGGGGGGGGGGGGGATTATATTGCCTCCCCTAGGAACCAGGCCTGGCCGTGCCTACCGTTAGAAAATGGGCCGGGCCATGCTGCCCGCTGGGCTAGGGTGGTGGCCCAAGCATGGCTTGTGGCTCGAGCCATGCCTGGCATGGGGCCAGTGAAGGTCGGGCTAGGCCGGGCCAAAAAACAGGCTTCAGGCTGTGCCGCCGTGCCGCAGGCTGCATGCTCATCTTTACTCGTACTCCACCCACACCTCCTGCTCTTCCTCCTCCTCGAGCACTTCTTCCGCGTAGATGCTATCCTCCTCCTTGTCAGGCACTTCTTCCGCGTACATGTCCTCCTCCTCATCGGGAACTTGTTCCGAGCAGATATCCTCCTTGGACTGCTACTCGATCTCAGGTCTCAGCCCCTCCTACACCATGGAACTTTGCCTAAAAATTCAAGGGGGGCTCCAGGGCTCCGGTAGCGGTAGGGGGGCTTGAGCCCCCCCTGAAAGGTCCTTGTTTGGTTTTGGTAATTGAGTGACAACTTAGGTGGACTAATTATGTTTATGTGAGATACACAGGTGATTAGTCCATAGGTACATGTGTATGAGCAACATATGCCATGAAGGTGAAAATGGCTTGGAAATGTTGCAAAGCTCACACATATGATGATGAAGGAGCTTAAATGCATATGAGACATAACATTGAGTCATGTGATCAAGGTGGAGAAGATCAAGACAAGACTTGGCTTGATGGACCGGTTGCAAGCGTGAAGGGCAAGTCGAAGGCTTTGGAGTGATGGACCGTGTGGCAGTGAAGCTTGAGCAAGACTTGGCGTCGATGGACGATGGCAACGGTGAAGAGCAAGTAAAGTCAAGATCGATGAACTAATATGATCACGTGATGATATGAAGTGGATCATATCATTATTGATCATGTTGGTGCATGTGTTGCATCAACATTGGAGAAGATGGAATGGAATGCGCAAGGCAAAGGTATAACCTAGGGCATTTCATTTCACCGGTCATAGGTGTGTAGAGAAGTTTATGACCGGGTTTAGGATAGATGGATGTACTATCAAGAGGGGCAAACTTGTTTGCATATCGGTCATCTAGTGCCACTCGAGTGATCTAACTTTGCATCGTCGCTAGGATTGAGTGGCGTGGCAAGTTGAGTGGCTAACATCCTTTGGGAAATGATTGTGAAAAGCTAACACACATACACATGGTGGTGTACACTTGGTGGTGTTGGCACATTTATAAAGGAGGTGGTGTTTATAGGGTTGAGATGGGTTTGGGTCCCTCTCTCCCTCCCGCCGAACTTGCTCGGCGGGATTCGGCGCTTTCGGGAAAATAGAATACCTATTTTCTATTGCGCCGGATGCAAATTCTTGGTGGTTGGCACATTGGAGCAAGGGTGAAGAAGTTAGAAGTGAAAACGAGTTGATCGCGAAGATGCTGGCGTCGGTCAACTGACCGGACGCTGGCAGGGTGCGTCCGGTCAGGCTGACGTACGGTGACGCAGAAGCTGGAGTGTGACCGGACGCTGGGCTGCGTCCGATCAAGTGTGACTGGACGCGTTCGGTCGAGGTCGGTACCTTACTAGAAACGACCGGACGCTGAGGGTTCAGCGTCCGGTCAGTTGAAGCTGCTGCGTCTGGTCAGGTCAAGTGACCGTTGGAATCGGGACACGTGGTCGTCTGCGAGCGACCGGACGCTGGGGTCCAGCGTCCGGCCAACACGACCGGAGCGTCCGGTCGGCCCGATTTTTGCCCAGTGAAGGGGTAACGGCTAGTTTAGCCCTTGGGGCTATAAATAGAAGTGGCCTTCGGCCATGGCTGGTGTGGAGCACCTTGGGGGACTTTGTGTCCATGCTTGAGAGTGCTTAGGAGCCCTCCATCTCACACATACTTGATAGTGATTATTCGATTGTGTGAGTGAGCGATTCTAGTGCGATTGCATCGTGAGGTTGCATCGAGTGGCACTAGGTGATCGAGTTGCAAGCCGGTGGTGCTTGTTACTCTTAGAGGTTGCCACCTCCTAGATGGCTTGGTGGTGGTCTCCGTCGAAGCGTGCAAGAAGCTTGTGCAGCGCTCCGGAGAAGTGCTTGTGAGGGGCATTGTGCTCGCCCCGCGGGAGCCGCGAAGAGCAACTCTAATAAAGCGTGTCATTGAGCTACCCTCACTTCCGGGGTAGGTTCTTGCGGCGCCCGACGTGCGGGCTTAGCGGGTGATGCTAATTAGCCGCCGAACCACCAAGTGAGCGGTCAACACAACGGGGACTAGCATGTTGGCAAACACGTGAACCTCGGGAGAAAAATCATCGTGTCAACCTTATTCTTCCCGTTGGTTTGCATCCCCGTTACACAAGCTTGCAATTACTTTTATACATATTAAGCTTGTGTAGTTGCTCTTGTAATTAGATAGCTTGTGTAGCTTGCTAATTACCTTCTTGCTTGTGTAGCATAGAAGTAGCTCTCTTGCGTGGCTAATTTGGTTTTAGTAACATTGTTAGTCACATTGCTTAATTTGTGTAGCTAAGTATTTGCGCTCTCTAATTAGGCATTGGTTGCCTTGTTATTGAGCATTGCAAGTGAGCTTAGTTAGCTTTGTGCTTTTGCTTACTAGCATGTGTAGGAGCTACTTTGTTGCTTAAAGTACTAGTGGCATAGGTTTGTGTAACCTTGCTCCTAGAATTGTTTAGGAGAGCTCTAGCTAGCCCGGCACCTTAGTTGCATAATTAGTATCTTTGGAAGGTGCTAGAGGACATATATAGAGGGGTGTTGTCTTGGCTAGACCAATAGTTTTAATTCCGCACTTATTTCAGTTAGCCAACGTGATTAATTTTAGAAAAGACTATTCACCCCCCTCTAGTCCGCCATCTCGACCCTTCACCCCCACCTTTGAATCCGCCACTGCTCCTCGCCGTCGGGAACTTCTTCCGCGTCGATGTTCTCCACGAAACGCGTCCTCCACCCCGTTGTCAGCTCTCCCTCGCCTTCTGGATTTGGCGGGTCAAGATAGTATCCATACAACCGGACAGTGGACCACGCGAGTCGTGGCGGAGGACGAACTCGCTGTCGCCGAGATCCACCGCCGGTCGAATGGGCGCGATGGGGTTCTCAAGCGACGGCTTCCCGATGACGCTTGCACCGTGTCCAACCTCGGCCCAGATGTTTAACAGGGGCGGCAGGGCGACGGCGCTGGCCGGGTTGGTCACCAAGGAAAGGCCGGAGATGACGAGGCGTTGGCCCTCCGGCAAGCTCATGCGCCTGACGCCGCCCCTGCGACGCGGCGGCTCCTCCGCGTTCATTGCCTTGGATCAGATGAATGGGTCGTCGTCGATGAGGAGAGGGAGAAGAATTCGATCGCAAAGTGGATTGGTTGATGGTGGTGTTGCGGCCTTGCAGTTTGGCACGTCGAAATATATAGAGCGAGTTCCACGGATGGAATTGCTTCACGTGTAAAAAAGGGGTCGAGGTAGAGTCGGACTTCGAACCGAGAGCACATCTTTTTTTTTCTTTTTTTCCTGGCCTTTGCATCATGTCTTTTTTCCTTGTATCCTTTAATAAATTTTATTAGTAGAAGCAGAGTTGTGAATGCGTATTATGGACATATTACACTTCATACACGGTACCGCTAGCGCTCAGATGGACGCCCGTGGCTCCAGTCTACCCCATTTCGCGCGTCCACACGGGACCCATGCTACCCGAACATCGCCCGCCCGCGACTGCGTCTCGTGCGCCCATGTGGGGGGCCACGCCGCCCGGATGTCACCCACGCGGGGACCGCTCGTGCCCTCTTCCGCTTCCCACACGCATCCCATGTGCAACATGCGATATACTTTTGAAACATTTAGATGCAACACTTGCAACATATCAAAGAAGATGAAACACCTGGAACATGTGTCTGAAACACTTACAAAAACACCTAAAAACACTTGAAAATCATTGCAAACATACGCAACATGCAGCTAAAACACTTACAACATATATATAAAACATATGCAACATCCAGATAAACACACTTGCAACATACGTCTGAAAACAGATGAAACTGGGAACAGTCGTTTGCAACATACATGTACAATCGTTGCAAGATATGCAACATCTCGATCCACTTTTGCAACATCCTATGAAACACTTGCAACATACCAATAAAACATCTGAGACACTTAAAACATACGCTTGCAACATGCGTTTTCAGCGTAACATCTCCTTGCTGTTTGGGAGAATGGAGGCTCGTCGACGTGTGGAGTTTAGCGGAGCAGCGGCCCGGGGCGAGGAGCAGAGCTACGTCGGCGAGTGGATCTCGGCGAAGAGCTGAGAAGACGGCGCCCACGTCGAGTTCAAGGAGGTGACGGATGGATCTCGGAAGAAGGACAACCGGTGGTCCTCGATCAGCTCCCACCCTGAGTTCAAGGAGCCAGCGGTCCGAGGCGCGGGGGAACGAGCATGGGTGGCGGCGTGGCACGGTGCCGGGTTGGAGCAGCGAGGATGCGGTAGGGGCACGCGGTTGTGCAGTGGCCAGCGGTGCTGCGCACAGACGCAGACTGCGCGCGGGGTGCAACACGGGAAGGAAGAGGGCCGCGAGGCAGGAAGACTGATTTCTTTCTTTTTTTTTTGAGAAACTCCTGACCAGATAGGAGGGAGCAGTTAGGGTAGCGTCGCGGCCTAATAAACGGAGCGTGCTTCCAGCATTGCCGTTTCATACAGCGAGATGCACCCTAAAACTATATATTTCATCCGTGGCCCGTGTGTGCCCAATAAACGTCAGTTGACATGGCAAATGCGAGATATATGATATATCGTCAGGAATTCCACAATTTACTGATATGTGAATATGTGGTGGCAGCAGTGCTCTTTATCTTATGGGTGTAAACTGTGTCAGTGTGTCCCTATATCACCTTGCACTTACAAAGAAACTTAAAAACACAGTAAAATATTTCTCAAATTTAGTTCATGGTGAGCTGAACTGCACTGAAGACAGAGCAGGCAGCAGCTGCATGTGAGTAGTATGTGTCTGTGACAGGCACGCTTACACAGTACAAGGCGTACACAGTACAAGGCGAGGCGCCATGCTTTTGCAGCTTTTTAACAAGGGGGCAGCAAAGCATAATCTGTATGAAGGGCAGGTGTAACAGAAAACAGATGCTGCTGCTCTCCTGAGTTCTAAACTCCTAAAGGTGCCTTCTCAAGGAGACCTATAAATTTGGGTCGAGCTGCAGAGCAACACCTTCACAGCCAATGCAGGGTAGCTTCTCACCTCCAAACAGCTAGTCTCTGTTCTTCCCATTCCACCCTGAAAGTGAGAGTTGGAGGAATGCAAACCGATTGACCATCGGATTCTGCAACGGATCGATGGGTCAACATGTTTGCCGATTGGTTTGTTTTCCTCCAATATCTCATCTTCAGTCGATAGCCTGGTGGTTACTGACAACATGAAGACATTTGTTCGTATGTGCCATTTGAAGTGAGGATTAGAGGTAACTGAACCATCCATTGGAAGAAAGGTTCAGTTTCCTCTAATATCTCATCTTGAATGGCCCATCCCCGGAGATGTTTGCCTGCATATAGCTGACATGCAGTCACCCAAAGTTAGTGCTGGAGGAAATCAAACTCCGAGTCGCTATCAGATAGACAGACAGACACAATCCATGTTGGTCATCGAGTTTGTTGTCCTCCAATGAAAAACATAGTTTCACCCAAATTTTAGTTATGCTAGAACTAGAACCCTAATTAATGATGCTGCCTTGCTCAAAACTTGCCCTGCTCTTTCTGAAGAAAAACAAAAGTTAACTTTCCCCTGACCAATGAAGTAAAACATAGTTTCAAAAAAACATCATTTGACGATCCAAGGAGAATTTCCCAATGTTTCCACTTTGCAGTTCAACTGTTTTTGCTACTTGTGGAGTGATCATCTGGTGCTGAAAATGAGGGTGGGAGGAAAACAATCTGACTGGTAATCAGAGTCGGCAAAACTAGCAGCCAATTTGAGGTTGGTTTCCTGCAAGATCTGAAGTACAACTGATGGCTTGGTTGCTGAACAGATTTTCTAGGGAGGTATATGTGCTCCATTTGAAGTGCGGATTTGAGATAAGTAAACCAGCCTGAGAAGCTGGGACAAATATTTATTTCATCAGAAGTGATGCACCATCTTCTACCATTATTTGATAAAGCACTGAATGCAATGCATACATTGTGTGCAGCTGTTTATCCAACAGCAACAACTAATTCGTCTGGAAAACCACTGTTGAACTATCATGTGATGCAAGTGCAATTGAGGAGGAACCCTAGCTCCCCAATGTTTGTCATGGTACTAACTGCAATTGAGGAGGAACCCTCCCAAATGTTGGGTACCTAGCTTAACTAATTCTGTACTAGGTGTCCAGAATGAACTGGAATGTGTCAATCGATGAACTAGAACAAACCGTCAGCAAAAAATTCTGCTTTAGTTTAATTCTGTAACAAAACATAAGAGCTTCCCTGTGCAGCTTGAAACTCTAACAATTACACTGCATAACTCTCTGCCAGTGACATGAACTGGACACAGCATATATGTTCCTCAGTGCAAATGGGAATTATCACCGTTGGCTTGCATGCATATCATCACTGAGACACTGATAATGCTACCACTGATGGTTCATAATCAGTGACAGTTCTAGATTCGAACTTTCACCACCAAGTCCACTGGTATTGCAACTTTATCAGTGGAGGAATCATGCAAGTTGACAAGTATTTTATTTTTAGTTTTTAAGAAAAAGACAAGGTATAATGAGCATGAAGGGCAGATGTACCAGAAGCAGGACAAACTGTCCTGTTGTCAACTTTGTTTTCCTTGAATATCTTACATTTGGATGTATTGTTTGATCGTGAGTTGTTCACTTGCTGTTATTACTAGCCAAGGGCACAGGGACACCATGCATTGATCAACAAATGCAGAAAAGAGAAAGATGCAGGACTTCAACTTTAAGGCTAATGGCAAGAATTCACACCACATCGCAGCCATCCCCCCTGGCCCACCGGGTATCTGATAAATATACTATGGCTCAAAATCTATACCTATTAATAAAGAGACAAAATTTCTGGAATAAAATTTTCGTCGAACTCCAGTTACTGAGTCGTGCTCAGACAGCAGCTTTGCCGAGCTCTTTTACGTTTCTCCGTCGGTTCCGGAATCCGCCTGCGTTGGTTTTCTTTTTTCTTTTGCGTGCGTCCGTCCGCCTGCGTTGGTTTTCTTTTTTTCTTTTGCGTGCGTCCGTTTTTATCCATCGGACTTTCATGTGATCCTCCCCTTCCGTGACTTTTTCTTTTTCTTTATCTTCCATTTTTTCTTGTGAACATAAAAGCATCCGTTTTTCTCTCTCTCTTTTTGCACGCGTCCTTTTTTTTTGTTTCGTCGGACCTCCATGTGCTACTCCACCTGTGACTTGTTTTATATAAATAGAATATCTTCTATTTTTCTTGTAAACATATAAATCAAATATAATAAATAAAGTATTATGATTTTTAAACTATTGATCCTTCTTTAATAAATAAATATTTTCACTACTAAATTGTTGATGTAATTTTCGCTATGAATAAAACTTATATTAGGTTCTTACACCTGTATAGCAATCTAATTATGATTTTACTCATTTTTCAATTTTGTGATTTTGCCCTTACGATTTTGAATGACACGTCTGTTTGCCTCTGGGTTGGATGTGGCCTGAAGACAACGAGGAATGAGACATCCACCTTGTAAAAGCATGTATATTAGGCCGGTGTACAAATGTTTTGAAATTTTTTCTACATGCATGAAGGCCCAAAAGCATGGCTCCATGCAGAATCTTAGAATTTCGACCATTATTGCATTTATTTTGTGCTAAAATTGAGAAAAGAGGTGAGTTATGACTTGAAAATAATATATTTTTACATCCACCATCACCAAAACTGGTTCTCTAGGACATATGAGACCCGGTATATATATAAATCTAGTACCATTTCGGATCGTTTCTGGGGAAGCCCCAGATCAACCTTCAATTACAATGTTTCAAAGCGCAGAAATTCATTTAAAGTGTAGAAAATAGCAAAAACACCTCCAGAAAATCTCATTTTTCAATTTTATGATTTTGCCCTTACGATTTTGAATGACAAGTCTGTTTGTCTTTGGTTTGGATGTTCGTTAGTTAAGGGTGGAACAAACATTTTTTTTTTAAAAAAAAAGCAAAACCTGTGCAAAAGTTTGGGAAAAATGAAGTTGCCCATTATTCTTATCTTTTTCCCCCTCACCCCACCCACATAAAAAATTCAGAACCCAAGTCAGGCTTGTAGCGGGCGAGGCGACGAGTGAGGTGATGCACGTGCTAGGTAGCATGCAGGCGAGGCAGTGTGTGAGCCATGTGATGCAATCGAGAAGCATGTGAAAGCCCTAGTTTGGTTTTGGATAATTGATGAAACCTAAGCACTAACATTTGTCATGAGTGATGATATGAGCTAGGTTGGTGCAATCTAAGTGAGGAGCATTGTGGCACTCAAATGGTGATGTTGATCACATAAAATGATGAGATGGCCACATGTGATGATGATCAAGTGCTCAACATGGAAAAGAAGAAAGAGAAAAACAAAACCATATGGAGATCAAGGCAAAGGTATAATTAGGGATTTTATTTTAGTGATCAAGACACTATAGAGAGTGCGATCACATTTATGATAGATGGCCGTACTATTAAGAGGGGTTCTTAACTAGACAATTCGGTCATCTAGTGCCACTAGGTGTTGAACTTCATGCATTGCATTTAGACCTAGTGCACATCGAAGAGCAAGCGAAAATATTTATGGAAAATGTTTTGAGAAATGCTAACTTGGCTCTAATATGTTTTGAGAAAACACTTTGAGAGTTAGCATCGATTGCGGGGAGTAGCTCGAGTTGACGTGGATCAAAACGCGACAAAGTGTGCAACTTGGAGAGCTAGTGGTGATACCTGGGTGGCACCGCCATCCCTTGTCAGGTGCACCGTCACCCCTATGGAGGTGCCCACTAAGACCTGACAAAGAAGGGCCGCTGTGGGGTGGTCACTGGACACGGCGGTGTTCACCGCCTTGGGCACGGCGGTGCACCGTCACTACCTGTCCGGTGCCACCGCCCTGTTTCACCCGAGGGCAGCAAGTTGGATTTATAGCTGAGGGGGGCACCGCCCTAATTATCCAGAGAGGGGTGTTTTTGGGGGCTCGGCCAGGGTGGCATCGTCACCCCCTACCCAGTGCCACCGTCACCTTGTCCGGTGACCAACTAGCCGTTGGAATTCGACCGCTGGGGGCACCGTCACCCCTTGTCTAGTGCCACCGTCACCCTGCCCGGTGACCAACTAGCCGTTGGAATTCGACCGTTGGGGGCACCATCACCCCCTGTCTGGTGATCGCACCGCCCTGTTCGGTGCCCTCGCAGAAAGTAGTTCCAAGGGGTAACGGCTCTATTTGCTTGTGTTATAAATAGAGGGTGTGGCCAGCCTTGGCCACTCTCTTGGCACCTCATACACTTGTGCACACCCTTTGAAAGCTAAGCAACACACTCCGTTCACTTGATTTCATCATCTTGAGTGAGATTGGAGAGCCTCTAGTGCATTGCATTGAGTTGCATCATCTTGTGGCACTAGTTGGGTGATTTGGGCTGGTTGTGAGCTTGTTACTCTTGGTGTTTAACGGCACCTAGACAGTCCGGTGATTGGAGGATCATTGAGCGGAGTTGGTGATTGTCTCCGGCCTCGATCGGTTGCTTGTGAGGGATCTTGTGCCTTCCCCGGCGGAGCGACAGAGGCAACTCTAGTAAATTGCTCGTGTCATTGAGCTACCTCACTTGTGGGTAGGTCTTGCAGCGCCTCTTGTGGTGGGCTAGGTGTGTGATACCTATTAGCCACTGAACCACCAAGTGTTGGTCAACACAACGGGGACTAGCGTGTCGGCAAGCACGTGAACCTCGGAAGAAAAATCTTGTCTCTTGTGTGATTGGATCTCTTCCGGTGATTGGTTGTCTCCACATTGTGATTGGTTCATTCCTCTACATGGCAGTATAATCACCCTAAACACTCATTTACTTTCTCGCAAACTAGTTGTAGCAAGCTCTTTAGTGTAGCTAGAATTGAGAGCTTGCTTTGTTGCTTAAGTTTATCTAGTGGAGCTCTTTAGTGTAGCAAGTTTGATAGCTCTTAGTGAGTAGTGACTTAGCCAATTGTGTGCCTAGTGATTATAGTGACTAGAATTGTTGGATTGGTGGCTTACAACCCTTGTAGAGCTAGAGCAAGTTTGTATTTCACTATTTGTCACACTAATCAAATTGCTCTAGTGGTCTTGTAGATTTTTAAATAGGCTATTCATCCCCCTCCCTCTAGCCATATTAGGACCTTTCAAGTGGTATCAGAGCCGTGGTCACCGTTTGATTGAAGGCTTAACAACATCGGTATCAAATTATGGATCAAGTTGTGTTCAACCATGTGGGGAGCAAACCATCGTTCTTTGATGGCACATGCTATGATTATTAGAAGAGAAAAATAAAGATGTATCTTGGTTCAATCAATGATTAAGTGGGGGATGTGACCGAGAGTGACTATGTGATTCTTGATCCGGACAATCTCACCAACACCGACAAGGCCAACAAGCAATGCAATACAATGGCTCTCAACACCATCTATAATACCATTGATTCCAAGGTGTTTGAGCAAATCAAGGATTATGAGAGAGCTAGTGAAGTGGGGAAGAGGTTGGAGGAGACCTATAAGGGCACACCGGTGATGAAGAGTGCCAAGCAGGGGCGGATCTACAGGGGGGGGGGGCTGCCGGGGCTCAAGCCCCCCCTACCGCCGGCGAGCCCATGGAGCCCCCCTTGAGCCCCTCCTAAAAATTTTCGCCATTGCTGCTGTGCTGCTTTGAGGAGAAGAAGTTAGATGCGTGATGTATGGAGGTTGAAGAAGCTCTCTGTTCACTGCAATACTGCATCCATCCACGTAACTCACATCCTAGGCCTCTATTACGGCCCATCAAGGCCCAGCGTCATCCGCATCCCTTCAGTCCATTCGCATTGCTGCAGCCAGCAGCCAGAAGAGGCCCACGTTGGGCACTGGCCAGGGCGCATAGCCAAGTTGTGATTCTTTTCTCTCTTTTTTTTTTAATTCTGTATCACTTGTCTACTAAGTTTTTGTGGAAGAGTAGCATATCAATTTTTGTGCTATGAATATCTCTTGGAAGTAGTAGCATTTTTTTAGAGAGGCTTGTATATACATGTGCAAGATCCAATACATATGCCACGTTCTAAGATTTTCCAAAATGCACGTTTAAAAAATGTTTGGCATCGACGCGATCAAGCACCGGGCCTCAATGCCTATATACCATCACCGACATCAACATCAGCCACTATGTTACCCATACCGCTAAGACAACACACTTGTATGTTCAGCCCCTCCTCTTATATTTTCCTAGATCCGCCACTGGTGCCAAGCTATACGTCCTCAAGGACAAGTTGAAAAGCTTCGAGATGAAGGATGATGAGAGCATTCCGGAGATGTTCCATAGATTACAAGTAATTGTCAATGACTTAAAGGCTTTGGGAGATAAGATCAATGATGATGATGTCTCTCATCGGTTCTTTAGTGTAGCAAATATGAGAGCTGTTAGTGAGTAGTGACTTAGCCAATTGTGTGTCTAGTCACAGTGACTAGAATTGTTGGATAGGTGACTTGCAACCCTTGTAGAGCTAGAGCAAGTTTGCATTTCGCTATTTGTCATACTAATCAAATTGCTCTAGTGATCTTGTACAATTTTAAATAGGCTATTCATCCCTCTCTAGCCATATTAGGACCTTTCAGCATGACTGGCAGCGCGACGACCTTGGGGAGTTAGTGTTCGTCCAAGGGCAGGCCCGGTTCAAGCTCCTGCCGTGGTGCTGGGCAGCGAAAACTTTGGCGCACCTACAACGGGACCCTGTCGAACAGGCCATCCCCGGTGGTGAAGCGGTTCAAGAAGATGAATAGTGTTGGACTGGAGGACTTGCGCCGGCTGGGAGGAGGGGGCTGATCCACCCAAACTGCTCCCCATCGTCACCTACCTCTTCAGGGAGGAGAAGTTGCTCGTCAGGGACAATATAGTGAACGGTAACTTGGCTCATGATATATCTAACTCTACCAATACACAGATAGTATACAAACTAAAGTTACGATATATTTACAAATAAATATTTCTGTGCCTTACAACGGAACAAAAAGTCTATTAAGATTATATCTTAATTTGATATAGACTTAATAGCACATGGCTATATTATTGTCATTAACTTATATTATGGATAAATAAATTATAGTTTTTAAATTTTACACAAAGAATAAAAAAATAAATGTAACATTTTCGTCCTCGTTTCCCATTAATGTTTGATAGGTTTTTTTTCTCCCATTACAACGCACGGGCATATTTGCTAATAATATTAAAAAAGAACCAAACAATCCCCAATTGACAGTTGAACAACAACATGACCAAAGAGAATATTCAAGGCTAGAACTAGAAGTAACTGAATAGCATGGTTAAATCAATGCTCCCTTAAGCTTTACACGATGCTATTGTGTAACGCAAATGAGGCTTGTAAAATATGTCCTGGGTCTCAAATTACAATCATGTCAGGTCAGGTGTCTGCTCCATCCTTCCAAAGCAACTTCTATCAATCTATGGATAGGGGTTAAAAATACATTGCCTAAAAACATGGATAGAATACAACTATCATGGATAGAGAACACACAAGCTTTTACATTGAGGGCTTGTCAACTCCCAATTGTTGATGTCCTGCAACAGCTTGCAACTATGTGAACTGTGTATTCTGGATATGTCAGATCGACCTAGAAGAGTCTAGGTTAGAAATTACTGGTTTGTCATTTGGCACTTCATCAGAGCTACTGGTCCCAGTCCCAGAACACTCATCAGAAGACCAATGGCTTGGTACTTGTTCCTGATCACCAGTCTCATCCTTCACTGATGCACCATCTGAGTCAATAAATGAAAGGAATGACTTCTGTGTTTGATCTTGTAGGCTTCCATCTTCCTTTCCCCTCCAAACAATAATTTGCTCCTTGTCAAATGAGACAAGAATGCAAGGAACAAGATCCTAACAGGGTGGGAAGTATACTCTGTTATAAATCATCTTCAATTCACATATGCAATTTCAATATGTACCCATACACTCACCCTGAGCTTGACTCCAATCTTCTTATAGTCACTTTTTGGCAATCCTTTACAGTCTATTCGGACCAGCTCATCCATCAAAAATGCATCCCGGACCATTGGCACAAGACTAGCGTAGTATCCGTTCTTGGCTGTGAGATAGGATGGTTGTTTCATACACTTATTTACGATATGCTATATCTAGGTGGAGAAGGGGAGCAAAATTACCAAGCTTTGTCAAAACAGGAACCTGTAGGCCCTTCTTCCTCATTTGCTTTGTCTCCTCAACTGTCAGCCCTTCAATTGTTGTTTTGATTAGCCTCGGGTAAACAGGTTCAGCAGGTTTCCACAGCATTAACGGAATAACAGGTCTTTTCTTTGGGTTATAATGCCTACCCCTGTATAGTATCAACAGGCTACCATGCCGGTGGATGATCAGGCCACCAGTTTTATCCTGGACAAGGAGTGAGATATATAGTCATGCTTGTGCTCAAAAATCAAATGTTACAACCAGTGACATCAAACCACTGCAGCTGAAAGTAAGAGTGCTATGATTTCTAGGGGACTTGAGACATGTAGCTACCTCAAGCTGATGACACACGTTCTGCATATCAACCGTTGGCACACCGAGGCATTTTATCCTGACAGCCTCGCAGGTCTTCCAGTTATTGTGAATGTCGTTGAGCATGTTGTGAGTAAGCCCATCTCTCCCTAGAGAAATTAACAAATGAGTCAACGTCATTCATCACGACAGTTTGAAAGGCACCCCCAAATTAGCATAGCCACGGGCTACAACTGCTCCAGCAAAATCCTAGTACCAAGGTTGATCTGACGCTTGGTGCGGTTCTTCTGGCACTTGTCCACCAAGAATGCACGCTCCGCGGGGGTGAGCGGCTCTCCCAGCACGCGCTCCCGCTCTCGCCGTCGCGCCTCCTCCAGCCCCCTCTCGGCGTCGGGGAGGGGATCCTCTGCCTCGACGTCGCGCAGGGTAGCGTCGACGGCGGGCGCGCAGAGCCCCGTCCAGGGCCGGTCGAGCCGCCCGGGGCCGAACGGGGAGTACCTAGGCTCGCGGAGCCCGATGGGCTTGGACGCCGGGGTGCTCTCGGTGTAGCTGAAGCGGAAGTCGAAGGGGAGGTCGGACTGCGCCGGCGGGCGGCCGCCGCAGTCCAGCGAGGACGGCGGGCGGTAGGGCGGCTTCTTCGCACGGCGCTTCTTCGCGTCGGCGGTGTCGCTGGGAGGTTCTCGCGGGGCCGGGGTGAGGGATGCCGGGGCCACGAAGCCGTAGCGGTCGAGGAGGCGCGAGAGGTGGAGGCGGGGCGGGAGGCCGGGAGGTGCGCGCGCGCGGCGGAGGAGGCCGGGGGCGAGGAGCATGGGGCGGCGGTGAGCTGGGAGACAGCCGGCGGGCGGCGGTGGGGTTTGAGGGGTCCCAAGAAGAAATCGCATCCGTGCAATGGAAGGCTGCCTAAACAAACGAACGGCCCGATTCGAATGTTCAGGGTCCGATCCACACTGTCACTGTGATCTCAAGAGGCCCGTATAGAACGCGGCGTGACGCTGCGAGATTTGGGTGGATTACGGCGAGTTTTATCATAAATTCATAATTCAAGTACGCAGTCAGAGATTCAGTTAAAGACGATGGGGTGTCAAATCTCCGAGGGCAAATCTGCTGACAATATTTGCAAGAGAGTTTTACCTGTGTACCATTAAAAAAGATGACCCTTACCTACAGGCTACTAAAAAGTTTAGGCACACCCAGGTGTCATACACGTAACTTTTTTTTTCCTCCTAGACCATTCCATCCGCCTCCCATCCAATTTTCACCGTTTAGCTACCTTGACGTGTGGGCCCGATCAGTGAAGATGTCCAAACTACCCCTCTCTCTCCCAATACGTCTGCACGTCCGCCTGCCCCTCTCCGTGCTCGCCGTGCGCTCGCCCAAGTGGCGGTGGCTGGGCTCGCGCTCGCCCAAGGAGCGCCGTGAGCAAATCCGACGGAGGGGATGAGCGGGGTCGATGGCGGAGGGGATGAGATGGCCGACGACGGCGCTGTGCTAGAGAGGGGCGAGGCGAAGCTAGGGCAGGGATGGAGCAGGTCGGGCGAGGCCAGGAAGGGCGATGGCGTCGTGTGGACGGTATGGTGCAGGGTGAGGCCTGGCCGTCGCGAAGGGAGCTAGCGCAGGGGCGGTGTTGCGAGGCCGTGCAGCGTGGTCGTCGTTCCTCGCGGCGCCGGGCTTCGTGCTGCTGTTGGAGCTTGCCGTCCCGTGGCCAGCTCCTAGCCGCGCAGCCTTCCTCCCGCTCTGCGTGTTCCTCGGCGTCGCGCTCTCGGTGAAGGCGCTGCCCGTGCTCGCCTGCATCTAGCTCGGACTCGTCGTCGGCATGCCGTTCGGGGCGCGGGCCCAAGGGCACCCCGCTCGCCTTGGTCTACATCCTCGCGTCGGGGGCCGCCTTCGGCGTTGTCGTGGCCTGCGCCCTGGTAGCAGGCGCGGTATAGGCGGGCGCTCGCAGCGCAGCGCCGTACCTGCAACAGCAGCTCCTCATCCCGCCCGGGATTCTCGGCGCAGCGAAGACCTTGCGGCAACCCGACGAAGACCGCGGCCGGGGTCACTGACAGCTTGCACCGTGCACATACACCTCGACGAATGACGACTGGATGGTCTCCCTTGAGAAGGCGAACACCTGTTCCCAGTTGTGCGAAGGGACAGCCAGCGTCACGCCGCGGTAGTTGCTGAGCTTGACCTCCCGCTCGATGTCGCCCGAGGGGTGGGCGCCGTCGTAGGAGCTGCCGAGGCCACCGTCTCCGATGCGGTGGACGCCGCGTGGGCCCTCGACAAGTGTGGCACCGAGGCGTCCGAGCCGCTCGTGGTGGCCGCGCTGGGCCACCGCCGGGAACGTCGCCTCGTCGATACCCCGCTGGCCCGCTCCATGTCATGGCCGTGGCGCGGCAGTGGACACAGGCATGGACGTGCGGGTGCAGAAGTAGATGGCGAGCGCGACGGTGGTGATCACAAGGAGGATCGCTGGACACGACGACGCCGTAGCCGAACCCGCTGATGCCGCTGGACACGAATATGCCGTGCGCGCCGTCGACGCCCGGAGGCGAGCTCGTTGCTGTTTTTTTTCCAGATTTTTTATTTGTCACCAGAAATGTTATTGTCATGTTTTTTATTTTCAGATTTTTTTAAGATTTTGTTGAATTATGTGAGATGGATTGTAAATTTGTGCAAGTTTGAGATGCAAGTTAACGTGAGTGAGTGACTCTGCTAGCTATCTTCTCAGTCGTCTACTCTTCTGGCTAGCGGACCGCGTGGAGGGCTCACAGGTCAGTGGCCTCAGGCATGCAGGGCTCACATGTCAGTGGCATGCGCATCAGCAGCCGGAGTCCACGTCCAGGTCCTGCAGAAGTCAGTGGCACAAGAGGAACGACAAACTTTTGAGTGGTGCTCAGAACTAAGGTCAGTTTGGACTTTTTATGCAACAGTTTGACACCGTTAGAGATGAAAGTGGACGGAATGATTTGGAAGGCAAAAAAACTTACGTGCATGGCACCTAGGTGCGCCCGAACTTTTTAGTGGCCTGCAGATAAGGGCCATCTTTTTTAATGGTAGACAGGTAAAACTCTCTATTTGCAATGCTCGCATTTCATCATTATAAGAAAAGGAGGAAAATACTAAAAGCGCCAACAAACGGCTTGTTCACTGGTTGGTTTCTGGACTGGCTGGTGCTGGTTTGTTGTGAGAGAAAAACACGGTTGACTGACTGGTTTGGGCTGGCTGAAACCAACAAGCGAACAGACCAAAAAGAATATTTGTTCATGAGTAAATATCCTAACTTCACAGCTAAAATAAGGATACGCCAAGAAACTGGGGTGAGATGCACAGTTCATCCTGAGCTCGACTAGTTTACCGAGAAACAAGAAGTGCCAGTTGAGATCTGAACACGAAAATGGAGAGATCATCATCGATATAAAAATGGGTTTCCTAACCCTTAGGTAACTACGGACATAACAACAAAAATCAGCACGGATATTTTCTGGTTAACCTTGCCAGCCAGAACAGGTTCATAGGCACACCTATATCATCCGATCCTTTAGTAGGAGGGGCGATACAAAATGGTTCCAACCTTACATTTGATACACAAAATAGTTAGATGTCAACAATTAACTTATCGCATACCCAGATGATAGCCGCAGCACCTCAGCTCCAACCTTTACAAATACAGGAGCATTGGTGCATGCAGCAACTGCAAATGACATTAGCTCCTCGAGCCCTGCTGCCCTCACATATAAGAACACAACGGCCATGCGTCACCGATATACATCCAAAGCACGTCATGGCTGACCACATCTTCGCTTCACCCACCGATTGGTATGAACAAATGGGGGATTTTTGACTAGGATGATTGATACACATCGCTATTGCCCTTGCAAAATACAAGAATTAGTGGGAGCCCATGGTCTCAAGCTGCCTTCACCTCGGCCCTGACAGCTGTTCAGCATGGAGGTTGTCGGTCGAGTCGAGAATCCATTCCGAAGTTCGATGAGGGCCTAGCTCAACCTCTTGCCGTACTACTTCTACCTTCTGCCACTCCTCCCATCTCTCGGCGAGACCATCACCTTCGAGCATCCTCACAACCTCTGACATCTTAGGACGTTCCATGGGGTTGCTCTGCGTGCAGAGGAGTGCGACCTGGATCAGAGATTCCACCTCAACATCGATGTAGTGCTCTAGATCTTCATCGACTAGACTCTCCAGTTTCTTCTCCTTGAGCAATCCCTTAACCTGCACAAAGCAAATAAACACGATATTAATTTGCTTGCCAAATCAGGTCATATCAAAAGAATGCAATGAAATAAATTATCAACAAGCTAAAGCAATACTTTAACAAATATCAGCCTGTCACAATGCACCAATTCAGTTAAAATATTTATTTCTTAGACATTATCAAAGTTCTATTTGTCATTGGATGAAATGGTTGGCAACTTTTTTATGATTGCATAGGAAAAAGTGACCACCAACCCCTGCCTAGTATGGAAGCCACAGAAAGGCATGCACATTTAGGTTGCAATTTGAACAGAGGAAATGGCATAGTTAATTACCCAGTCAAGAAGCATGACATCATCATCATTAGCAAGGCGAGCTAGATCAAAGGCACGTTGTCCTGTAATAAGCTCTAAAAGCGTAATTCCATAGCCAAATACATCAGTTTTCTCAGAGGATTTTCCTGTTGAAAGGTATTCGGGTGCAATGTGCCCAATTGTTCCACGAACAGCAGTAGTTACATGGGTATCCTTGTAATCCATTAGTTTGGCCAAACCAAAATCCCCCACCACAGCTTCGAAGTCTTCATCTAACAAAATATTTGCAGCTTTGACATCACGATGAATAATCTTTGGATCACAATGATCATGTAAATAAGACAGGCCCCTAGCAGAACCCAATGCAATCCTTCTTCTTGTTTGCCAATCTAGCGGAGGTTCAGCTGGTGGCCGGTCTACAAAATAAAACCAAAGTAACAAAAACTTCAGAGTTTGATACAGCTGCTAGAGAGGTGTAACATGAAAGATACAAATAAAAGTATGTGAACAGCACTATACTAGAAAAAAAAATACCTCTTAAACGTGATGCAACACTTCCATTAGCCATGTATGGATACACAAGCAACCTTTCTGTTGGTGTCATACAGAATCCACGAAGACGCAATAGATTTCTGTGTACAGCCATACTAATCATCTCAACTTCTGTTTGAAACTGTAATTCCCCACCAGGCGTGCGCTCCTCCTTTAGTCTCTTAACAGCAACTAAAGATCCATCTGCCAGCCGTCCTTTGTAGACTTTGCCAAATCCACCTCTTCCAAGAATGTTCTTATTGCTGAAGCCATCTGTTGCAACTTGTAATTCTCGTAGTGAAAATCTTTTAAGCTGACCAAGATGCACCTCTGGATCTTCCTCGGCTGCCACATTCGAAATCTCACATTAAGTTGATTCAATGTTATTCCCTAAGTTATTCTCCTGCTGTTGAATACTTACCAGGTACATCGAAGAAATGCTCTTGCGGTTTCCTGCGCCGCCAATAGGCAAAACCAATTGCAGGAATAGCAAATAGCAAGGCTGCGCCAGCAGCCACTCCACCAGCAATTGCACCAGTACTGGAAGAGCTACTTCCTGCACAAAATAAGATGTCAGCAGCAAAGCCATATGTTCCATACCCTTAATTACTGACATACTAATGCAGGGTAGGGATAAAAGAATAGGAGAAGGTAGTTATTGACTTGTGCTGCATGCCTGCATCGCACGAGGTACAGGTCATGTAGCTTCCTGTCTTATCCCAGTATCCCACTATAGCAAGTTAACAGCGGCACAACACAGACATATCGCTGAGTCACAGACTAATAGCGCAGCACAGAATCATAGTTCCAAATTGTAAGGATCTGGCTCCTTATTAAGAATTATTATTTTTGACTTAATTTTCAGGAAAAAGTGCAGTTATTCCTTATCGCTCTCCAGCCTAGACAGCATTATGCTTGTTTTGGAGGTACACAAATCCCAATTAGGATGTCATTTGGATGAAAGAGCAAGGTAGGAAAGGTCCTATTGAACTCAAGGATTTCACTGGATAATCTGAATAAATCACCTGGTGATTGCGCAGGGGTTGTAGGGTTGTATGGAGGAGGTGGAGAAAAGGGAGGAGCACCAGGGCAAGGTTTTGTGGTGCCAGGACCACATAAGTTAGGGTTGTTTGCAAAACTGCAAAAGAAGACAGGTGTGAATAGCAGAAGCATTAAGGCTTAAAAAATGATATTTTCAGCTAAAAATCTAGCTTTACCTGATAGGGGTGAATAACGAAAAGGAACCAGTTGATGGAACTTCTCCGGACAAATTGTTATTTGACAGATCCCTGTGATTTAATAGAAACATTTAATTTCCATGTTACATTTTCTAATTATTAAAACCAAACTCTCACAGTGGTGGCCTCCCCTGCTGTATATTTCGCTCAAAAATTTTAAAACCAAACTATGCAAACTGAGAAACAAATACTTACAGAACTTGGAGTGCAGTGATAGCAGTTAACGATTTTGGAATTGAACCAGAAAGGCTGTTGTTGTTAAGACGCCTATGCCCCGCACAAAAGTTCAAAGATGTGTCAAATTAGAAACATCCACAGGTAATTTCATAAAAAATAAGACAACTTAGAAATTATAATAAGTTGAAAACCTAACAAAATGATAGAGATAGACACCTTAAAATATCAAAAACAGATTGCTGGATATAAATAATCTAACTATACAATATACATACGGCAAGAGTCACTTTTAAACACAAGGCATCACTCAATGCTGCCATGAATAGCAACTCTGTCCTGGAAAATCTAACTTCTTCCAATGGGAGTATGGGACCCAATGAGGCTAGGCAGCAACATTCTTAACCTTTAATTAACATGAGTAAACAAAATCATGATTTTAACAAACCAGCTACCATGTATGTGGCCTAGTGAAATCTCAACGTCATAGAAGATCTCCCTTGGTCAACACATATAGATGGAATGAAGCAACCAATGACGACTGAGATAGATTCAGTGTGCATAAGCCAAAAGATTCCTACTCTTAACAGGTTTTACTTTAGTGAATAGTAGGGAAAATCAGTGGAGATATCTTACAAGAACCGCAGCTTCAATAGCTTCCCCAATGAATCTGGTATCGAACCAGTGAAGTTGTTCAGGTACAAATCCAAACTGACCAAGTTTGCAAGATTCCCAAGTTCACTAGGTACGATGCCGCTGATATTATTACTGTAGAGCTCCCTGCATAAAAAATAATATATGAAGGCAGTGACTAATAATTTTAAAACAAAGTAACTGAGTTATGGCATGCCACAGTAAATGGTTGAGGTCATTAGTGATTAACGAGGGCGGTGAATGTTACTGTGATGTCATCACAGTTAATAGTGCCAACAGAATCATCATACTCCCATTTTATACAAGACAGGCTTGCCATTTGAAGACAGAATATGCCAGTCACTTATTTTGAAAGGAAGATGTACTATGTATTATACCTCACCAGAGCAACACAGCAGCATAACCTTATTTTCATCTATGTAATAAGTTTTCTGAACAGGATATTTTCTTATATGAGCAATCATGCCTGCTGAAATGTTTTCGCCTAGAAAGATATTAAAATCTTCCGCCACATGCAAAATCGGTATGGGATTACAAAGCACAGAAAGGAAGAGAACTTACAGGTACTGCAAGTTTTTGAGCTGGCCAAGTTGTGGAACCAAAGTTCCTGATAGTGCAGCATTTCCAAGATCACTGCGAATGAAGAAAAACCTTCACTAGGAAATACAGAATAGGTGCACCTCACTGATGAAATATAGTGGAGGAAAAGGTGAACCTACACTCTGATAACACTGTTGTCATTGTTGCAGGTAACATGAAACCAAGTGCAGGGGTTGACCAGAGTGGGATCCCAACTTTGTAGAACATTATTAGGATCATTTAAGTTAGTCCTTAAGCTATGCAAGGCATCACCTGTCAATAGCAGAATGGAAAATGCAGACTTCTTGTGTTAGAAATGTCACCGAAACAAGCAAAGGGATACACCAATCAGTAAAGCTGTAGAGTTGTGGCAACCAATATCCTTTTAGGATTTAGGTCACAAATTATATTAACTCTACCATAAATTAAAAAAAATCTGCATCATCAAATACAATTTAAAACGATAATATCAACATCCATTCCATCAGTACTTGTAGCTAATGACATCAAGTAAGACAAAGCTTCAGCTCTACAACTCAGAATTTGATCAATTCCCCTCTCATTAGTAGAAGCATCAAAGCAAAAACACAACAAGACAACTGTCCATTCCATGACAAAACACTTTGCTCCAAACTAACGAAATATCCAAGTAGCAGAAATAACCAATACTAAGCAAGCGCCATCAGCGTGAGCCTAACGGCACCCGAAACAAGCAAACAACACAAGCAAGTCATGCAAAGTCCTAACTCCTAACCAATCCCATCCCAAGCATCAGCAACCGAAAACCGACCATAAACCGCTGCTCATCCCCCTCCCCTCCCCTCCCCTCCCCAACAAGCAAATCAGAGGGGACTAGGAGGATGAAAAAATCACTCTGCCTAGCATAACCAATCACAGACACCAAGGCCCCCCTGAGAATTGGCCAGCCACCAACTAGTTAGAAACAGAAGTATATCCAGAAACAACAGAACCACGTCAGGAGACGTCCAAATCAAGCCTAACGACTGGTAACGCGACTATACTAACGTTGCCCAAGCAAATCAGCGGGCAGCAAACATTAAGCAGAATCTAGCGAAACAATTTAATGCAACAGTAGTACGATACTAAGCGACAGCAGTCATCAGAACGCATATGGTCGCAGGCGCGCGGCAGAAACACCAGAACGGGGGCGGCCTGGACACTCAAAGTCAAATGAATTCAGAGGAGGGGGAGGGCATAGGAATCCAATTGAACATGCGAACAGCAAAGACACTAGCTCTAAATTTTGGTCTCAGAGAGCAAAATAGACACAAATTTGCAGCAAGCAAAAAAAAAAAAGGACGAATTTGCTCGGGTCGGCCAGTTGCGAAACACCCGAATCCGGTGCAGAGTAAATTCGAACTTGTTTGGCCTATCGCAGAAACGGCTCGTACCCGCCCGCGAGGGGCCAGAAATGGCACCCAACCAAACCCCGGAAACGGCGCTCGATAGCCTAGGCGTAAACCCACAACCCCAAATGAACTAGGTCCAGTGGAAGCGGGGCAGAGCTCCCTCAAACCGCCCAGCGGCAGACGGAGCAAAGCGGAGAGAGCCGCGCACCTTCGGTGTTGGCGAGCACGAGCGCGGCCGGGTGGAGCAGCCGCAGCAGCAGCGCCCACACCGCCCAACGGCGCCGCGAAGCCACCGCCGCAGCCGCCATTGCCGCGCGACCCGCACCTCCGCTAGATCCCTCCTCGGGCCGCCGCCATTCCCGCCGGATCGGTCGGATCAGGCCGTCTGCAGCGCCGCCGCGCCCGGCAGGTCGGGCGATCCGGCCAGGATTCGGGCGGGCGCAGCGCCGCAGGCTCCGCTCCCACTTCGGCTTCCGCCGCCCCCTTGCCCCTTTTTTTTTTTAAATCGCCTGGGCTGCTCCTCCTTTTCGCTGCGGTTGCGTAGAATGGCGATACGAGACACGGGTGGTGGGGACTCTCGGGTGGAATCGATCGGGATATTGGTTTCTTTTTTTATGAAGGGAAAGGGAGCGGGGGTTAAGCTTCTCGCTTGTCTGGTTTGGCTTTTGTTTAAGCAGGCGTGGCGTGGGTTTAGGAGTCAGAGCTAGGATTAGCGGCGCCAAAGACGCAGGCACGCGGCAGATGGGTGTGGGCTGCGCGGCGGTGCCGGAACGGAGTCAACGAAACGGGGCTCGTGTGGGTGGGAGTGGGACGGCGAGAGGTGGGATCCCGTGCGGATGGCCGAACACCGGGCAGGGACAGCAGAAAGTTTTTGTATGATCACCACCAACTCACTGGTTGTCCGTGGCCGTGGGTTTGCGACTATGAACTGTTCGTTAGGGCCTGTTTGGCCAGCGACTAAGCACGTCGAACCCCAGCAGAGGAGTGACGAGCAAAAAAAAAAATATGCCAAACATTTTGGGCAATAAATGGAATAAAATAAGGGCGTATTTGGATGGCACCTCACGACACTGCACCGTTGTTGCCAAAATGCGGCGCTGAAATCGTCCACCGCACTTTCAGCGAGTTTGGGTGACAAAAATGAACTAGAGGAGCATCGTGACGTCGCGGCATGCTACAACTGCAGCAGCGAAGCAAACGCCTACCCAAACCGCGGCGCGGTGTGGCTGCCATCCAAACACGCCGACACCTAAGCAAGCACGGCGCACCGACACCTAAGCAACATGCGACCACGAAGCAAACGCTGGCCCAAAACAATTGTGGCGTGCGCGCAGGTTTGGTGTGGCGACCTCTGGTCACCGATCAAACGCACCCTTAGCCTTCACAGTTTCACTGCTTAGCAAATATTTTCTACAGGCTTGTTATTTATAAGTGAGAAAAATAACTTCAAACTAATGCCGGATGGTAGGGATCTAAAAATTTAAAGCATATTTTCTCCCTTTTCATGCCTATAAAAAATTGATGGCAGATAGAGGAGAGACTCTATTGTCACAGAATCGACACGAAGAGCTTGAGCCTCGTCTGCCTCACCGTTGGATCTACCCCTAGTGGCAGAGACAAGAACACATACTAAAGCATAGCTATATCTCGCTTTTTCCGAACAAGGTTGTTTTTGGCATTGTACTCTTATTGCTTAATACAGTATAGTAGTGATCATTGTAACATCTATTTCCTCATTTTTCTTTTGTAAGACGTAGCTTCGTATGTGCGGTCTCTTAAACTACACTCTAACTAGTATGTTTAATTACATTGTAAGAGCATCTTCAAGAGTTCCCTAAATATTCCTCCTAAAAAATCTATGTTTACCAACTTTTAAAAAGGTTTTAGGAGAAAAAAAGAAGTTCATCTCCAATAGTTCATAATATTTGACTTCTAAAAAATCAAATGATGGTCCCATTTGACGTTTTTTTATGTAGTCTTCTTTTTTTTCCACAAGAACATCTTGGTCGCCGCGCGTATCCATGCCGCCGCCGCCTACATCCGTCGTGTTGCCCTAGCCCAGCAGTCGACAACCAGGCAAGCAGGCAGGCAACAGCGGCCGGCCACCACGCAAGCAACACAGAGCATCCATTCTTCGTGAAGCAACTCCTCCACATCGAGCGGCTTCAACCGTTCTACGGTACGGTTCTACTTGTACCACAAAACTTCACTACGTTTACTCTGATTTCGTTGGGTCGAGAACGTGTCCCATGAAGACGACGACACCAGACACCTCCTCCACCAGAAAGAACTCAAACGGATGGTCGGCGACAAAATTGACAGGGTGCCTATAACTATAACAAAGCAATCTCATCATGCAAGCAGAAGAGGCCGCTGCTTCTGTGCCTTCCTCGTTCACCTCGATGACCGCCTTGTGGAAAACATGCTCCAACACCAGGTCAGTCCTGCCCTCCAGCATGTCTGAGAGGTCGGCAGTGCCTGGCTTAAAGGCGGCCTTGATCCTCATCGCCTTGAGAACGCCATTGATTCTACTGGAGAAGGAGAGCTTGAACTTTGGCAGCCGCAACTCGCGAACCTCAACGCGTTCAGTCGGCATGTGGTCCCATAGGAAGCTGGGGCAGGAGGCCATCTTCTCCACGAGGCTCGGCAGGCCGTCGTGGGCGTCCGGGAGGAAGACGCACATTGAGAACCGGGAGCCCGCCTCCCCGTCTTGCTGCTTAACATGACGATTACGGCCGCCGCCATATCTGTCTTCCCAGTGGGGTAGACGGGTATGGATGGTAGGCTAGCTTGAGCACCTTGAACCCGTCGTACTCCGCCACCGCCTGATCCTGACGGCCGCCCATGAACGGCGTGCGCACGTGGCTGTCGCCGAGCCGCTGGAACGAGTACTACTTCGGCGGCGGGATCCAGTCGTCACCGGCGAGGACGACGCCGTACGGACGGCCGCTGCGGACGGTGGAGCTGGGCGTCGCGCACTTCCCGCACGAGGTGTTGTCCGCGTAAAGTTACGCGAAAGGGGAGGAATTTCTCAAGTCCTAAAAGATTAGGAGTTGTTGAAGAGGATTTTTTCCTATCTTTCTAAAAAACCAAGATTAGGAGGATGTTTAAAAAACTCTTGGAGATGCTCTAACATCTATTCCCTTCATTCTCTTTTATTTTATATTGTATTGTTTATACTTCCAAATTTATGATAATAATTGAATGATACGTTTAATTACAAGTCTAACCATGTCAAGTTTGTATTATAATAATTTAAAACATTAACTAAATTGTTGGTGGACGATTTTAAAGCCTGCATCTTGATATGTGTATGTGCTTTATAAAAGATAATGGGAGAAGTATACCAAAGGAAATAAAATGAACACGATGTAAATATAGGCGCACACATATAAATCATACAAACTTCATAAGTCACCCTACTAATATTATAAAAGTAAACGAGAAAGATTATCATCGCAGACATCTAGTTATTGACGGACACTCATCTATTGTGAAATAAAAAATGAAAGTTAAAGTGTTTTCCATAACACAATATTAATAGGATATTTCAATCTAGCTAAACAAGTGAGTTTTAGTATTTTTACCACAAGAAAACGTAACCCGTGATTCAAAGACTGTTATGCAATTTTTTGAATTAAAAAAAGTAAATGGAAATGTGAATTGGCAGTTAGCCTAAAGATGATGATACATATTCTTTAATTTAACTTTACAAAGTCACGGATGCCCAAAGTTCCAAATTTGAGCGAACCAATAAATAAATATAAGTAAGGCCATAAAACGGCAAGTTCAAACCCAAAACCCTAGGACTTTGAACGTGAGAAGATACCCGATCCCAAACCCAAGTGACCGAGTGATAGACTGGAATCCGGAGTAGTAGCTTTGAATGAATGAACAATAACGAATCGTAGGTTGACAGGTAAGCACCCTGTTGGCTTGAACTATTTTTCAGTTATGAAACAATATTTTTCTCTTACAACATTTCAACATAAGAATCAACGTAAACTAAATTTCAGCGGAAGCAAACCAAGTTGGCAACAACATTTCAACATAAGAATCTAACGTAAACTAAATTTCAGCGGAAGGGAACCAGGTTGGCAACAGTTGGAACATCGTGGGCGGGAGCCGGAGAAGAGCGGGACGGAGCAGCGCGCTTGCCATCACGGCTGGCATCAACCAACCTGTCCGTTGTGAGTTGTCCAGTGGAGGAGGCCTAGAGGCTAGAGGGCTGGAGGGAGGGAAGGAGGGCCAAAAAGGCAACACGTGCACCGCTCCAAAGGGCCGCTGTTTCCTGTTTGTTGGTCCCCCGGCGCCGCAGGATCGGAGTGGTCCCCAGCCAGTTCCAGTCCCACCTCTGGTCAACGGGATCGCTGTCTTCCGTTCCACACGCCATTTCATCGTTCCCTCACGTTCCGTTCCGTTCCGTCGCCGACGGCCCCCTAGGCTGTGTGGTGTACTGGTGTGTGCTGATTATCCTCCGTACACACGCAGATAGTACACTACTACATTTAAAGGCCGTTTGAAATTTGAATCCTGATTCATCCATTTCGAATTATAAGACGTTTAAGATTTTTTTAGATACATTATTTTGTTTTATATCTAGACATAGTGTATATCTAATTGCACGTCTAAGTTTATATATCTTGAAAAGTCAAAAACATCTTATATAATTTTATAATGGAGGTAGTAGTTGTTAGGAGCAAAGGATTGACAAACAAGCTGTTCGGCTGATTGTTTTTTCAGCTGACGATTAATGCTGTTTTGTTGTGAGAGAAAAACACTGTATAAGTTCAAGCGATGACATATATGGTAGACGATATATCAACCCAAAATTGAGGAAAAGAAAGGAGTAATTTATAGGATACCACTAATTATACACCTTGATTTTGACTTTAATGGGTTGCATTGGAAGACTCTTAGAGATGCTCTCATGCTCCGCAAGAAATTCAACTCCCCAAGATACAACAGTATCACATCAGTCGGTCTAAATTAGCTGGTCTCCATGTTTTGTAAGTGCCGCATCGTCTCGATTTGATCTGATATTATTACAGTGTTAACCGTAACATAACATTGCCTAGGGTTCAAATGTTGATCGTTTACAACTTTAGATAGAAATAGACCCTAAAGCTAGGTTTTATTTTCTTTTTTCTTCGTGATATAGTGCTTTTTACTTTTATTGTCATAGCAATATTTGCAAAAAATGTGTTTTTTAAAGAATCTAGCAATAAACAAAATGTTAAAAAAAATCATCCTCTGTATTGAAAGACACACGATAGACAGGACTTGAAAATATAATCTTTTGCGTCGCGGGTGAGGAACAAGATTCTCATATATCGCCATAGCATCTCGTCTCTTTTATCATCTATGCCTCTTTTTTCCTTTGAAGATGCAGGAATTTCTTTTCTCCATGACTGTTTGCTTAGTTATGAGAAAAGAAGGAAAAAGACCTGGCTTTTCGCCAAAGTATTCTCGAGACGTTTATACTCTCATCGGACTGTCCTCCAGGTCCAGCACAATGAACCAATGCAAGTTTCATGATAGGACCAAGGAAGGAGAGCGAATAAAAGGGGAGAGGGAGATGGAGAAGCAGAAAAGGTTGGTCCAAAGAGCTAGCTAGGCTAACAGTGATGGGGACATGCATGATGGATATTTTTTTTGTGAACGGTTGGACCATCAACGTACAAAAGTAGGTGTGTCATTTGTATCTTGAAGTCAACAATGAGGAGGAGGGTTAGCAGTGACATGCAAGATCATCACGACAATAACACAAAGCTACCTGAAGAAAATGATGGAACAAGGACGAGGTTACGTACGTTAATCCAGTGGCTTTTTATTTCCTTGCTGTCGATTTTTTCAATCAGGCTCATCCCTTTTGTCAATCGAGTACAGCAGCAATATAAAGACGATCGAAAGGTGCCCGGCCGGCGACGTTGAAATGTTCCTCAATCTTTTTCAGGGGGACACCGGACTTGTCGCGTGGAAATGTCAGAGAGGGAAATATATAGCTTATTACTAGTAATAAACAATGAACATGCACGTTGAATAATACATTAACAAACGTTATTAACGCATATAGCTTAAACATCAATAAGCACGGTGAGCTGTACCGGTGATGTTATACTCTCTCCGTTTCAAATTATAAGACGTTTTAATTTTTTCTAGATACATAGTTTTTATTATGTATTTAGATATACACTAATACACATAGTAAAGAAACAATATATCTAAAAAAGTTTAAAGGCTTATAATTTAAAATAGAGGAAGTAAATAATAATGTCATTGTGTCATGACGTTGTAAGTATATCACATGTGTTTAATTTTATTATTATTTTTTGTTATCCAACTAACACTATTCAAATATTTTTTTAAACGAATAAAGCAGGAGAGTTGTCAATTATGTTAAAAGAAGAAGAAGAGAGTATCAGATTGAGCAGTACAACTAACTAAGTTTAGAGCTAATATAAACGACTTAGATTGAGCAATACAACCTAAGCAAATATTGATCCCTTTGAAGGTGGATCAACACGACTGCAACGACTAAACATCAACGGTACGGTCAAACCTTTTGGGGCCCACAAAACAACACCACCTTGGGCTAAACAAAGCTCAATTACGATATAAGACTTTGGTTAGCTAATTTTAGGAGCTAATAGAAAGCTTAAGTATCACAGATTAGTTACGTTTGGTTTGCTTTATTTAGGATTGATGAATGAATGATTCGATTTATAAATGAGCCAGGACTGAACCAAAATATACATAAGGCGCCACACGCCCTGTTTTCTTATGCATAGATGATAGATCATATATCAAGTTCTGCCCAATCCTCTAATAAGCTAAACTCAAGCCTGAGGAGAGTGAGGAGCCAAGTTGGCTCGTTGAATAGCCAAGCTAGTTATTGGACGAACTAACCAATAGTCTAATCCCAAGTCAAAGAGGTCCGGTTGAGCTACTAGTGCATGGTTCTTTCAGTTCAATTGTTTTAATTGTTTTCTTTTTCAGATATCGATCCCTTCAACTGATCAACTAGTACGATCGATGCATGTGCAAAATGACTATTCAAAGCGTAACTTGTACGAACATCTACACGGTCAATTCTTTTGCTTGGGCAACTGTTGCTGAGTGCTGACATGAGCAGGACGCGGGAGTAAATAAAATAAGTTAACGTATCATGTGCAAATCAACTAACCTGTGTAAATTTATAAATCATCAATTAGGACCACTAGATGCTGATCTAATGGATGGAGTGAGAGGTGGAATTTTTTTGCGCTTAAGCCCCCCATCCACCGGCCTTTTTTTTTTGCGCTTGAACCCCTCACCTTATCCATTGGATCAACATATAGTGGTTTTGATGGTTAGTTTTTAAGTTTATACAGATTGATGGATATGTTGCCATAAAATAAAGAAGTATTACATGTGATATTCCCCTGCACTGCTTTTCCTGCCCGTACGCGGATTGCTTTCGAAGGTTCACAACACGTTCACATGAGCAAAAGCTTGAAAGGTCAGCAAAGTGCAGGCATCCCCTAGGTAGGGAAAAGCATGGCGCTTTTCTACCTGGCAGCCTGCTTTTTTGGGCTGGGCTGTGTTTGGGCCTTGCCCTTTCTAAAGGTACGTTTTCCCTGGGCTTTCAGCCCGCTCGAGTGTGTGCACAAAGACGGTGGCCTAAATCTTCCTTGTTTTTTTTTTGATCGGTCATGTATTTCTAGTTTGACTGTCCTTTCTATATATCACCATCATGCTTTTGATTTCACTGGAGTAATGATATACGCATGTTTCTAATGGAGCGGCAGTGCCATGTTCTTCGGTACAACTCTAGCTTTATCCTTAAAAGTATTGAGTTTGTAGAATAAAATAAAACAACATAATGTGAGTTTAATCTAAAATAATGACAAGCTTTCTTAACCAAACAGCTCCACCGTTCCATGGTACCCAGTTGTAATGTAAGATTTTCTGAAGCTAGGAATAATAATCAACTCAAAAAAAAATGGACCCATATAGCTGCGCTGAAGATTGGCCTCTCTCTTCGGTTTGGTAGGAATTGGAGGGAATTCAGGCAACAAAGTACACCAGGTGCATTGATCAAATGAACCTAGCTACTATATGCCAAAGGATCTGCCGGAATACTTATATTCCTTAATTAAAAAATTCCAAAGGAGACTGGGCTCAACTAATTCGTTGCCGGAGAACCCATTCTATATTGGAGTGATGCATCGTGAGTTTATTTCTCTTATTTAATGGAATGACTCCACGACTCATACTAGTATTAGTTTGTGAGGAATGAGGTGGTGATAGATCAAACCATTCCATTCCTCAAACCAAACAAAAAAACTAAAGAGTGAGATAATGATGGATTATTTCATTCGACAAACCAAACACACCCTACATGTCTCAAGATTGCCCGCACCGCATTGATGGGTTCACCTTATTTAGTTAACCACAAGCAGCACTGTTCTTCCAATAAACTCGATTTAATTACCATGTGTCCATGTACAAGCACTTCTTCCAAAGGGCAAAATAGCTGAGGTGGGCAAACTTTGCTCATGCATGAGGTCTCTACCGTTTATGGAATGGGCAGTGAAGACAATTAGCATCTTCCTCTCCTAAGCCCCTCTTGGAACTAAAGAAAAGTAGGTCCGGCATCATCTAATGTAAACACTTAAAAACGTGCTATTTCGGCTGCACTAGAAACTGACAAATGGCACAATCTCAGTTCCATCAAAGAGCAAGCAATAAATCCCCGGTTGCTAAAACTAAACTATACACATCCGTTTACCATACAAAACTATAGCTAGGTCCAAACCAAAAGCGTCGTCACCTTCCTGCATTTCATAATGTAAAGCCGCCTGCATGAACGGCTAAACTAATCCCGGATTACGTTAATTAATCCTGCTCCTGAGCCCAAGTTGCCCTAACTTATATATATTCTTCTTCTTCTTCTTCTATTATTGTGCGACCGCGAGATGCGATGGCGCGAATAAATGAATAATCCTTTGCGCCTTTGAACCTGGGAAAGAGAAGAAAAGGAGGGAGACAAGAGAGGCATCCTGCCCTTTGGCCTTTGGCCCGGCCCGGCTTTTTTGAAATAACCAGAGATACCATATTCGACCAATGCAAGTTAGAGAGAGAGAGAGCTGTAGTTGGTACAATAGATATTTTGGACCCTAATTAAGGATTTTTTAATTTAAGCAATTAAAATAATATAATATGCATTTGTACATACCATCTTTGGTTATGGGGCTAAACAAATGATGTGAAAGCAAAGACCCTAAGGCCCCTTTTTTCGGTAAAAAGGGTGATGTGCATCTTGTTCCACTAGTGTGATGCCCTTGCCATTGGTCTAGGAACCTCAAAAATCTTTGTGAGATGCCTAGCTTTGCATTGCTTGAGGTGACACGGGCAGTGGCCAGGCTGTGGAGTACGAGTATGCCATGCTATCACATGGAATATTTTGGTGTTTCCACTGTCTTCATCTTCAATCTGGAACTTCATATATATTCGGGTCGCGCGATTGCATACGATAGATGCTCCACTGCCACCACAGCACTAGATAAGTCTCAATTTTCATTGGGACGTATTCTCTCGATATATCCCAAATCGTAAGACGTTTTGACTTTTCTAGGTGCATAGTTTTTACTATATATTTAGATTTAGATATACACTATGTCTAAATACATACAATGGATTTAGAAGAAAAAAACAAAAAAAACACCTTATGATTTGGAATGGAAGGCGTAGAATAGTGGTGGCAGTCACACACATTGTTCCATTATATGCAAAATAATGACTAGCTATACAATATATAAGATATGTTCTCTGAAATTTGAATAGTATAGTTCGACAGTGGCACATAAGCATGCATAGTCCTTGCTTCAAAGGCAATAATTCAATATTTATGTTTTAGATAACGGAGTTAAATCTCGATTGAAATTTGTTTTTTAGTTCAACCATAGAACTTGTTTCTGAATACTTAGTAAGTTGATTTGTTTCATCTGAAATTCTTGTAAATCTATATAGAACATATGTGTTATTTTTTTTTTCACGAACAGTCTCTCCTGCTCGTGTTTCGTTGAGAGGAGGAGAATATATATATGTGTTCCAAACATAGTAGTAGTTTTTGACCTCACCATAAGCTAGCTGACTAGCTCCTAGCAGGCCATGAATCTTGCAATGCTCTCACATGATATACATAATAATAACCTTGTGTGTTTGCTTTGCTTTGCTTTGTGTCGGCATCAATACCGTCCTCCCACTCGCATCTCTCCTACAGTGCATACCAAGCTGCTAGCTTGCTCCCTCCTTTCCAACTTTAAATGGAGATCATCCCTTGCACCACACCTCTTCATCCATCCCCACCCAAGGGCTAAAGGGCATGAAGAGCAGGAAGGGGTACGGGCACCAGGGCCACCTGCTGAGCCCGGTGGGGAGCCCGCCGTCGGACAACGAGTCCGACGCCGCGGCAGCGGCGGCCACGGCCGGCGGCGGCGGGTGCGGGAGCAGCGTGGGGTACTGCGGCGGCGGCGGGGAGTCGCCGGCCAAGGAGCAGGACCGGTTCCTGCCGATCGCCAACGTGTCCCGCATCATGAAGCGGTCCCTGCCGGCGAACGCCAAGATCTCCAAGGAGGCCAAGGAGACGGTGCAGGAGTGCGTGTCCGAGTTCATCAGCTTCGTCACCGGGGAGGCCTCCGACAAGTGCCAGCGCGAGAAGCGCAAGACCATCAACGGCGACGACCTGCTCTGGGCCATGACCACGCTCGGCTTCGAGGCCTACGTCGCCCCGCTCAAGTCCTACCTCAACCGCTACCGCGAGGTCGAGGGCGAGAAGGTCGCCGTGCTCGGCGCCGGCCCCGGCGCGCGACACGGAGATGGCGCGGCGGATGACGGCCCGCTCGCCGCGGCGGGCGTCGTCGTCGCCCCGCCGTCCGGGGGCGCCGGTGACCGCGCGGGCCACGACGGCGCCGCCGATACCGGCGGACACGACGCGCACGTCGGGCTCATGATGGGAGCCAGCAGCGTCGTCGGGTTCGGCGCGGGCGGCGGGGCAGCGCCGTCGTACTACGCGGCGGCCGCACGGAAGGCGTACGGCGGGGAAGGGTCCAAGGTGATGGAGTTCGAAGGCATCGGCGGCGAGGAGGAGAACGGCGGCGGGCAGAGGGGGAGAGGATTTGGCAGCCACCTCCACGGCGCGGTGCAATGGTGAAGGGCGTAGCTAGAAGACGACGAAAAACGATACTTGCAACGGGGAGTCGGGGATGCACGTCCCGAAGTAGCCGTCCCCCGGCGGCGAGGAAGAGACCGGCGGCGTGCAGAGGGGGAGAGGGTTTGCCAACCACCTCCACTGCTGGCTACTGCACATGCAGTGCTTCATAACTAAATTTGCGTACTAATTAATTGCTGTTTCTGCTTTTCGTCAAATGTTTAATGAGTTCATTTGAATTTAAACTCAAAATATTTCTATTGACCTGGAAGAAATTCAGCTAGTTGTTCAACGAGATAAACTGCTTTGATGAAGAGTGAATTGTGGACTACATCTACACTGTAGTACTACATATATGCTCTGTTGGCCTGTACACAAGCAGTAACACAACAGCTGCTACTCTTACCCTTGTAATAATGCGGATCCTTCTTCCATCAAGAAAATTCAGTCACATTTTTGCTAATTAGTATAGTAATCTTAACAAACTTGTTGGAACAATTGATCGATGCCGATACATGAAGGTACAGACGTATATATAGTTGAACAATAATACACATGCAAGGAATCACCAAAATTGGCAGGAATCAGTGATCTGCACTGCACAAATCACCCAAAGCAGCTGAGGAAGTGCGACTTGTACGCGTCCATGTGCGCCGGGTGCAGCGACACGGACGCCTGGACGCCGCCGCCCTTCCCGGCCACAAGCACCACCTGCCCGTCGTGGTTCATGGTGACCAGCTCCGTCCTGCCGGGCGGGCCCCACCCGAAGTCGGCCGCCTCGTAGGCGGGGAACCTCGTCGACCCGGCCAGGTTCATCAGCCGGTCCATGTCCACCTGCCCCAGGGTTGTCATCCAGTCCCACCCGGCCAGCGGGTCCTCCGCGGCGCGCCGGACCTCCTCGGCCACCGCCGCCGCCGCGGCGCCCACCCCGCGCTCGACGAGGAGGTCCCCCGCGGTGGCCCGCGCCAGGCACCCGGAGATGCACGTCCCGAAGTAGCCGTCCCCCGGCGGCGGGTCCAGGCGCGCGCGGCAGTCCGCGAAGAAGAAGAGGTAGACGTCGTCGTCGCGGGAGATGATGCCGGCCGGGTGTTGTTTGGAGCGCACGAAGGACACCCACGCGAGCGCCGCGAGCGCCACGAAGCTGGACGGCGGCGGCGTGCCGCCGGCGTCCTGCACGTGCGCGGGCGAGAGCTCGGCGACGACGCGCTGCTTCAGGCGGTGCATGTCTTGTGCCGTGATGGTGAACGTCCGGCGGGAGAGGTTGGGGCGGATGAAGTGCCCTGCCACGGCGGCCTGCAAACCGCGCGTCCGCGCCAAAATTTTTTGTTACGATGATATATAAATAAAAATAGCAAAAATAAAGAGAAAACAGAGATACAGAAAAATAGCAATGGGCCCAGCAGATGTGCTTATTAATTAATGGGCTGCTGGGAGTGGCTTACTAGTTTGGGTCCGTCTCCATTCTCCATTATGGGCCACTTTCAAACTTTATCGTTAAGAATAAAACAAATCGATAAAAGTTCCTGTGAAATAGTTGTTCAAATAATAAAAAACATATATAACTACTATATAAATCGGTGATAAAAAAACATTTTCAGTGACATTTTTACCGTCGGCTTGAACAAAACCATTGGTAATACTTTTTGTCACCTGTTTCGTGATACAATCGGTGATAAAAAAACATTTTCAGTGACGTTTTGGTATGCCAACCATACGTAAAAATCTCTGCACCGCTACCATCTCGGTTAAAGACAAGACCCATCTGATCCATCTCAGCTCACGAACGGGCTCCGAGGGAAAGCCTAGTCTCCCCTCCACTCCTCATCTCAAACGCATCTCCATCATCCTGAGTTCTTGATCAGTGATATATTTGTTCATCTAAACCCCAATAATATTTGTGTATTTGTAATTCATAGAAGGATCATGTTATTTGTATTATGTCATTACTGTTAATTTTAGAATTGGTTGATGATACGGTCTGGTTGAACCGGACCTAATTTTTTGTGCTCATTGCAATCCATACATTTTTTTTTATTTTCTCTGTTTTGTTGGGCCGTTTGATCTTTACACAGTAGTAGTAGTATATTCGACCGGATGGTTGAAACCACAACACAAGGTTATTTTGTTTCCTCATCTGTGTTATTTGTCTCTACTCATTACTGAGATGTGACCTTTGACTATAAATCACTCGATTTGCTACCAACTAGTATATATATTTAAAGGTATCTGATCTGAAGGGTTCATATCACTCAGTTCTATGTCTAGATCCGGCAAAATCAACTAGAGACAGAAAAAACTGCAAAGTGACACAATGGAGGCAGAAAACACTGCAGCAAAGTGACAAATATCAAGACAACAGAGCCAAAAACGGCAGTTTTGTTCATTTGATGGCATGCGGTGGTTGGCATGGCATTGAACGGGAGACCTATCTAGGCGCCAGCCACAGTCGTGTCGTTAGTCGCACACGAACGCAGCCGCTTTGCTTGACTGTTGAAGGCTGCTGGCCGGGCGGCGGCGGCGGCCTGTGCAGCGTACGGAAGAACCAAACTACCGGGAAGAGAAGAAACAAGTCCGACCGACCGAGAAGGCGCAGGCAGGCGTACGTACCACCGGCAGATCGGGCACCCATTTCCGCAGCACACTCCTCGCCAGCTCCTCGCCGCCGGGGAGCCTGATCGCCGCGCGGTCGAACGTCGCCGGTGGCTCGGCGGCGGCGTCAGCGTCGCCTTCCCCGCGGCACGCCGCGGCCCACGCGCGGAGGAACCTCCAGACGGACCGGCCGTCGACCGCGGCGTGGTGCATCGCCACGCCGACCGCCAGCCCGCCGCCCCGCAGCCGCGTGACCTGCGCGGCCAGCGTCTCCGCGGGGAGGACCCCCGTGTCGAGCGCGGGCACGAGCCGCGCGAACGCCTCCGCGTCGTGGTCCTCGTCCTCCACGAGGCGGCGGGCCGCGTCGGCGTCGTCCTCACTCGCCTCCGCGACGAGGAACCTGACCCCATCGCCCACGGTGCCGCAGTCGAAGGCGGCGTCGCCCGTGGCCGGCACGTGCACGATCCGCCCCGCCAGCGTGGGGAACCGCGCGAGTGTCTCCGCGAGCGACGCGCGGAGGGCGTCCACGGCGGACGCGAACGGCGGCATGCTGCCGTCGACGACGAAGATGAGCACGCGCTGGATGAGCGGGAGCGTGATCCACTGCGCGTCGAGCGCGGACAGACGGATGGGCTCCGGCGGCAGCGCCGCGGTTGGCGGCACGGCCACGCGGGCCTCTTCGATGATGTTGACGGACGGTGGCATGGCGCGATGGCACGGCACACACAAGTTGGTTGCTGTTGGTATGGTGTCGGCTGTGGTGACGAGAGTTTTTTTGTTGAAGCAAAAGAAGAGGACGGCTTCTTGTAGGGTGTGTTGACTTCCTAGAAATACGGTATGCAGGCAGGCAGAGGCAGTTAATGCACCGACTATCTCTTGGTTTGACTTCCTAGAAACGATGGCAAGCTCATTCCCCACAAGCCTCGGCTTAGGGCACTTACAATGCTGACTCTTTCTAAGTCTATTTATTAACCTCCTATTTACTATATTTTGCTGATGATGTGACAGTATATTTATTGAAGTCGTTTCTCGATAACAAACCGAGTCTACGATTCGTTCAAGGTCGGTAGAAGCCATCAGATGCGCGTTGGGGGAGGCCAGCTTTGTTTCCATGGATCCCGTACGCCATCCATCCCCGCCGCCGCTATTCCTCCCCTCTTCCGCACGCGCGCGCGCTTCTCCCGCGTGTTCGCCCGAGCCCACCATCTCCCCCGCGCGCCCTCTCGCAGATCTCTCACCGTCGCCGCCAATCTTGAGGACGCGTGCCTCTCTTTCCGGCCTCGCCCCCTCCCGCTCTCCCGGCAATCTCCCTCCCTCTGCCGCCCATCTCCCATCGAGGTTCATACCATAGCTCCCTGCGATTCCATCTCCTCCCCCATCCAGTGTGACCCAAAAACATCCCCAAATCTCACAGATGAATCGATTAACAAAGACCGACTCTTGGCGAGGCAGAGGTGTCCGTAGAACCCATCCTCCATCCGTTTGTGCTGCTGGGACTTGTGCTCCGGTCGCCGGAGCTGTTGCAACCCGTGCTCAAGCTGGAGCCACCGGTGTTCCTCAAGATGCTGGTGTTAGGAATTGTGCTCCTCGAATTGGTGCTTCTCCCGTTGGTGGATGGTGGCCAACGTCATCTCCTAGCGAAGGGTAAGTCTTCTGAGAAGTGGATCTGTGGATTATAGCTAGATTGTTTATCTGGATTGTGTAATCAGGCTGACATATGCAGTGCAGTATACCAAAGCTTATTATCTTGCAGATGGCATATACCTAGAGTGGGATCTTTTTGTTAAGTCCGTACGTGCACCACAATCGGTTGAGCACAAGCTATTTTCAGAACATCAAGAGGGGGCAAGAAAAGATGTTTAATGTGCATTTGGGATTTTTCAATCTCGTTTTTGCATTTTGCGTCGGCCGGCACGTCTATATGAACAAGGGAATCTTGAGAATACCATGTTAGCTTGTATAATACTTCACAACATGATAATCGAGGATGAGAAGGATATAGATGACGATTCCTTTGACTTGAACGAGGAAGCAACCATGTCCACTGTTCAGCCATCTATAATCACTCATGGACATGATCCGGTGATGGAGGAGGTACTACAAAGAAATGCTGAGATCCGTGATCGTGAAGTTCATAGGAAACTACAATCTGATTTGATTGATCACATCTGGCAAAAAAATGGGCATCAAACTAATTAGGTAGAATTATGCATTCAAATATATACTAGACTTCATGTTCAAGAACCATTGAGATTTTGTTAATTCAACCTCCTGTATAATTTTGTTAATTTACTAACCCATTCTCATTTTTTAACGGTTCTTCTTGGAGGATGATGGACATGGAGTTCTGTGTGGAGAATGATGATGGATGGCTTAATAGTATCTAAATATTATTATCTATTTAGTTTGCAATTCATATCTAGGTTTGCAATTCATATCTAGGTTTCTATTGCTATTTAGTTTTATCGAAGTTCTGCATGGAATTTGTTTTTGGATGCTTCTGGCGATATACTACTATATGCGTTGTGTTCAATTGCCGGTTGATCACATCCATCATATTTTTGGATGCTCGATTGATCACATCCATCATATTTTTGGATGCTTCTGGTGATATACTGCTGTATATGGTTCAGTTGCCGGTTGGTCATATCCTGTATGGTTCTAGAAGGTTACATCCTTATCCTATCGATGTTGCATAGCTGTTGAGAGGTATAGGGTGGATCACATGGTAATACGCCACAACTGATCAGCTTTCTTTATGTTGCATAATGAATTTCTTTATCCATAGAAACTACGATTACAAACTTTGCATTGGGGTGCATGGTTTCTTATGACGGTGTCTTTAAGTATATAAACTATGGGTAAAGTCTGTACTGTGAGTGTCTATGTGACACCCGCAGTGGTTGATTTATAAGCTAGCTCTAAGTAACCTTTTTTATATTTTAATAGAAGAGAGAGAAAATCAGCTCTTGATCAAGAGTTAGATTTATACACATATTTTAAGATCATATGAAAATATCATGTGGACCTAATTATACTATGAGCTATTGCTAAAAGCTAGCACTGTTGAAAATATTGACTTAGAGCTGACTTGTACCGTTGCAGGTGCCCTTAGCTAGACAGCTAGAGCGTATTTGTTTATCTGTCTGGACGGCTGGACCACACTGTCCCGCCCGTATCAGCCAGGCCAGGATGCAGGCAGACCGGTCCGCCAGCTGCAACTGAGTTTGTTCGTGTATGCGCCATCATCTTCGAGTACATGGTGAGCGGCAAGGGAATGGACAGGCCTCCTTTGTTGCGCCCAGCAAGAACCTATCCGCGACATTGCCTAGCCAGTTCCTCGTAGCCTCTTCAACAGCCACACAGTACACTCAAATTTTACATAGGAGCTATGAAAATGGGATAGGAAAAGATTTTCTCCTTACTTCCAATGTCGTCGCTTGTCCTCGCAATTTACGTATCTCGTATATGACTTGGATTTATGGTCCACACTCGTATGAGTTAGAACAAGTCACGTCTATTTGGTTCGACATTGGTGAACGCTTTATAGTTGTGATATAGGGTGGTTGTAGACCATTCGTAGGAGCCGCCCCTAGAAATCGATTTGTACGTGTGGCTAGATATTTTTAGGGGCAGATGAAAAATGAGCCGTCTCTATAAATCGTTTTTTAGAAATCACAAATCTAAGCCAAAAGAATAGCAAAAAAATAATTCGAGGAGACTGAAAAGTCCTAATATGACTAGAGGGATGGTGAATAGCTTATTAAAAACTCTACAAAATCACTAGAGCAATTTGTTAGTACGCTAAACGGCGAAATGCAATTTTGCTCTAGCTCTACAAGGGTTACAGCCACCTACCCAATAATTCTAGTTGCTATGATCACTAATTCACACATAAGCCTAGGTTGCTACTTGCTAAGCTAGTGAGCTCTCAAAGACTAACTAAAGAGTCTTACTAACCAAACTAACAAGCTCTCATAACTAGTTACACTAAAGAGCTTGACACTAGGCAAGAATGTAAAGAAAGTAATACAGGAGAGAGTAGGATGATTTTACCGCCATGGCAAGTGTGATGAACCAATCAAATGAATGATAATCAATCATCGAGAGAAGTCCAATCACAAGATGACACACGATTTTTCTCCCGAGGTTCATGTGCTTGTCGGCACGCTAGTCCTCTTTGTGTCGACCAACACTTGGTGGTTCGACGGCTAATAAGTGTTTCACAAACCTAGTCCAACAAATAGACGCCGTAAGAACCTACCCACAAGTGAGGCAACTTAATAACACGAGTAATTCACTAGAATTACATTTCGGCGTTCCGCCGGAGAAGCCATAAGACCCCTCACAAATCACCGGGAGACGACCACGAACAATCACCAACTCGTGCCGACGCTCCTCCACTGCTCCAAGCCGTCTAGGTGGCGGCAACCACCAAGAGTAACAAGAAGTCTATAGTCAAAATAATCCCCAAGTGCCACTAAATGCAATCACTCAAGCAAATGCACTAGAAATCACTCTCAATCTTGTTATGATGGTGAATTAATGATGGAGATGAGTAGGAGGTGTTTGCTTAGGCTCACAAGGATGTCAAAGATGTCAAAGTGCCAAGAGAGTAAGCCCCAAGCCAGCCAAGGTCTATTTATAGACTCCCTCAAACGAATAGAGTTGTTGCTCTGCGCATGCGCGATCGGACTGTAACACCCCAGGTACCACGCAATCATAGGATGCTACCATACAAACTACAAAGTTGCCAAAACATTAATTTCAGCAACTTCCACAAAAAAAAAAAAAAAACGAACGCGAACAGAAGAAGAAACATATAAATAAGTAGATATACGTGGTACAACAAGCAAACTATATAAGGAAAGAGATGCGCTGGATTATTATCTCTAAATACAAAAGATAACATCTACTATCTTTGTTATTTTATAATTCTACAATTATTATGTGATGATACAGTAGTGCAAGAGGTGTTGCTAATCCCATCCCCTTCATGCCAGCATTCATGATTAATGACCTGGAAGAGAATAAAGGGGTGAGATAAACTCAACAAGCAACGGCTACAAATATACACATATCTTACACATGTTGATTAACAAGTTTTAAACCAAAAATGAACCATGACAGGAGACAAACGAATAATTAAAGTACTCAACTTTCTTATGTCAACCATTAACCAACTACTCAGAGAAACAATAATATGCAATTCCATATTCTGCAAATGGCATGAAATGTATATATGACATGATGCAACTCCATCTGAGAGTTTAATGTTGGACGATGCCAACCTCTCATGCAACTCCATGTACCGGTACTAGTCACTGCGCAATGGCAGTGACCGGCCATTAACTCCATATGAAATGCATATATATGCATATGAATGATCATGTATGCATAACTCTATAGTGCAACAACTATAATGTAGTAACATGCAACCATCATCTCATAGCAACAAGCAACATTGATATGATAAATAATTCCAGAAACAATGTATAAATTGCAAGAGTGAAGGTAAACTATATTATTAACCTTGCTGCATTTTATTAAAAAAATACAAGACATGAATATAAGCATAGCATTAGCCACACCCCAACGTTACTCGCCTTTTCACTGAAGAAAAGAATCTTGACGAGCACGCCTAAGAACATTTAGGAGTCACACTACCTGGCAATAAGGATAAATATGTGGAAACACTTAATACAATATATATACTGCACAAAAGAGTATTCATGCGTCCCTATTCTTAAACAACCATTGCCACGGTTTTTCCTAGTTGGGATAGAAAATCCTAATATCTGAAAACCACTTTGCAAGGCAACCAACACATGTCTATTTTGGAGCAGCCAACTTATCATTTTCATAACTATTTTTATACAACAGCAAAAGCAATGACCGAGCCCAGTATAAGAATCTAAGCAAAATTCTCTACAACTTCGGTATTCATCACAAAATTTATTTCAGCCATCTACTATTTTCAGGCCCCGTTCGGCTTACCCCATATTCGACTTGTTCGGCTTCTTTTTTTCAGCCGGAACAGCCCTTTTTTCTCACAGCAATTCAGCCAGAACAATGTTTTTTAGCCAGTTTTAGCTAAAATTTTGCCAGTCAGTTTCAATCTGAGCTGCAATCTAAGCATGCAGGTCTGAAATATAGTGCAAGCAGCAAAAATTCGAATTTCCATGACTCCAGATTTATCCCACCAAATTCAGTGTTTAAGCACTCTAAAAAAAGTACTGCAATTATCTACAGCCATCTATAAAGATTTTGCCGACACATCTGAAAATGACTTGATGTAGACTGCATGCAGATCCCCAAGGTTCAGAAACCACATGACCTCGGAGTTTTAGATCTTCCAGAATATTCAACCAAAACTAATATTTAATCACTCTAAGGAAAGGTAATGAAATCTCCTAACACTAGTTAGTATATCACCCTTTCAAATTCGGCCTTAAACAACTCAACGGGATGAATTATCTACACCATGTGCAGTATGAACCTGCATCTGGATAAATACATCTACGAGCAACACAGCTCCAAAGGGACTAACACTAGTACATAAACGGGCTGTACTTCCGGTTCTCAACCCTTTCAGTCTTGGTTTTGGAACTGGGAGCCTGAATCCAGGACTAAAGGATCCCTCCTTTAGTCCCAGTTTCACGCCCAGGACTAAAGGTCCACTTTAGTCCCGGTTGGTAATACCAATCGGGGCTAAAGAAGCCTCTTGGCCTGGCCACGTGGGTCGGCCCTTTAGTCCCGATTGGTATTACCAACCGGGACTAAAGGTTTTCTTTTTTTTTCTTTTTTTGTTTCTATTTTCAATTGATGAATCGTTTTGGTTTTCGAATAGGTTTTCGAATACGCATTCTACGCTGCTAATAATATACGTATTCTACATGTTTATAATGTTCGAACATTTTGTACAAACTAAAGTATAAAACTAACGTATATATTACATGCATATACATATATTGTACGTTATTTTATGTACATATAATATGTATATATATATATATATATATATTACAAATAAATCTTGCATTGTATATTCTATCATATTCTTGGGATAACAAATTCACTACATCTGGTTTGGCTTCCATGTTTCATTCACGTCATTGTAGAACTCGCCGGCGGGGTTTAGGACCTGGTCATTAAGAAATCCTGCTATGGTCTCTTGAATTACTTTCAGTTGGTCACCACGTCGTATGACTTTTTTCTTCAACCATAGAGTCTTCAATAAAAGTTAAAGGAAAATATATATATATATGTGTGTGTGTGTGTTGGTCGCGTGATTACTTATATATATGAGCAATAAAAGAAATTGTGAATATATGAATATATTTATATAACGCACTTTGAGGTTCTCTTCAGGAGTTCTTTTTGAGTACGCCATGATAAACTCGCAAACATAGTATCCGCAATAGTTGTTCCCCTGTTCTTGCCTCAGAACCCACTTTTACGAGAAAAAGATCCGGTGAATTGAAAGCATGCATGGTGTTAATTGAATTATATATATATAAATGTAGCTAGTACTTACTTTATGTGCGATTACATCCAGTGGCGCTTTGCAATGTTTCATGTGGTGTTCCTCAATGAAACTTTTCCAAACACTGCGCCCAATAAAATAAAAAATTAATTTGGCCTTTAATAATTATTGCAGTTAAGAGATCGGGGTATATATAGTTGCTAGAGAGACCAAATTACCCTTGGATAATATCTATCATGTCTTGGTACTCTGTTTGCTCTTTTCTTAACGAGTCTAAGATGCTCAACCGACTATTGGCCATATCGATGACCATCAATATACAGTGAGTGCTGCATATATTTTTATACACAAATATGATCGACATTAACTAGAGTCAACATATATATATATGAGAGATAGCTTAGCTCGTAAGCAAATAATTGAACAAATGTCCATATAATCGATATTAATTATTTAACACCCACTTGAAGTTGTAGGGGAATAGTATGTCCTTGTTTTGTTGGTTCACTAAGAACCCCATGAGATTTTTCTCGAGTTTAGCTTTCCATTGAGGGGATCAGGGTGTTTGAATACGACATTTGGATCAATGAAACCAACATCATTATCCTTTCTCTTTCTGAGTTATGTCATCTCATATCTGCACATATACAAATATAGTGTGAGGATATATAATTTATATATATACATGTAGCTTTATATATATACACTTTAATAGTAGAAAATAATCACACTTACAAACAATAGCAGCTAATGAGACTTTTGTCGAGAGAGTCCAGGTGGCATAGTTGGTGTAATTCTAAAAACTCGACATATATAACGTCATCGCCACAGAAGTAATGTTGGTTTCTAACTCTGACAGAAATAAAGTTCTCTCCCCGTTCACACGCCGCCATGTACCACTTGTTTAGCAGGTACATTTGCGTACCCAGTTCACCTAAGGCCTCAGGGTTGTATAGACTCTTTCCATGTTTAAATTTCTTCTAAGGATCTACTTTCAGACTAGATGGTCCTTCAGCGAGCACTTGGGCAAGGTCCAAACCGGTATCCTCATAAAACCGAACCATTTCCTCAAAATCGACGTCCGGTAAGTCTAAGTTTTAACCATATTCATTACGAATGACAAGAGGGGGATTGATTGTTGCGATTGTTGTCCGAGTTGTGCAACACCTTTCCCTACTCTAGTCTTTTTCTGCGCCGCCTCAAATGACTTGGTGAGAGAGCGGTCGTAGTCCGATTTTGGCTGGGTCTTTTGAGATTTCCGCTTTTTCTGGTCCACCTTTTTTCTTAGAAGATCTGGAGCTAGGTAGAAGTACGGTTTCTCCGGGTTCTCCCTCACTTCTCGTTGCTTGCTTACTTTTTCAAAGAAACTTTTCACATCTTTTTATACTGCATCCTTTAATTCCTTTTCACTTTTCTCGTAAGACAGTTTTTGGGGAATAACTGGATTAGAGAAGGCTTTCTTCTTTGCCGGCTGGTGGGCCAACGACTTTGTTTGCGGGGCGGACCTCTTATGAGCTGGCTGCTTCTTGATCATCAAGGGAGGCGGGATAGCTGTTTGAGACCTCCTTGGAGGCGTTGGAGACCTCCTTGGAGGTGGCGGTGGTGAAGACCTCATTGGAGGCGTTGGAGACCTCTTTGGAGGTGGCGGCGGTGGCGGCGTTGCATAATCATTGCCTAGAGCACTATGATGATCTAAAGATTGAATAATTAGACTTAGGTTGGCAGAGGCCCTACTATGTGATTACAAAAAAGAATAATTAGGTATAAGAAATTGTTATTATTAATCATGCATGTCAATAGAAAATTTGTGAAAAAAATGTTTCGTTCACTTTTGTCCGTACCTATTGTCTGGCAGTTGAGGAAGTGGCGGTGGACTAGAGACCCCAGGAATAATGATGTAGCGCTTGCGCCATAGTATGAATGTCTTTTCTGCTTCTCCTAGAGTTTTCTCCCCATCACCTCCTGGAATGTCAAGAGCCAGATCACTAAAACCTTTGTTAACTCTATCCACTGAGACGCTAACATATCCAAGTGGTATTATTGCCCCATGTATTCTTGGTGTCTTGGCAGGATCTGGAGGAGAAAAAACACCGAGAGCCACCATGATTGTGGCATTCTTTTTTGGAATATGTAGCTCACATGATGTAAACGGTGCAGTGATGTCATCCACGGGGAAACGTAGCATTACGTCATCTTGATTTGGCAACTCTGTGGAAGCGTAGCTGCATTTCAACTGATCAGGGGGGCTAATATTAATGTTGATTCCTGGATCTGATGCCTGCCTTTGGACACTCATTGCTATTTGCACTTGCTTTATGATTTCGTCCTGCATTCTAGCTTGCATGTCTTTTTCGCACTCCTATGCTTGAAGCAACGCCTCCCGTGACTTACGAACCAATTCCTCTAACCTGCTGATCCGCGCTGCATCCTCATCCTTCCTTCTCTGCCAGCTTCTGTAGGTATCTCTGTCGTCAGGGAAACCATGCTCCCAAGAAATGTTCCATCCTAAACCTCTCGTTCGGCCACTGTGTTCAGCGGTCCCGAGGGCATACATCAGTTCATCCTTCTCTCTATTGGGCCTGAATGCACCAATAGCTTTAGCTTGTAGAGCATAAGAAAATCTTTGTGTTGCTCTTTCGAGTTTTGTGCCATGAACCAGCTTCCCGGTCTCTAGGTCCAGTCTTTCCCCATGAGCGAAAAACTAATTCTTCGCGCGTTTGGGCCAATTGAGTGATTCTCGTGTGATACCCTTGGCAAGAATGTCCACTTCCATTTTTTCCCACTTGGGAATGGCAGTCGCGTAGCCACCTAATCCCATGCCATGGTGGTATACCTTCTGTCATGCATTCTCTTGGTTCCTTCTCACTCGTTCCTCACCCTCTTCCGATGTTTTGTACTGTACAAAATCATTCCAGTAGGGCCTCAACTTTGCGAGCGGGCCACTAGTATTGAAATTGGGCGTTAGGTTCTTCTTGATGTATTTCGTGTATAGGGATTTCTTCCAAGTCTAAAATTGTGTGGCCATCTTCTTCATAGCCCACTTTCGAACTAGTTCCTTCAATTCATCATCGTTGATAGCATCATAATCATCCGCTTGCAACGTGAAATGTTGAAGGATATCATCCCAAATTAAATTCTTATCAAGATCAGAGACAAAACTAACATGAGGCTCGTTCATCTTTTGCTTCCATTCACGGGCACTGATCAGAAGTCTGTCCCTTACAAGGCACCCACAGTGTTGCATGAATTTCCTTGCATGTGGACCAAGTGGTTCGCCTGTCTCGATATTGAATTATGATATTATGTAGCGCCCCTCCAATGGCTTTTTTGGGCCTCGAATATTTTTGCTTTTCACCGTTGTGGTCGTCGATCCAGAGGGCTACGTATAAAAAAGAATAAATAAATATCATGTGTACACATAATAGATGATAGATATTCAAATATATATATATATATATATATAATATTCAAATATATATATAAATATATATATATACCTCGCCAGTATTTTCTTGCACAATATTTTCTTGGTTATCTTCAAGAGCCAGGTATTGACTCCAGTCATCTATATCCTGCTGGTCACCATTGGGAAATTGAGTGCCGGTGTTGATAATATCCATCATTTCTTCATCCATGTTGTCTCTTGGGGCAGCCATCTAGCTTTTACACTACTAGATATATCTATAAAAAATAAAAACTATATCTATCAAATATCCATCAAATTCTAGCTCAAAAACATGTTTAAATAAATAACCATCCGTACTAGTTGACCTTGCTTTCATGAAAAAAATAATTCTAAAAAATAAAAGGCATGATTTCTAAGTATTTCATTTCATGGAAAAATTAATTCTAAGTGACCTGCTCGACAAAATTGAGAAAAAACACACGCTCTCATGACCTCACACATCTTCTAAGATCACATAAGCTTCCGTACTAGTTGACCTTGCTTACGTGATCATCTCGGCGGGCATTTCTCCACCGGACGGCACCGTACTTGGCCACGGAAGAGCTCCGATTCTATGAGGAAGGGAACACGGTCTTCCACGACCGTTACCGCTCTCCCTCGTAGAATCAAAGCTCCTCCTTGACGTCCATTACCGCTCGGCAGAGAACATGCTAGCCGAGATGAACACGGTCCGCAAGTTCAACTAGTATGGATTTTCTACAATTTTCTAACTAGTCCGTGCCAAGGAGGCGGAGGTATGCCTGCCCGAGTACGAGAACTATGTGCCCAGCTACTACAACGTCACGGACGCCGTTGAACGTCTCAGATCTGGGGGCCGGCGTTGTCATAAGCGCAAAATCACATTACAAGATGTGACACCGGGCCACGCCCGTGCTCCCCTGAGCTCGATGGCTCAGCGCAAAATCACATTACAAGATTGCTAGCACGAGGGCTTGGCACACGCATCCATCCGATTACAAAAGGTTGGAGCAATTAATCCATCATAAACGGATTATATATGGTGGCGGCGGTGGCTCACATCCAAGGTGTCAAACGCGAGGTCCAGCTCCTGCAGCCAAAAAACATGTTAGAGACTTAGACTTTACTAAAAAACAGTAATAATATGTTTCATTATAGGACTGGGTAGCTATCACTATTCCTACAATCTGAAAGAATATTTTGCCTCTTAAGAGCAGTAAGTATGGTTAGGTAAAATCAAATATCGCCATGCAAAAGTAGCAGACTAGCTAAATTGTTACCCTCAACCTCAAGTGGCATGGGTGATTGACCGGTAATAACAGTGGTACAAGTCTTTGCCATTTAATTTGATCATCGACACGCACATGCAAATACATATTACAGTACAAGACATCGGAAGCGAACGGGGTATTCTTGCATGGATGAAATTCTACCTGGCAGGCAACAACCAAACATGACCTATTTGTCAAAGCTCCTAGAACGGCTCCCAGAGTTGGAGACCTCTTCTAAACTACGGTTTGTAGAGTCATTCCGTGGAACTAATTTTTTACGGAGAACAAGATGGTGGGATATGGAAAAATATTTTCTTGGTTCACTTTCTTCACAAAGGTTATTCTAGAAAATCATTGTCAGGCAAAGTCACTTTCTACACACACACAAAATCCTTTCAAGAGGACCTTTATCCAACGAGCCACAAAAGTATCTGTATTTTGAGAGGATGGCAAGATGATTGTATCAAGTTGTTCTTAAGACCAGACAACCTAAATTTATTTGCAATGAATTGTACCACCTTCCTATTCCACAAGTTGATTTGTACGTGGACCTCTTATTTATTATGTTTAGGGAAAAAGTTCTCGACCAATAGATATAGATTACTAGCGAATCAATGCAAACACGAGTATACTGTATACACAATACAAGCAGTTGGGCACAAGAAAAATAGAATCTTGTGGTGAACTTGTTTTCTTCGCTGTCCTAGACTCCTGCTGATCCGGCACTCGGCGAAGATTAGCCACCAGTCCACCACAAGATAGCAGGACAAGCACTCGATAGCTAGCACAAAATCGAAGCGATACATTCATTGAGCAACGGCACTGAATGAGTTGGCCATACAGCAGAAAGGGATCTGAATGAGTGCAGAGGAAGAGGGAGACTAGGCCAAACCTACTGCGGATCTTGGAGAAGGCTCGGGCGCGCTCCAGTGAAGCAGCACGTGTGGGGAAGGCTCGGGTGCGCTCCGGTGAGGCAGCGCGGGGAAGGCTCCGGGGTTCCTCATCCTCGAAGGTGTGGCAGCGCGGGGAAGGTTCGGGCGCGCTCCGGTGGTCGCCTGGGGGCGGCGGCGGGGAAGGCTCGGGCACGCTCTGGTGGGGCAGCATGGGGAAGGCTCTAGGGCTCCTCGTCCTCGAAGGTGCGGCAGCGTGGGGAAGGCTCGGGCGTGCTCCGGTGGTCGCCTGGGGGCAGCGGCGCTGCTGGATCGGATCGATCTGGTGGAGAAGGGAGGCGACGGCATGGCGGAGACAGAGAGGAAGAGAAGGGAGAAGGGCGTGGTTTATAAAGGGAGACCTTTAGTCCCGGGTGATGGTTAGAACCGGGACTAAAGGTTCTTTAGTAGTCCCGGGTGATAGTTATAACCGGAACTAAAGGCTCTTTAGTCCTGGGTGATGGTTAGAACCGAGACTAAAGGTCTGAGCTTTAGTCCCGGATGTAGCCATGGCCCGGGAGTAAAGGTGATTTTGGCGGGCCGTGAAAACGCAGCCCACCTTTAGTCCCGGGTGGTTGATCCACCCGGGAGTAAAGGTGGGCTGCAGTTTGGCTTCCTGCCGGTTTCTAGAAGTTTTTCCTTTTTTATATATTTGTTTTATATAAATATGCAGAGAGTTGTTAATTGCCTAGTAAATAAAATATTAGCAAAAAAAATACAAAAAGAATTCCTGGACCTGGTTTTGCATTATTGTACATAAGAAAAATCTGTAACCTAAACTCTTTTGTTTTACCGTATAAATATTTAACATAGTGTAAATAATAATCATAATTTTCACCATGCAAAAATGTACTACTTAATTAAAATCATTAAAACTATTGCTTTTCGATAGGAAATTAGTTTTCACATCTTATTGACGTTGAAAATTCATTTAAACCGTAGAAAATATGAAAACACGACAAAAAAATCTGAAGTCGCAATTATTACATAATAGGTCTAATACATCACCATATCAAGCTGGGACTAAAACAAAATTTTCACTTATTTTTTCACATCAGATGCATTGCTTTTGCTTTTTGCTTTGTGCGACATGGAAATCCCACCATCAAACACAAATTTAATATGAATATAGAAAAAAGGAAACACTTAATAAACATCTCTGAATTCATAATTATTACATAATACCTCTAATACACACTGTTAAACATCACTATATATATCAAGCGGGCACAGTAGTGAACTTCTTAACGTATATACCTTGGTTATGATCGCGTCGTAACCATGGAGTGTCCTCATCATTTAGCTGGATGCTTGGGTCTTTGTCCACTGTGAAGGGTGGAATTCGGTCATCCTTTTCATAATCTTCTGATATGTCTGACTTGTCTTCAATTCTGACGATGTTTCTTTTCCCTGAAAGAACTATGTGGCGCTTTGGCTCATTGATTGGGTCGTTGTTGTTTTCCCTCTCTTCGGTTTTGTAGACATGTCCTTGACATAGAACACCTGATTCACATCCTTGGCAAGGACGAACAGTTCATCTTTGTACCTAATATTGTTGAGGTCCACGGTTGTCATTCTATACTGGTTGTCGACTGCTACCCCGCCTCCAGTCGCCTTTACCCATTGGCACTTAAACAAAGGTACCTTAAAAGTAGGTGCATAGTTTAGTTCCCATATCTCCTCTATGCGGCCATAATATGTTTGCTTATTTCCATTAGGGTTGGTGGCATCTATGCGGACACCACTATTTTGGTTGGTGCTCCTTTTATCTTGGGCTACTGTGTAAAATGTATTCCCATTTATCTCATACCCTTTGTATGTGAGGATATGCCACGATGGCTGCCTAGCCAACAAATACAGTTGCTCATCAATACTCTCATCACCCTAACATTCTTTTCGCAGCCAGTCGCTGAAAGTTTCCATATGCTGACGCGTAATCCAAGCTTCAGACTTCCCTAGAAACTCGGATCGGAGCAACTCTTTATGTGTCTCGATATACGGATCCACCAAGGAGGAGTTTTGTAGAACTGTGTAGTGTGCTTTATTAAAATAATTGTCCTACGTGCCAATATATGTTTTCTTCCCTAGTGTCCCCTTTCCACTTAGTCTCCCCTCGTGTCACGATTCAGGAACACCAATCGGGTCAAGGTCAGGAATAAAGTCAACACAAAACTCAATGACCTCCTCTGTTCCATAGCCCTTGGTGATGCTTCCTTCTGGTCGAGCACGGTTGTGAACATATTTCTTTAGGACTCCCATGAACCTCTCAAAGGGGAACATGTTGTGCCGGAACACAGGACCAAGAATGCTAATCTCCTTGACCAGGTGAACTAGGAGGTGTGTCATGATATTAAAGAAGGAAGGAGGGAACACCAACTCAAAGCTAACAAGACATTGAACCACATCATTCTGTACTTTAGCTAGATCCATTGGATCAATTGCCTTCTAAGAAATTGCATTGAGGAATGCACATAGCTTCACGGTGGCTAGACGTACATTTGGAGATAGAATTCCTCTTAATGCAACTAGATGCAATTGCGTCATGAGCACGTGGCAGTCATGGGACTTTAAGTTTTGGAATTTCTTCTCTGGCACATTTATTATACCCTTTATATTCGAGGAGAATCCATATGGTACCTTGATGCTTGCTAGACATTCAAACATGCTTTCCTTCTCTTCTTTGCTAAGAGTGTAGCTAGCAGGACTTAAGTAATGACGTCCATCATCTGTCTTCTCTAGATGCAGGTTGTCTCATTCTTTCAAACACCGTAGGTCCTGTCGTGCTTCAAGTGTGTCCTTAGGCTTCCCATACACACCCATGAAGCCTAGCAGGTTCACACAAAGATTCTTCGTTAGGTGCATCATGTCGATCGCGCTACGGACCTCTAGGACTTGCCAATAGGGTAGCTCCCAAAATATGGACTTCTTCTTCCACATGGGTGTGTGACCGTTGGCGTCGTTCAGAATAGGTTCGCTGCCATGTGCCTTTCCAAATACTACTTTCACATCCTTGACCATATTGAGTACATCCTCACTAGTTCGGTTGCCTGGCTTGGTCTGGTGGTCTTCCTTACCTTTAAAATGCTTGCCTTTCTTTCTTAGGGGGTGATTCACAGGAAGAAATCAACGATAGCCAAGGTACACGACCTTTCGACATTTTTTCAAGAATATACCTTTAATGTCATCGAAACAGTGCGTGCATGCATTATATCCCTTGTTTGATTGTCCTGAAAGATTACTTAGAGCAGGCCAATCATTGATTGTTATGAACAACAATGCTCGCAGGTCAAAGTGCTCCTGTTTGTGCTCATCCCACACACGTACACCTGGTCTGTTCCACAAAAGTAGAAGTTCTTCAACTAGTGGCCTCAGGTACACATCGATGTTGTTGCCAGGTTGCCTTGGGCCTTGGATGAGCACTGGCATCATAATAAACTTACGCTTCATACATAACCAGGGAGGAAGGTTGTAGATACATAGAGTAACAGGCCAAGTGCTATGACTACTGCTCTACTCCCTGAAAGGATTCATACCATTCGTACTTAAAGCAAACCTTAAGTTTCTTGCGTCATTTGCAAACTCCGAGAATTCTCTATCGATTGCTCTCCACTGGGACCCATCAGCAGGGTGTCTCAACATATTGTCTACCTTATGTTCTCTTTGTGCCATCGCAACAACTTTGCATGGTCTTTGTTTCTGAACAGATGTTTCAAGCATGGTATTATAGGAGCATACCACATAATCTTGGTAGGGATTTTCTTCGTGGGACGTTCGCCCTCAACATCACCAGGGTCATCTTGCCTGATCTTATACCATGATGCATGACATACCGGGCATGCATCTAACTTCTCATACTCCTCGCCATGGTAGAGGATGCAGTCATTAGGACATGCATGTATCTTCTGGATTTCTAATCCCAAAGGGCAGACTATCTGTTTTGCTTCATACGTAGTAACGGGCAATTCGTTCTCCTTTTGGATTTTCAGTAACTCCCCAAAACCCTTGTCAGATACGCCATTCTTTGCCTTCCATTGCAGCAATTCCAGTGTGGTACCCAACTTTTTCTGCCCCGCATCACAAGTTGGGTATAGCAATTTCTTGTGATCCTCTAGCATGCGCTCGAACTTGATCTTCTCCTTTTCACTTTCACATTCTCTTTGTGCGTCACGAATGGCCTAACCAAGGTCATCAGTGGGCTCATCTTTTGCCACTACCTCTTCTTCAGCTTCCCCCATTGCAGTATCATTGAAGGCACCATATTCAGCAATAATGTCATCATTATCCCATTGTTCTTCTTCACCTTCTTCCATTACAACCCCGGTTTCTCCGTGCTTCATCTAACAAATATAGTTTGGCATAAAACCCGACTTCAACAAGTGTGAATGAAGACTCCTTGAGCTAGCATATTCCTTCAAATTCTTACATATGGCACATGGGCAGCACATGAAACCATCGCATTTGTTTGCCTCGGCCACACGTAAGAAAGAATGCACGCCCTCAATGAACTCTTGGGAGCGACGATCAGCATTGTACATCCAATGTCGGCTCATCTGCATTACATGACATACATACCATATTAAAACCTAGAACATAGTTAGTTAATTATACGACATGCATGCCACCACACAAGGTATTAATTTATGAAAGTCTCGCTACAATGTAGATAATCCCAACTACCACTAAAAAAACTAAAGCTAAAATGCACTTCAGCAGCATAAGGATTTCGCGACCAATCCCAACTAAAACAGACAGATCATGTGTTTGTTCAACATCTATGGGCTTCTTCCGCAGGATCACTACCTCATCAGCCGCCGTAGTCGCCTGTGCAAGAGAGTTTTGCACGTGTTCAACATACTCTTCCTCCCAGTACCAGCCTGAACATCCAGTGCCATCCCACTAAAATTAAAATAAAAAATTAGAACTTTAATCACAATCATCATGAAAATAAGTATAAATTAACCATAATCATCAAATACGACAAAATAACTCACATTGCGATCCAGACACTTGTAGAAGATACGGCCCTTGTTGGGACACTCCTTCCTCACCCGGTACTCCATCACAATCATCTCCTCACACTTGCTGCATGCAATGAGAGGGAGGTCCGGCCTCAGTCGCTTTGGAACCCGATGAGAGGCTGAGGACCCGAAAGCAGATGTCATCTACTCTCTATACTAATTTTTAATATAATATAAATTTCTCATTTTATAAACAAATAAAATTAAAAAAAACTCTAAAATTCTCTATATCTCTAAACCATGAAATGTGCTATGCATGCTAGAAATGAAAGCTGAATACTAATTTTGAATAACTATTTTAACCTTCCTTCATCCAAAAATGCAAACTTTAAAGTGATTTTGAGCTTAAATGACTTACAAATAAAAAAAATCCACCATAAAAACCACAAATATCTAGTCCACAAAATGAGATATGCTACTGATGAAACATGAGAGTATAAAGTTGGTAACCTTTAGAATCGAAGAATCGATGGAGGAATCGAAGAAATCTTGTGATTACCGGCGATGAGGAAGAAGAGAGGCCGACGATGAAGCAAGAACACTGAGCTCGAAGTGGCTCGGGCTCGAGGAGCAAGAAGGGCTATATAGGAGGTGGACCTTTAGTCCCGGTTGGAGACAGAAACCGGGACTAAAGGGCCCTTTCTAGTCCCGGACGAAGCCTCCAGCCGGGAGAAGACTTTTACTCCCGGTTTGAGGGACCAACCAGGAGTAAAAGTTAACCTTTAGTCCCGGTTGGTAGCTCCAACCGGGACTAAAGGTCCCTTGCAGCAAAAGCCTGCCGCAGTAGCCATTGGGCAGGAACCTTTAATCCCGGTTGAAGCTACAAACCGGGACTAAAGGTCTCTCTAGTCCCGGGCGCGAAAAATACCGGAACTAAAGCCAAATTTCGAGGTGGGATCAAAGGTCATTTCTCTACTAGTGTAAGCCCCTGATTAGATGACCCAATTCTCCAATCCGATATGAAAAAGAGAAAAAAAAAACAGAAGACAAGATAGCCTCATTACCCACACAACTTTTTGGTCTCTCCCCTGCGTCTTGCTACCTCTGCTGCCATCTCCCTCTGAATATAGTGTTGCAGCTTGCTGCCGAGTTGCAGTGCTTGATGTCCAAGACGCCGCAACACTTAAGAAAGCAGCCGCTGACACCCAACAGGAATGGAAACATGCACAAACTTCAGCAGGGTCATTGCCTGAAGGAATTTCAAGTTGTGGATCTGCTAGCGTGATGTGCAATTGAATGCCCATCGCACTCACGCAGCAGGATGATGAACCTGCCGCCGCCTCCTTTTCTTTTTTTCCATCTCGCAAACAGATCGTGGGTTATTTAGGGTTTTGACTGTTCCTCTTCTCTCCTCTAAACGGACCCTAATTAGGTCTAGATTTAATAACCTGCTTTGGCCCATTAGGCCCATCTAATGGTGACTTATTTTTTTACGATATTACAAGGACGCACCTGACCAGACACATCCCAGCGTCTGGCCGACAGCGTCCGATCAACCCTGGCCATCCAGGTGTCCTACTGTTTAACGTGCGCCGCTGATATCCAACGGTCTAGTGACTCAGCGCAACGGCTAAGTCACGACCGGATGCGCCTTCGCTGAGTCCACTTGCGCGCGCCTCCGTGCCACTAGGCTGCTGACCTAACGCGCCACGACCGGACGCTTCACAGTGGTGGAGTCTGATCGACTCCACTAAACACCCCGAGAGGGTTTTTTGAGACCGGACACGTCTGGTCGACACCGACCGGATGCAGCTCCAAGTCCGATCACCTCTGCGTCGCAAGCCAAGCCCCAGCGCCGCTACGTCAGTGTACGTCACGCCGACCTAACGCAGCCCCTGCGCGTCCGCTCACGCAGCTTCTCCTGCGTCTGATCGCCACCTCGCATTGCGCATCCTCCGGACCAAGTGACCAGACGCAGCCCCCGCGTCTGATCCCTGCGTCCGGTCGCACTTTGGCCCTCTTGGCCAAGTGCTGCGACACCTGGGTACACTGGCTGGACGCGTTCCGGGTGAGTCCGGTCACCCTGGCGCCAGAGTCCGGTCTAGTACCTTCACCTCCTTTTCTTTTTCTAACTCCTCAACCACTTCACCCTTGCTTCCAAGTTGCTAACCACAAAGTGTGTAACTTGTATGCATGTGTGTTAGCATTTTTCTAAGCATTTTTCAAGGGTCAATTATTAGCACACTAGGTCCCTAATGCATACGCAAGAATCATGTCACCTAGTGGCACTCGATAATCGCTTAGCCAAAGATTTCCCCTCTTCGTAGTATGGCTATCGATCCTAAACACACTCACACCCTGTATGGTGTCTTGAGTGCCAAAACAAAAACCTATTTGATACATTTGCCTTGATCTCCTTGGTTTTTGTTTTTCTCTTTCTTCTCCAAGTTGGAGCACTTAGCCATCTCTTTTGTGGCCATCACCTTCACCATGACCATCATCTAGCTCCACCACTCGGATTAGACTACCTTATCTAAGTCACACACTTAGATCAAAGGTTAGTCCTAGGGTTTCATCAATTTTCCAAAACCAAATTAGGGCTTTCAATCTCCCCTTTTTGGTAATTGATGATAATCCTTCACAAAGATATTCAATAAAATCTTTTTGGATTAATGTTGCTTGCCCAAGCATTTTACCATGTGTAAAGAATATGGACAAGTTTTACCGACCTAAATTGGTAGCATTAGCTTCCCCTACATATGTGCTAAGAGTTTAGATTTGGAAGCTTGCACATATGCATGGAATTGAAGTTTAGGAGAGTAATGACTACCAATTGATGCTAATGTGTAACGAATGAACCTTTGAAGCGTGATACCAATCGGAGTTGCCATTTGAACACCATCCTTAGCACCATGGTTTGCTAGATACCACTTGAAAATCACAAATACTAGATACCCCATGAGATCAACATTATATACAAGGCTCTAGTACCACTTGTAAGAACAATTCAAGAGTCTAGCTATCCTATGTATGCTATTTTTTCATTTCATCAATCATTTTCTATGATCTAGCATACACCACACAAGCATGGATATGAAATTTAAAAACTTGAGCCATGCAAGTAAACATATGTAATGCACATACAAATACAACATATAAGTTTATGAGCTTGCTCCACCTACTTGTGTGCTTCAAATTTTAATTGATCCCCTTACAATGTCATTTCATTTGTTTGCTCCCCCTATCTAACTATCTTTGTGACTTTCTCTCCCCCTTTGGCATCAAATACCACAAAAGGTGAGCTCAGATTATAGATAGGTTGGGGTAAAACCATGTTAAGTGAGGATCATTTTCCTAAATTTGGTTCAATCTAGATCACTTGCAAAAGATATTTAACCCGGTTTGATCCAAGGACAAGTTTTTTCACACCTCGTTTCAAGGTTATCTTGACCATGTTGAGTTAAACACTTATAGCTCATTTTCTAGATTAAACACTAGATCCACAAGCCCAAAAACATGTCATATGCTACCACTAGATCAATTCAAACATAGAAGCAATAGTGGCACCATAGAAGCATCAAATTCATTTGATTTCCATGAATGATCCTAAGACATGTGAGGAATGACTAGATGCACTAAACAAGTCCTTAGCAAAGTATGAATCACGTGTCAATCAATTTTACCTTGCTTTGTTCGAATGAGAGGCATGTCATATAATGGGGGTGCACCAACACATATTTGAGAAGTCAAGTATGTTCAATTCATTCCTTAGCTTGCAAAACCTCTTCTTATCAAGTGGCTTGGTGAATATATCGGCAAGTTGATCTTCGGCGCCCACACTCTTAATGCAAATGTCCCCTTTTTATTGGCGATCTCTTATGAAATGATGACGGACATCTATGTGCTTTGTTCTTGAATATTGAACCGAGTTATTTGTGAGCTTCACGGCACTCTCAGTGTCACATAGCAAAGGCACTTGTTTGAACTTGATTCCAAAGTCACTCAAAGTAGCCTTCATCCAAAGTACTTGAGCACAACAACTACCGGCCGAAATGCACTCTACTTCGGCGGTTGAAAGTGTTACATTATTTTGCTTCTTTGATGACCAAGACACAAGTGATCTTCCCAACAATTGACATGTGCCTGATGTTCTCTTCCTCTCAACTTTGCATCCCGCATAATCAGAGTCTGAATATCCAATCAACTCAAAATGAGCTCCTATAGAATGCCACAATCCAACATTTTGTGTATGCTTTAAGTATCTCAATATTCTCTTTGTCATCTTTAAGTGACTTTCTCTTGGTGAGGCTTGAAATCTAGCACACATGCATACAATAAACATCATATCCGGCCTTGATATGGTCATATAGAGTAGGCTTCCAATCATAGACCGATACATCTTTTGATCCACCATATTACCACTAGCATCATTATCCAAGTTTCCATTTGTCCCCATTGGTGTACTAATGGCTTTGCTCTCATCTATGCAAATTTCTTGAGCATGTCTTTGATGTACTTGCCTTGACTCACAAATATGCCATTCTTCATTTGCTTGATTTGAAGACCAAGGAAGTAACTAAGCTCTCCAATCATGGACATCTCAAACTCACTTGCCATCATCTTTTTAAACTCCTCACAAAAATCTTGATTGGTTGATCCAAATATGATGTCATCAACATAGATTTGCAACACAAATAAGTCATTGCCTATCTTCTTGGTGAAGAGAGTGGTGTCAACCTTGCCCATCTTAAATCCCTTAGAGAGTAGGAAATCCCTCAATCTCTCATACCATGCTCTAGGTGCTTGCTTCAATCTATATAAAGCCTTTCTCAACTTGTAGACATGGTTGGATCTCTTCTCATCTTCAAATCCGGGAGGTTGCTCTACATACACAAGCTTATTGATGTACCCATTGAGAAATGCACTTTTCACATCCATTTGGTACAACTTGATATTGTGGGCACAAGCATAGGCTAACAAGATCCTAATTGCTTCCAATCTTGCAATCGGGGCATATGTTTCTCCAAAGTCAAGACCTTCAACTTGTGTGTAACCTTGAGCCACTAATCTTACTTTGTTCCTTACTACTATCCCATCTTGATCTTGCTTGTTTTGAAAACCCACTTTGTTCCAATCACATTATGATCCTTAGGCCTCTCAACTAACTCCCATACTTGATTTCTTGTGAAGTTGTTTAGCTCTTCATGCATAGCATTTACCCAATCAACATCCTTTGAAGCTTCATCTATCTTCTTTGATTCAATGGATGACACAAATGATAAATGTCCACAAAATGATGCCAATCTTGATCTTGTTTGTACACCTCTTGATATATCTCCAATTATAGAGTCCAAAGGATGATCTCTTGAAATATTTGTTGGTTGAAGCACTTGAACTTGATTGCTTGCACTTGGTTGGTCATTTGGTTGAGATGATAAACTAGCCACTTGTTGATATTTCACTTGAGCATCACTTGTATTAGCTTGATTTTGATCATGAGAACCACTAGCTTGCACATTTGAGTTAGAGAGCACTTGATTCTTGTCATCTTCAAGATCAATCACCTCTCTAGGCCTTATATCACTAATGTCTATGTTCTTCATTGCATTGACCAATTGAGTGTCTTTCACATCATCTAGATTCTCATCTTCCTCTTAGAAACCATTGGTTTCATCAAATTTCACATCATGAACCTCCTCAAGAGTACCACTAGCCAAATTCCAAACTCTATATGCCTTGCTTGTAGTGGAGTAACCAAACAAAGCCTTCATCACATTTCTTCTCAAACTTGCTCAATCTAGTGCCTTTCTTCAAAATGTAGCATTTGCAATAAAAAACCCGAAAGTATACAATATTTGGCTTTCTTCCATTCAAGAGCTCATATGGTGTCTTCTCCATCATGGGGTGACAATAGAGGTGGTTGCTATAGTAGCAAGCCATGTTGATTCCTTCGGCCCAAAATGAATGACTCACATTGTACTCACTCAATATTGATCTTGCCATGTCAATCAAAATTCTATTCTTTCTCTCAACAAAGACATTTGATTGTGGAGTGTACTTGGCCGAGAATTGATGTTTAATTCCAAACTCATCACATAGCTCATCAATTCTAGTATTCTTGAACTCACTACCATTGTCACTTCTCACTTTCTTGATGGTTTCAAACTCATTGTGAATTCTCTTGATGAATGTCTTGAAGGTTGCAAACACATCACTCTTATCAATAAGAAAGACTACCCATGTATATCTTATAAAATCATCCACTATCACAAATCCATATTTGTTTCTACCAATGCTAGTGTATGTGGTTGGTCCAAACAAGTCTATGTGCAACAACTTAAATGCCTTAGATATGCATCATGCTCTTCATAGGATGTGTGTTACCAACTTACTTTCTGGCTTGACATGCACTACATAGCTTATCCTTCTCAAATGTGACATAAGCCTCTAACTAGACATGCTTAATCAACTTGTTCAATTGTTTCATTCTAACATGACCAAGCCTTCTATGGCATAACCAACCCATGCTAGACTTAGTGAGCAAACATGTTGACAATTGAGCTTCTCTAGCATTGAAATCAACCAAGTATAGATTCTTATATCTAAATCCTTTGAATATCAAGTTGGATCCATCTACACTTATGATCTCTACATCATCCACACCAAATATGCACTTGAAACCAAGATCACACAATTGAGCTACCGACAATAGGTTGAAGTTCAAGCTCTCTACTAGTAGCACATTGGAAATGCTCAAGTCATTGGATATTGCAATCTTACCAAGTCCTTTGACCTTGCCTTTGCCATTATCACCAAATGTTATGCTATCAACCCCATTGCTATCATTTGTGTTGATTGAATTGAACATTCTTGAATCACCAGTCATGTATTGTGTGCACCCACTATCAAGCATCCAATGCCTTTCTCTGGTTTTATAATTGAGCTACAAAAGAAGATCAATTCCTTTTAGGTACCCAAACTTGCTTGGGTCCTTAAAGGTTAGTCACTAAGCTCTTTGGTACCCAAATGGCCTTCTTCTTTGGGCCCACAATTGGTGCACCAATGAACTTAGCCTTCACACCATTGGCACCCTTGGTAAGCAAATAACGAGAATCAAACTTAATTGAGGATACATTAGCATGTGATTTCTTGTTCTTGCAATTATGCTCTTTGTGATCAACTTGCTTGCAACTAGTGCAAAATCGACCATTGTTCTTCACAAAACTAGTCTTGTAAGGAGCAAAGGTTGCCTTGCCTTTCTTAGGGGTATAGCCCAATACCTCTTTGTAGAGAGATGCTCTTTGGCTACCGAAGCACATAATCAAGCGATCCTCACCACCATAGGCTTTGCCTAAGGTGCGAGTGAGCTCGTTGACCTCCTTCTTGAGGGTCTTATTCTCAACCATTAGTGAGGCATCATAAGTGAAACCATTACTAGTAGATGAGGTAGAAGTGGAAGTGCTACAAGAAGGGTTAGTAGAGGAAACAATGATAGGCTCAAAGAAAGATTCAATGATTAGATGACATGTAGAGCCCACATCACATGTCACAATGACCTCCTTCTTCTTGGCTTGCTTGAGGAGAGAGGAGTGAGCCTTTTCAAGCTTAGTGTGAGCATTGCCAAGCTCCTCATGGTCTTCTTTAGACTCTCATGAGAAGCATTGAGCTCATCAAAGGATTACTCAAGAGATTTGACCCTCTTGCGCAATTCTTTGCACTCATTTCTCTCCATCTCAAAGCAAGTATGGACTTGCTCCAACATGTCCATGAGCTCCTCCTTTGTGTACTCCTCCTCCTCCTCATCACTCCTACAATCATCACTTTCACAATCATTGTTATGGCTGACATCATATTTTATCTTGGTAGGCTTTGCCATGAGGCAAGTCAATGGAGTGTCGAAGATGGAAGGCTTGTTGTTGATGGCGATGCTTACTAGTGCCTTCTTGGGAGATTTCTTGTTATCATCACTAGAATCATCATCATCTAAAGAGCCATCACTATCCCATGTAACCACATAGCCTCCACCCTTCTTCTTCTTCTTGAATGTCATCTTCTTCTCCTTCTTTTCCTTCTTTTCTTTCTTTTCCTTCTTCTTCTTAACCTCATCATTGTCACTATTGTAGGGACAATCCGCTACAATGTGATCCTTGCTCTTGTATTTGTAGCATCTTCTCACATACTCCTTGTTGTGATCTCTTCTCTTCCTTGCACCATAGCCCTTCTTCATGAATTTGCCCATCTTGCGCACAAAGAGAGCCATGGATTCATTATCAATGTCACTAGCATCTTCATCATCACTTGATTCTTGTTTCTTGCACTTTCCCTTGTTCCTAGATGATGAACTAGCCTTGAATGCTACACTCTTCTTCTTCTTCTTCTTCTTGTCTTCATCCTCCTTCTCATCTTTGTCAACCCCCTTCATTTCCACAAGGTATGTCTCTTGTGTCATGACATCGTCTAGTACTTAGTTAGGGGTTAAGTGCTTCAATCCTCCTCTAATGATGACCAATCTCAATGTCTCAAATCTTGGAGGTAAGCACATCAAGAACCGATAAGAAACATCATCATCATTGATCTTCTCACCCAAAGCCTTCAAGTCATTGACAATTACTTGCAATCTATGGAACATCTCCGGAATGCTCTCATCATCCTTCATCTTGAAGCTTGTCAATATGTCCTTGAGGATGTACAACTTGGTGCTCTTGACCGCCGGTGTGCCCTCATATGTTTCTTCCAATCTCTTCTACACCTCACTAGCTATTTTATAATTCTTGATTTTGCTCAAACACCTTGGAATCAATGGCATTGTAGATGGTGTTGAGAGCCATTGTATTGCATTGCTTGTTTGCCCTATCTTGGTTGGTGGGATTGTTGGGATCAAGAATCACATAATCACTCTCAGTTACGTCCCACACTTGATCATTGATTGAACCAAGATACATCTTCATTTTTCTCTTCCAATAATCATAGCATGTGCCATCAAAGAATGGTGGTTTGTCCCCCACATGGTTGAACACAACTTGAGCCATCTTTTGACACCGAGGTTGTTAAGCCTTAAATCAAATGGTGACCATGGCTCTCATACCACTTGAAAGGTCCTAATATGGCTAGAGGAGGGTGAATAACCTATTAAAACTCTACAAAATCACTAGAGCAATTTGTTAGTACGCTAAACGGCGAAATGCAATTTTGCTCTAGCTCTACAAGGGTTGCAAGCCACATACCCAACAATTCTAGTTGCTATGATCACTAATTCACACAGAAGCCTAGGTTGCTACTTGCTAAGCTAGTGAGCTCTCAAAGACTAACTAAAGAGCCTCACTAACCAAACTAACAAGCATTCACAACTTGCTACACTAAAGAGCTTGACACTAGGCAAGAATGTAAAGAAATTAATAGAAGGGAGAGTAGGTTGATTTTACCACCATGGCAAGTGTGATGAACCAATCAATATGAATGCCAATCAATCACTGGGAGAAATCTAATCACAAGATAACACGCGATTTTTCTCCCAAGGTTCACGTGCTTGCCGACACGCTAGTCCCCATTGTGTCGACCAACACTTGGTGGTTCGGTGGCTAATAGGTGTTTCACAAACCTATTTCAACAAATGGATGCCACAAGAACCTACCCACAAGTGAGGTAACTTAATGACTTGAGCAATCCACTAGAGTTATCTTTCGGCGCTCCATTGGGGAAGGCACAAGATCCCTCACAAATCACCGGGAGACGGCCATGAACAATCACCAACTTGTGCCGATGCTCCTCCGCTGCTCCAAGCCATTTAGGTGGCAGCAGCCACCAAGAGTAACAAGAAGTCCGGCCACAATGATCCCCAAGTGCCACTAGATGCAATCACTCAAGTAAATGCACTAGGAATCACTCCCAATCTAACTATAATGATGAATCAATGATGGAGATGAGTGGAAGGTGTTTGCTTAGGCTCACAAGGATGTCAAGGATGTCAAAGTGCCAAGAGACTAAGCCCCAAGCTGGCCAAGGTCTATTTATAGACCCTCTCAAACAAATAGAGCCGTTGTTCTATGCAGGTGTGACTGGACGCACCTAACTAGATGCACCCTAGCGTCTGGTCAGCAGCGTTCGATCAGCCCTGGCCATCCATGTGTCCCACTATTTAATGTGCGCCGCTGATCTCCAATGGTCTAGTGACTCAGTGCAATGGCTAAGTCACGACCGAAGGCGCGGTCAACGAGACCGAACACGCCTTCACTGAGTCTGCTCATGCATGCCTCCGCACCACCGGGCCGCTTACCTGACGCACCATGACCGGACGCCCATAGTGGTGGAGTCCAATCAACTCTAGTAAGCACACCAAGAAGGTTTTTCAAGAGCGCACGCGTCAGGTCGATACCGACCAAACGTAGCTCCGAGTTTGATCACCTCTGCGCCGCAAGCCAAGCCCCAGCGCCCCTATGTCACCGTAAATCATGTGCGACCTGACACAACCCCTGCACGTCTAGTCACGTAGCTTTTCCTGCGTCCGATCGCCACCTCGCACTACGCCTCCTCTGGACCAAGTGACTAGACGTAGCTCCCACGTCTGATCCCTACGTCCGGGCGCACTTTGGCCCTCTCAACCAAGGGTTGCACCACCTGGGTACACTGACCGGATATGCCCGGTGTGAGTCTGGTCACCCCGGCGCCAGAGTCTGGTCTAGTACCTTCACCTCCTTTTCTTTTTCTAACTCCTCAACCGCTTCACCCTTGCTTCTAAGTTGCTAACCACAAAGTGTGTAACTTGTGTGCACGTGTGTTAGCATTTTTCCAAGCATTTTCAAGGGTCAATTGTAAGCACACTAGGTACCTAATGCATATGCAAGAATCATATCACCTAGTGGCACTCGATAACTGCTTAGCCAAAGATTTCTCCTCTTCGTAGTATGGCTATCGATCCTATACACACTCACATCCTCTATGGTGTCTTGAGTGCCAAAACAAAAACCTATTTGATACCTTTGCCTTAATCTCCTTGGTTTTTGTTTTTCTCTTTCTTCTCCAAGTCAGAGCACTTAATCATCTCTTTTGTGGCTATCACCTTCACCATGACCATCATCTAGCTCCACCACTCGGATTGGACTACCTTATCTAATTCACACACATAGATCAAAGGTTAGTCCTAGGATTTCATCAATTTTCAAAAACCAAACTAGGCTTTCAATCACCCCCTTTTTGGTAATTGATGACAATCCTTCACAAAGATATTCAATAAAATCTTTTTGGATTAATGTTGCTTGCCCAAGCATTTTACCATGTATAAAGAATATGGACAAGTTTTATAAACCTAAATTGGTAGCATTAGCTCCCCATATATATGTGCTAAGAGTTTGGATTTGAAAGCTTGCACATATGTATAGATTTGAAGTTTAGGAGAGTAATGACTACCAATTGATGCTAAGGCGTAAAAAATGGACCTTTGAAGCATGATACCAATCGGAGTTGCCATTTGAACACCATCCTTAGCACCATGGTTTGCTAGATACCACTTGAAAATCACAAATACTAGATACCCCATGAGATCAATGTTATATACAAGGCTCTAGTACCACTTGTAAGAACAATTCAAGAGTCTAGCTATCCTATGCATGCGATTTTTTTCATTTCATCAATCATTTTCTATGATCTAGCATACACCACACAAGCATTGATATGAAATTTAAAAACTTGATCCATACAAGCAAACATATGTAATGCACATACAAATGCAACATACAAGTTTATGAGCTTGCTCCACCTACTTGTGTGCTTTGAATTTTAATTGATCTTCTTACAATGTCATTTCATTTGTTTGCTCCCCCTATCTTACTATCTTTGTGACTTTCTCTCCCCCTTTGGCATCAAATACCACAAAAGGTGAGCTTAGATTATAGATAGGTTGGGGTGAAACCATGTTAAGTGAGGATCATTTTTCCAAATTTGGTTCAATCTAGATCACTTGCAAAAGATATTTAACTTAGTTTGATCCAAGGATAAGCTTCTTCACACCTCGTTTCAAGGGTTATCTTGACCATGTTGAGTTAAACACTTATTACTTATTTTCTAGATTAAACACTAGGTCCACAAGCCCAAAAACATGCCATATGCTACCACTAGATCAATTCAAACATAAAAGCATTATGGTACCATAGAAGCATCAAATTCATTTGATTTCCATAAATGATCCTATGACATGTGAGGAATGACTAGATACACTAAACATGTCCTTAGCAAAGTATGAATGACATGTCAATCAATTTTACCTTGCTTTGCTCGAAGGAGAGGCATGCCATATAACGGGGGTGCATCAACACATATTCGAGAAGTAAAGTATGTTCAATTCATTACTTAGCTTGCAAAACCTCTTCTCATCAAGTGGCTTGGTGAATATATCGGTAATTTGATCTGCGGTGCCCACACCCTCAATGCAAATGTCCCCATTTTGTTGGTGATCTCTTATGAAATGATGGCGAACATCTTTGTGCTTTGTTCTTGATTGTTGAACCAGGTTGTTTGTGAGCTTCTCCTGCGTTCGTTCACCACCTAGCACTGCGCGTCCTCTGGACCAAGTGACCAGACGTAGCTCCCGCATCCGATCCCTGCGTCTGATCACACTTTGGCCCTCTTGGCCAAGTGTTGGGCATCCTGGGTACACTGACCGGACGCGCCCGGGGTGAGTGCGGTCACCCGGGTGCCAGAGTCCGATCGAGTACCTTCACCTCCTTTTCTTTTTCTAACTCCTCAACCGTTTCACCCTTACTTCCAAGTAGTTAACCATAGAGTGTGTAACTTGTGTGCACGTATGTTAGCATTTTTCCAAGTATTTTTCAAGGGTCAATTGTTAGCACACTAGGTCCCTAATGCATATGCAAGAATTATGTCACCTAGTGGCACTCGATAACCACTTAGCCAAAGATTTCCCTTCTTCATAGTATGGCTATCGATCCTAAACACACTCACACCCTTTATGGTGTCTTGAGTGCCAAAATAAAAACCTATTTGATACATTTGTCTTGATCTCCTTGGTTTTGTTTTTCTTTCTTTTTTCCAAGTTGGAGCACTTAATCATCTCTTTTGTGGCCATCACCTTCACCATGAACATCATCTAGCTCCATCACTCGGATTGGACTACCTTATCTAATTCACACACTTAGATCAAAAGTTAGTCCTAGGGTTTCATCAATTATCCAAAACCAAACTAGGGCTTTCAGAGACCCCACACACGTGTGACAGGTCACGAGATTTTTTGCATGAAAAATGTAGAGCGCACAACCATCGGGGCTCAAACCTGCGACCTCAGCATTTGTGTGGTCCTCCTCTAACCAATCTAGCCATGAGACGATTGCGCCCATTTAGGATATTTGTGCTTCTTATTTTATCTTTATTCAATTTTAAAATGAGTATTTGGGACCCTAAACGAATTCAAATGAAAAAGTTGTCAACTATAAAGTTTTATAACTTTTAGAGATCTACTACATTGCTTTTGGTTATTTCTCCGTCCGAGGTCCCGTGAAGAATTTGAATTTCAAATGTGATAAACTCAAACATAATTTTTAATGGACATATGATTTCAAATGAAAAATTGTCAACTACAAAGTTTTATAATTTTTTGGGGTCTACACAACTTTCGATTTGGTCGTTGATCTCTTTTCAAGGTTGTTTGAAAAATTCAAATTTCAAATGTAAGGAAATTCAAACGTAACTTTCCTCGAATCGATGATTTCAAATGAAAAATTTGTCAACTATAAATTTGTACAACTTTTCGAGATCTACAACTTTTGTTTTGGTCATTTCTCCATCCGAGGCTGTTTGAAAAATTTAAAGTTTAGAGGTGAGAAATTTAAATGTAATTTTCCTTGAATAGATGATTTCAAATAAAAAAGTTGTCAACTAGAAAGTTGTACAATGTTTTGAGATATACTACTTTTATTTTAGTCATTTCTCCATCAGAGATTGTTTGAAATATCCAAATTTTAATACTTAATTTTACTATTGGGCATCCACTTTTAGAGGCGGTTCTAGATCTAGCCGTAATTTATAGAGGGGGCTTGATCTAGAGCCATCCTACAAATAGGGGCTATTTATAGAGGCGGCTGAAAATACAGTCACCCTTATAAATGCATTTATAGAGACATCTTGTTTTGGGAACTATTTTTAAAAGTGATTTTGGATTGTGCTGCCCCTAAAAAAGAGACCTCTCTATGAATGCTTTTTGTAGTAGAGATAGGCCACTATTTAATTCTTGGAAACACAAAATTTTGAGGCATACTCTCATTCACCCTCCTCTAGTCCATAGTCCCATGTTCCAGTCCTTGTGATATAATCATACGATCATGATTTATACATGGTACAAGGAAAGGACCCAATTTATGTATAACTACTAGCTAGTACTCCTTCTGTCAAAAAGAAAGCAATTATGGGATCTGTGGTAGTCAAACTAACTTAAATTTGATTAAATTTATACTAAATTATATTAGCATTTATGTCGGGTTCATAAACCTAGGGTCCCTCATGGACCTGCTTCCCAGCAAAAAGCTCGGCCCAGCAGACGACGTTGCGAATGATGCGCAACTCCTGGGCCAGCCCAAAAACCTAATGACAGGCCAGAATGGTGATCCAATCTCTGACCGGAAGGCCTGGCCAAGGAGGAATGGCGCTCGCTTCCGACTCTGTCCCGCCTCTCTAACCGGAAGGCCATGCTTCCGACTCTGGCCCGCCTCTCCGACCGAAAGGCCTGGCCAACAACGCTTCCGACTCCGACCCACGTCTCCCACTGGGGATACACCGAACCTTTGCTTATAGCTCTTCTCCGACTGGCACAGTCAGAGCTGATTGGGACCAACTGACCGGGGACGTCCGCTCGATGAGGACCAAGAAACGGACAGAGCAAGTAAAGCAGGATGCTCAAGTCAAACCACAAAACCAAGGACCATACCCTGTACACCTGCAGGACAGTACCAACATGACATGTCAGAAGGGTGCCCTACAACCTTCCAAGCATGTCAGAACCCAAGCAGTGTTGTGGGCACCGATGATTTGCCCTACAGTGTTGTGGGTGCCATCAATTCCCATACTAGGTAAACACGGTAAAAACCCCCCACATGCCTCTAGGCATCGACAATATTGTGGGTGGCGTCATTTGCCACACATGGTGAATACGGTAAAACCTCTGACATGTGTCTGACTCAAACAGCGTTATGGGTGCCTACCATCATCTTGTACCCGATGGCGTGGGCAACAAGACTTAGTATCATATGAACTCTCACTCTCTCTCTCTCACCTGTAAAGGTCGTCCCCTTCATCTATAAAAGGGGATGCACTCTCTCCCAATGGGGAATGATCTGAATGACCAAGGATTCCAACGAACAATAGATGTTCGAACACTTAGCACATAGTGGAGCTCCCATCACTCTCGGCCCTTCAGACCAGAGTCCGACTGGACCTCTTGCACCCCCCTTCTTACTCTCTTCCATTTGTAACCCCACAACAAACTTTGAGCACCTGGGCTTAGGAATAGTCACTGACCGACTCAAACTGGATGTAGGGCACGTTGCCTGAACCAGTGTAAACCCTATGTCATTGAGTGCTAGGCCACATCCGATCACAACGTATGGCAAAACTACAAATATTTATGTGTTGGTCACTTTCTGCACCGATAATTGGCGCCGTTTGTGGGGAAGACGCTATACTTTCACGCTTTTGGTCATCGGATGGCCCACTTTTCTACCATCCTCGCCGTGGCGGACTCAAGCGATATGACTTGCTTCGGCTCACTAGAGTTTCCTGCACTCCCACCTATTGGGACATGGGTTCCACTATCTTCGAGTTGTCCCAGACCTTCCTCTTCGGAAGCCTAGACTTCATCACCGACTGGCTTAGCGTGCTACACCTCCACGAGGAGGCACTTGTTCCGGCACCCATCAGAGGAGGCGCGTCCTCCATCAGCTCTAGGACACCCAACAACTTCAACGGTGAGGCGCGTGTGCTTCGTTCTGAGCATACGCTCTGCTCAAACCCCACTATGAGTAATGTACGTACTGTTATTTACTCGCTATTTACTGTCTTTCGCCAATTCTCTGGAGGGATCCTATTGTCCCTACCGTGACCGCCATGTGATCGGTTCCCCTATGGCCTCGCATCCCCTACGGATGCGTATGCTTAGGGGCTCCAAAGGATGCTGGTGCCGCACCCTCTCACATCCGAATTCGTGGGGATGGCGAGCTACGCTCCTACCTCTTTTCACAACCTCATAGACGATGATGTTGAGAGCGACGACTCTAGCATCGGTGATGTCATGGCACCTAGCCACCCTATGTCCTAGGAGTGCACTATGGTGGACTCTCTAGGACAGCCACCGGTGGTGGTGGAGTCTCTACAGACCCACACCCCTCTGGACCCTTATGCGGATGCCCTCGCGTGTGCCTAGGCACACAGCGAGGAGCTACGACAAAGGTGGTAGAACCAGCCACCACCTGTGCTGGCACGCTCGGCGCACCATGATGCACCCTGTGCGCGTAACTCAGCGAGCGGCGCCCGGGGTCACGCCCGCCAGGTCCAGCGCAACAACATGGATGGGGAGAACGATCCCCCATAGTTTGCTCGGGCTGGCCAGAACATCACCGCCGCAGTGATGCTTCTGCACGACCTTCCCGAGCTAGACGACCTCCAGGAACAGGTGATCCACCGGAACCTCCGGGCACTAGTGGAGTCTGCCACCGTTCAACAAACGGAAAGCTCCGTGTCGCGCCACCGACTCGCGGCCTCTCTCCCCACCATGGGTGCGAGGACACACCAGACGCATCGCTCCATCCGCTTGCCTCTATAGCTGTCGGGCATGGAACTTGAGGGCACAGCTATGCCACAGCCTGACCTGGCACCCGCTCCACACCGGCTGCCTGTGCATGAATGCCTCGGGCCAAACCAAGATGCTCACAGCATCATCAGCAACCGGCGTCAGGCACGGCATGATGATGACATCCATCGGGCGGTGGTGAGAGCAGATGACATGGGCTCCGGTAGGACCCTTGAGGGGACTGGTGAAATGCACCCTAGGCGTGGTCACCGACCGAATGACCGGAGTCCCAGCCCGGATGGCCCGAGACCATGGGCCTTTGGTCGGTGCATCCAAAGAGCGCCATTCCCATAGTGCTTCTGACCACCGACCAACATCGCCAAATATACCGAGGAGACGAATCCTGGTATAAGGCTCGAAGTCTTTTGGCTTGCCTGCCGAGCTGGAGGAGTGGATGATGATCACTTCATCATTCAGTACCTCCCCATCTGTGTGGGGAAACATGTTCGAGCATGGCTCAAATTCCTCCCGCACGATAGCATCCGTGACTGGTCGGACCTTAAGAGGATCTTCGTCGGGAAGTTCTAGGGGACGTATGTCTGCCCTAGAAACTCCTAGGACCTCAAGAGCTACCAGCAAAATCCCAGTGAGTCCCTACGGCATTACATCCGTAGGTTCTCAAAGCGGTGCAACTCCCTACCCGATGTCATTGACACGGACATCATCGGTGCATGCCTCTCCAAGACAACCTACGAGTCCTTGATCCACAAGCTTGGCTGCCTGAAACCCCAAACCACCCGCGACCTACTCGACATAGCCATGAACCACGCCTCCAGCGAAGAGGCAGTTAGAGCAGTCTTCAACGGAGGATGGGACAAAGGCAAGGCCAAGCACAAGGACCAAGACGAGGGCTCCTCCACGTAGAGGGGCAAAAAGAACAAGAATGATCAACACCGACCGGCCAACTCCACGTTGGTCGCCACAGCTGATCGCACAAGCAAGCAGCCCCAGCAGGGCCTGCCTATCCACTTCGGCAAGCTCATGGATAGCCCCTACGCTAACCACGCTTACCCCCATCAAACACCTCTATAAGGACTGCGAGCTCCTCAAGCACTTCCTGCAACAGGCCAGCGGGCCAAAAAGAAGGAAAGGGCAAGGAGGCAACAACCAAGAAGGGAGGCACGATGAGCAAGGATGGGGATGGCTTCCCCAACCCCAAGGAATGCATCATGATCTTCGGGGGATCCGATGCCATCTGCTCCAAGCGCCAGCACAAAGTGCGCTATCGAGAGGCGTGCGTCACTGAAACGACCGTCCCCTCCTTCTTTTGCTGGTCGAAATCTCCGATCACTTTCGATCAGAGGGACCATCCATCCCACGTCGCTAGAGGGACCATCCCTACCAAGGTGCTGATGGACGAAGGCAGTGGCCTCAACATTCTCTACGTCGACACCCTCGACGCCATGAGCATCCCCCAGTCGGAGCTCCGATCGACGAGCACTCCCTTCCACGGCGTGATCCCAGGAGCGCAGGCATACTGTTGGCACAAAAATTCATCTTGTGCTGGGCACACGAGCAAGCCAGAAGGGTCTGCTTGATGGAGCTAGAGATCCGCCTTGCTTCAACACAGGGATGATCAATCCTACGTACTCCTCATGAGACGTGCCAGTCAATTTGACCCTTGTTTACACCAAAATTTGGAAGAAGAATTGTAGGGGCTCAAAAGCTCCCAAGATCATGTTATCAAGGAATTGGTTGCATGAAGGTCGGTATCAACTGATTCGAATGCAACACTGGAATTGGCTTTCTTTAGATAGCGCCAGCAGATAACGACAAAAGCTACGATCGGCGCTGGGAAAAAACATGTTGGACTCTACAAAAAGGGAAAAATTAGGGTCTAAGTTATCTTAAATTTGGAATGTCTTCTCTTAGGCCAAAAATTGTGATGAGTCGTGCTTAAGTAGGAATCATGCGTAGGTTCCGGGTATAAATATTAGACCCCGGCTATTGTAAAGGACACACAATCAATCAAATACAAGTTACTTACTTTTTCGGCTCTAGCCACCCCTTAGGAGTAGGAGTAGAGTAGATCTCGGTGAGTTCTTCAGCGAGCAGGGCTATATCAGTCCGGCCGACCTCTGGCTTGTCTGTAAGTACCGTCATGGCTTATACTTCTGTTCATACGACTACATCAATCAGGTCCACCTCCACTGCGACTCTGGTATAAGCTAGTTATCGACTCTTGTTTAGTTCAAGTACGGCTGCATCAATCCGGTCGACCTCCACTGCTCGAACTAGATTAAGGTCAAGTTATCGGCTCTATCTAAGGGTGGCGTCCTTCGGATAGATTCATTAAGTTACCGATATTGCTTATTGCTTTCATTATTTATTTAATTACAGCAATATCACTTTGCCCGATTGGGATTGATCTAGATCGGCCTTATATCCTGTTTAATCCATCATTTATTAATCTAAACCGATCTAATCTGCACTTTAAACGATGAGTTATGTTTTATCAGCTGTTTTATGTCAATCTTGATCGTGCATAGTGTGCGGTTAAGGCATGTCTGGTCTGGAATAGATCTATTGGCTAACGAAAACCGTTCCATGGCCTGTTATCACGGCCTATGTGATTCTGCCTCACACCCCACTGTTAGCACCGTGGAGTGGGGATCGTTACTTGGTAGATCTATTCCTGATAGGGCATGACCTTAACTGTGCGTTATGCCTGAATCGGCTATTTTAGCCGATATCGAGTGCTTTCACATATGAAGTTCACGTCATGAGACCATTGAAGTAAAGATAGGTTGAAATATGTGTTAGCCCCGTGATCTTATTATTGTATTATGGCCTACATGATTCTGCCTCATGCCCCACTGATATTAGTAATAAGTTAGGGTCATCGAATTTATCGCTGTTTCTACGGCCTGCATGATTCTGCCTCATGTCCCACTGGTCATAATGATAGATAAGATCTAATATGTTCATTAGATTTGTCTCTATTAAATGGTTAAATGATGATGAGCTGCTTCTTTTATATAAAAAGGGATTCAGTTACTTGCAGTCATTGGCTTAGCATAAAGTGATTATTGTTGATATCCTATTGTCATTGACTAATATTTGTCTAAATAACGATATTCATCCTAAATGATAACCGATTTTCTTTCTACAACCCCATGAGCTTTAACTGATTTATTCTTATGAGTATGCTGGAATCGACTATTTAGTCGATTTCCTTCCACATCGTCTCTCAGAGCCGCACATTCGGGACTGTCTGACAACACCGGCTGTTCCACCTTAAATTACTAATTAGCTTTCTCTCCTTGTCAATTGTAGGGTTAAATTGACTGGCACGTCTCTGGAGGAGTGCGCAGGATCGATAATCCCTATGTTAAAGCTAGGCGGATCTCTAGCTCCATCGAGCGGACCCTTTTGGCTTGCTCATGTGCCCCATCATGGGACAAAATTTTGTGCCAACACATGTTCTGGCACGCCTGGTGGGACCCCACAATCGTCATGGTGGTTTACAACAACAATGACATCCTTGTGGTACATTACGAAGACTTACCTGATGGAGATGAAGATGTCATCGACAAAGCTATAGAAGAATTTCAGAACAAGTGTTTGTTGTCCTACACCAAAACACGTGACAATACAATTGTTCAGAAATATCCACTACCCAGAGTTCCGTTGCATGGGCAGACAGATGCAGATGAAACTGAAGACAGACGTTTCTTCATGGAAGCTATAAATAAATCTATCCATGATGCCATATCGAACCATAATGAAATTTTCTGGAATACATTCCACAACACCATGAAAGAGGTGTTTCATGGGTTTCCAGTTGATTAGGTTGGACTGACTTATTACAACATTCCACATCCATCGACTCAAGGGACTAATCAAACCGGTACCAGCCATCAAGAAGCAGCACCAGCTGGTAATGATGATGTCCAGGCCGTTCTGAGTTCATCTGAGCAAGTTCAAGGTGTTACTACAAATCAGATATAGTATAATCCTAGATCGTCAGTGCAGCATGTGCAATAGCCGGCAGGGCATGGTCAAAACCAGGTGATTAATTTTGGCATATCAGGCCACATACCGTCGTCGGCTCAAAAAATAGCACCATCAATTCAAAGGATCTATAGAGATATAGATCCTAATGTCTATAACCAGAGACTTCAAGCAGCAAATCAGCAAATGACCTAGCAGATAGAGATTACACAAGGGTATCATTATGGCACAGATTATAACACCCTTCACATGATTCTGAATCTAGGGTATCAAGGCACATGAGATTTCAATCCACAGATGGGTTAGCAAGTGCAGAGGAATCCAAATTCACATGCTGACAAGTTGTTGCTAAATGTGACCAAGATGATGAAGAATCAGTTCGGTTTGAAGCCAAAAGGGTTGACCTTCTCGTACAAATGCCCATATCTAGAATGGTATGATTTGGTCGCTCTTCCTACAAATTACAGGCTCCTAGAGTTTGCTAAGTTCACTGGCCAAGACAGCACAAGCACAATAGAACATGTCAGGGTGAAGCATCCATTGAAGAGGCCCATTGAGTTCATTTCTTCTCCTTGTCCCTATCGGGGCCAGCCTTCACTTGGTTTTCATCACTGCCAGTCAACTCCATTGCCAACTGGGCTGACCTAGAAAAAAATTTCATACATATTTTTATACTGGGACTGGAGAAAAGAAGATTACCGATTTGACAACTATAAGGCAGAAAACTAACGATTCGAGCACTGAGTTTCTTCAGAGGTTCCAAAAAACTAGAAATTTGTGCTTCTCATTAAATTTGGCTGATGATCAGATAGCCGGTTTGGCCGTTCAAGGGATGCTACCAACATGGAAAGAAAAGCTGTTGGGACAAGAATTTGACAACTTGGGTCAATTGGCTCAACGAGTGGTGGCGCTCAATAGCCAATTCTAGAGTATGCGGAGAGATACCCGATTCCAGAAGAGTACCACAGTGGCCGAAGCTTATAATCCATATTCGGTCAATGACGGCTATGAAGATGAGGAAGAAGAGGTTGCCGTGGCTGAATGAAATTGGGGCAAAAAGACAGTAATGGTACCAAATCCTTGGGGAAGAGGAGTCGAGGAGAGCTATGACTTTGATGTCACAAAATCAGATAAGCTCTTCGATTTCTTGCTTGAGAAGGGACAGATCAAGTTGCCCGATAATCATGTTATGTTGCCCCCTGATCAGTTGAAGAATAAGAAGTTCTACCAGTTCCATAATGCTACTTCTCATTCCACTAATGAATGTAGAATTTTCCGGCAGCATATACAGAGGGCTATTCAGCTAGGAAGACTCAAATTTGATACGCCACAGAAAATGAAAGTTGATGATAATCCTTTCCCAGGAGATCAAAGCATGGTCGATGCTAAGTTGCTCAAAAGAAAGACTAAAGTCCTAACATCAACCAAATCAAGAGAAGCTAGAATAGTCAATCCTGAGATGCAAATATCGGCTGACAAGTACAGAGAAATTAGAAGATGTCGTGACAAGTGAAAGAGCCGATATGAGCAGGGAGAAACGTCAAAAGATAGGGCAACAAAGCCGCGAGTTACATCTTGAATTCTATTGAATAAATAGCAGTGGCATCAGGAAAAGAATTATCAACGTTGGTTAGAAAAGCAAGAATACCAGCATCAACAGGAAAAAGAGCGGTATGAAAGAAAGCAAACTAAATCACATTGGAATTGTTCTTTCTTCAGACATTGCTGGAATGAAGGTTTGAAGTTGCCTACCAGGAATAACTGTCCAGAGTGCAGCGATCAATATTGGGAGTTTAGGCAATCTCAAGCCAACCACCAGTCTATCCATGCTCAAGATACATATCATCATAATAACATGGATCGGCGCTTAAAAAATGGAAGTGTTCATAATCGGCTTGGAAAAAGAGTTGTTGATCAAAATTGGGTTGATTATGAAGAAGAAAGTAATGAGAGGGAATATGTTGGATAGGAGGGCCAATGGTATCCAGGAGGTTTGACAAGAAGCCAGAAGAGAAGGGTGCAACGCCTAAGGAATAGAGAGTTGGAACAGGCTCAGGCATCCAGTAAACCTCAAGTATGGCGTGCTAAGCAAACAACCGATAGAAGGCAACCATCGGCTAATATTCAAATGACTTTCTTGTTGCCATCAGAGTTCAGAGCTCCAGAAGATCAAGAAGTTTATTCAGATTTTGATGAATCAGAGTATGAGGAGATAGTTGCCAAGTTGACGGTTATACAACAAGCAATATTTAATAAACCAGTCAAGCATCGGCACCTAAAAGCTTTATATGTGAAAGGTTTTGTTGATGGGAAGCCAATGAACGAGATGTTGGTGGATGAAGGTGCTTCTATCAATCTCATGCCTTACACCACTTTTTGTAAACTTGACAAGGGACTAGGAGATCTGATTGAGACTGACATGATGCTTAAGGACTTTGGGGGTAATGCGTCTAAGACCCAGGGGGCGATGAATGTCGAACTAACAAGCGGGATTAAAACTCTGCTCACCACATTCTTCGTCATCGATGGAGAAGGGTCATACAGTTTGCTCCTTGGTCATGATTGGATTCATGCGAACTGTTGTGTTCCATCGACCATGCATCAGTGTTTGATTCAATGGCATGGAGATGATGTCAAGCTGGTTCGCGCTGACGAGTCTGTGAGTATCACAACAGCCAATTTGGTTTTTTGGGAACTAGGAGACTTTGAATGGTTTTCTGGCAAGATATGGGAAGGAGGCTTCGTTAGAGTCAATAATGAAAGCCAACAGCCGATCCAAGCAGTCGGCTTTGAAAATTTGTCTTAATGGATAATCCAATAGATGGTACAGATGGCAAACTTGGACATGGCTTCACGTCGGCCGATGAATTAGAAGAAGTAGATATTGGTTTTGGAGATAGACCTAGGCCGACGTATGTAAGTGCCAAATTGGATCCTGAGTATAAGCGAGAGTTAGTTGATTTATTAAAGGAATTTAAAGACTGTTTTGCTTGGGAATACTATGAGATGCCTAGTCTAGACCGATCAATTGTTGAACATCGGTTGCCAATCAAACCTGGATATCGGCCGTTTAAACAAGCTCCAAGGAGATTCAACCCGAACGCGCTTGATGATATTAGAAAGGAGACTAAAAGGTTACTGGAAGCAAAGTTTATCCGACCGTGCCGATATGCAGAGTGGACATCGAATGTTGTCCCTGTGTATAAGAAGAATGGAAAATTAAGAGTGTGCATCGATTTCAGGGATCTGAACAAAGCCACACCCATGAATGGTTATCCGATGCTAATAGCTGATATGTTAGTAGATGTAGCAGCTAGGCATAAGGTTATTAGCTTCATGGACGGCAATGTAGGATATAACCAAATTTTCATTGCTGAGGAAGACATAGCAAAGACCGCTTTCAGGTGCCCTGACGCAAATGGTTTATGCGAGTGGGTTGTGGTGACCTTTGGTCTAAAGAATGCCGGTGCAACTTATCAAAGGGTGATGAATTATATTTTTCATAAGTTAATCGGCAGGATTGTTGAAATCTACATTGATGATGTGATCATAAAATCCAAAGGGTACAAAGGGCATCTAGCTGATTTGCAGGAGACTCTAGAATGCACAAGAAAACATGGTCTAAAGATGAATCCTAATAAGTGTGCTTTTGGAGTTTTAGCTGGACAATTCTTGGGTTTCATGGTCCACAAGAGGAATTGAAGTTGGTCAAAAAACATAAAAACAATTGATGAGGTAGTTCCCCCAACTACTAAAACAAAGTTACAATCTCTGCTTGGTAAGATTAATTTCATCAGAAGATTAATTTCAAATTTGTTGAAAAGAATTCTGCCGTTTTCTCCCTTATTGAAGTTAAAAATGATCAAGAATTCAAGTGGGGTGACATACAACAAAAGACGTTTGAAGAGATAAAAAAATATATGAAATGTCCACCTATGCTGGTCCCTCCTCAGCAAGGTAAGCCTTTTAGGTTGTACATATCGGCTGATGACAAGACAATTGGATCAGCCTTGATGCAAGAGTTTGAAGGAAAAGTGCGAGTTGTTTTCTATCTGAGTAGAAGGCTCTTGGATCTAGAGACAAGATATTCTCCCACCGAAAAGTTATGCTTGTGTTTATATTTCTCTTGCACTAAGTTGCGACACTACTTATTATCGGCTGAATGTATGGTTGTTTCCAAGGCTGATGTGATTAAGCACATGTTATCAATGCCAATACTGAATGGGAGAGTGGGAAAGTGGATTCTCGCGTTATCAGAATTTGACTTGAAGTACAAATCGGCTAAAGCAGTCAAAGGACAAATAATGGCCGATTTTGTCACCCAGCATCATAAGCCAAGCATTGATTATGTAGAGCCGATGCCTTAGACATTATTCTTTGATGGATCATCATGCAAACAAGGTGGTGGCATTGGTATTATTATTATTTCGCCTCGGGGGGCAAGTTTTGAGTTTGCTCTTCCAACTGAACCAATGATTACCAACAACCAAGCAGAATATAAAGCTATTCTTAAGGGACTTTAACTTCTTCACGAAGTAAAGGTCAAAGCAATTGAAGTATTTGGAGATTCACAGTTAATTATTAATTAGTTGATTGGTCTATATGAGTGCAAAGAAGATACTCTGAGGGGATATTATGATGAATGTCAAAGGTTGCTAAAAGAGTTTCCTCATGTCTCTTTTCAACATATTCTGAGGGCATAGAATCAAGAAGCTAATCGTCTAGCTCAAAGCACTTCAGTTATCGAGTGATTCAAGAAGTCTTGAGTAGTGAAACCTCGAGTAATGATTGGAGAATTGAAATAGCCGACTACCTTAGGAATCCAACATGAAAAGTTACCAGAAAGCTAAGGTATAAATCGACTAAGTATATTTTACTAGATGATCAGCTATATTATAAGACAGTTGATGGGGTGTTGCTCAAATGCCTAAATCAAGAGGAAGCTAAGGTGTTGATGGGTGAGGTGCATGAAGGAATATGTGGAGCTTATCAATCGGCTTATAAGATGAAATGAATTATTCATAGAACTAGATATTTCTGGCCAAAAATATTGGAAGACTGTTTTGAATATTACAAGGGGTGCCAGGATTGTCAATATTTTGGTAATGTCCAGAAATCACCTGCATCGGCCATGAATCCAATAATCAAGCTATGGCCATTTCGAGGTTGGGGAATTGATTTAATTGGACAAAATTTTCCGCCCTCAAGCAAAGGACATAAGTTCATATTGGTAGCAACAGATTACTTCACTAAATGGGTTGAGGCAATTCCTTTGAAGATGGTAACCTCAAAGAACATGGTTGATTTTGTCAAGGAACACATTGTGTATCGTTTTGGGATTCCTTAAACTATAACTACCGATCAAGGGACAATGTTCACATCAGAAGAGTTCGAAGATTTTGCTGCCAGTATGGGAATCAAGCTACTAAATTCTTCTCCTTATTATGCTCAGGCTAATGGCTAGGCAGAGGCGTCCAATCAGATTATGATTAAGCTAATCAAGAAAAAGATTGAGGAACAGCCAAGGAAGTGGCATTCAACGCTTAATGAGGCACTATAGGCATATAGGATGACCTATCATGGATCGATTAAAATGTCGCCTTATGAACTTGTGTATGTCCATAATGCAGTTCTTCCTTGGGAAGTTTAGACTAGATCGAGGCGTGTTACATTGCAAAATGATTTGTCAGCCGAAGTCTACAAAAATCTTATGATAGATGACTTAGAGGACTTGAGTTGTTTCGGCTGCATGCTCTTGAAAATATCGAAGCCAATAAACTGAGGGTTGCAAAATATTACAATAAAAAGGTCAAGATTAAGTATTTTTCTGAAGGAGACTTGGTCTGGAAAGTGAAATTGCCGATCATGTCAAAGGACAGTAAGTTTGGCAAATGGTTACCTAATTGGGAAGGACCTTATCGGATCAAACATTATGTGCCTGGTAATGCTTATATTTTGGAAACACTAAGAGTAGAGGAAGAATTTGGTAGACCAATCAATGGAAAATATCTAAAGAAATATTACCCTAGCGTCTGGATTAATACTTGACAATCGATTTGTTCGATCGTCGGCTCTAATAGCCGATACCAGAAAGGTATCGTCTCTAGTGCAAAAATAAACCCGAAGGGGTAAAAGCCGGTACGATGTGTATCGCCTATAGGAGCAAAGCAAACACAGACAAAGTGATGCATATAATATGAAGTACAAAGCAAAGGAAAATCACTCAAGACAGAGAAATTGTTTGCTAAATATCACCTATTACAAACTACGGGCCAGAAAACACTTTGGTTACTATATCATCGGCCTAGGAAATAAAGGCTACGGAGTTGGTGGCACTGAAGAAATCCTATCGACAGAATATCGTCGACAGTCCTCTGAGGGGTATCCCATGAAGGTAGATTGATCGGCAGAGGAGCGTGAGATCAAGAACAAGAAGGCAATAGAGACACATGAGTTAGACAGGTTTAGGCCATCAGTATGACGTAATACCCTACTCTTGTGGTCTGTTGGTTTGTATTAGCTATCGTATGATATTGCGTGAGTTTGGAGGGGGTCCCTACCTGCCTTATATAGTTTGGGGAACAGGGTTACAAGTTGGTTAGATCTAAGAGATAACCAGAAAGTAATAACTGATTACAAGAATCTTGGGATCATACATATCCTAGTAGATCTCATAGTATCTTCAGGATATCTTCTAGATGTCTTGCAGAAGGTGCCGAGCAGAGTCATGTCCCGCAAGGCTTCATCTTGTGGGCTGGATCGCCCCTAGGGGCACAGCCCATATGGTCTGCCATGGGTATCCAAGGTCGTACCCCCCACAGCTAGTCCCCGAGCGCCTTGTACCCGTTGTGCGATGCCATCTTGAACTTGTCCGAGCAGGTGCGAGCAAAGCCGAGCAGTCAAACTCATGGTTCGACCACCGTAATGAGTTACCGTGCAGTTGTGAGCAGTTGCCGAACAGCGTGAACCATCAGCGAGCAGCATAACCCAAGTACGGCTTGCCATAAGTGTGAAAGGAGTTCAAGTTTAGAATCAAAATTTTCTTCACAGTGCACCAAGTGTGCCCACTTAGAATCCAAGCACAAGAAAATGAAATAACCATCCTCAGCTTCAAAGTGGCACAGAGTCTTCCTGATTAAAGCAAAAACACACTCACCGCAAGGTGAAGTGTGCCCACTTAGTCCCCGAGCCTGACAGTAGATGACATAGTCATGTGGTGCCAGGGTCAAAGTAGAAGAAAAATAAAAAACCAGCCGAGCAGGCAGCCAACCCTCGAGCATAGCCCTGTAATGAGACAAAACACATTCACCACAAGGTGAAGTGTGCCCACTTAGTCCCCGAGCCTGACAGTAGATGACGTAGTCATGTGGTGCTAGGGTCAGAAATAGAAAAACAGTAAAAAGACTAGCCGAGCAGGCAGCCAGTCCCCTAGCCATTTACATAAATATCTGAAAAACCCAATCGTGGCGAGAAAACTGGAGTAATGGTTGTACAGTAACTGTTACTGAGCCCCAATAATCAACGGCAGCGGCAAATGAGGTGATGTGGACTGTGGTTGCGTGAAAGCCCAGGTCATGGCCCATTAAACCGCATCAGAGAATTCAAAAAGGCACACATCGCGGGAATGGTTTCCCAAAAACCCTCAGATGCGAAAGGGTGGGGAAAGTGCTTTATAACTACGCCGTCGCATCCCGTGTTCATACCTTTGCCACTTACCCACTTCATCTTCATCCTCCGCCCTCGCATATCTAGATTCGCATCCACGCACGCTCCTGATGCTAGTCCCCATCCAGATCTGAGGAATGGCGCCGAAGATGAGAGCTATGAACCCGAAGAAGGCGAGCCCAAAGAAGGCAGGAGCGGGAGCCAGTCGTGACGAAGAGAGGGTGCCGTCGCACACGGGGGAGATGGAGCTCGAGAGATTGGTGGAGGCAGGCATGCTTCCTGATCATGTCACCACCGGATGGCAGCCAGCCAGCGGTGAGCCCTTTCTGATGCCCAATACTGATGAAGCTATAGTCTTCGAAGATTATTTCTGGCGTGGGTTGAGGTTCCCTGTTCATCCTTTCTTGTGTGATCTGATGGAGTTCTGGGCAATTAGTCTGTGCAATCTCCACCCCAACACCATATTACACATCTTGATCTTTATGCATTTCTGTGAGGCATTTCTAGGAGTTCTACTGCACTTCAACCTTTTTAGACACCTGTTCTGGTTGAAGAAAAAAGGCTATGGTGGGTCTAAGGTGGTCGATGGCGTATATCTGCAGCTCCGGGATGGAATGGTCAGCGAGTACATTAATGTACCATTGAACACTTCTCTGAAAGGCTAGAATGCCAAGTGGTTCTACATGAAACAGAGTCACCCTACAATCCACTGTGACGTCCACCATATCCTAGAGAACCAGAAAAGCTGGTCGGAGAAACCAAATAGTGATCACATGGAACAAGTGAGGGAGCTACTCGACCTGATTAATGGCATTGAGATTAGAGGCGAACTAGTGGCAGCGAGCTTCATAGTGTGTCGAATCTAGCCCTGCAAGCAAAGGACCTACCCGGGCTTTGACTATAGAGGTGATGACGACGGGACCCAGGAGAGGACAGAATGGTTGTCGAAAAAGACTGTCCTAGATCGGGCCACGGAGCTATTCGCTTCTAGCGCCTCATTCAGCTAGCTTAAACAGACGAGGGCCTTCAATTGTACAAATCCACCTCCTCAGGTAACCATCTTGATTGTTTGTTCTTCTCCGACATGCTGAGGGGTGATTGGCCGAGGGGCATAGACGCCCGGCCGCCGGCTCGACCTGAGGAAGAAATGGCCAGCGCTTTGTTTGAGTCCGGGGGCACTAACACTGGTCAGACAGAGAGTTTGCCCCTAGTACCAGAGAAAGTCTAGGGAAAAAGGGCAATGGCAGACAAGCCGGCCTAGAAGAAGAGGACGATGGCGGCTGCTGGTCCCCCCAAACCGGGCGGCATCTCACTTGGTGGCAATTAGACCACTCGAATGCGGAGGACCGTGGTGCTCAAGTGGTTGGATGACGACGAAACTTTGGTGACTCCTCTACCATGCACTGAAACCCCTCCACGTAGCACACATGTGGAAGAACATGCCAAAAGAGATGAAGAAGTCATCGAGCAGCAGACGATGGGAGTCCCCAAGCTGTAGACGATAGGAGTCCCTGCACAGCAGGCGGAGGAGGTCGTAGGACAATAGGTGGAGCAGAGGCCAATGGTGGAGGAAACATGACCTCCATCTGAGAGCACGGAAGTCGATCCCATGCCCGCGCCTAGGTGGCACCACCGGTTCAAGAAATTTTACCGGCAGACCAAACCGTGAGTATCGTTTCCTTGAAGTTACTTTGTGGTCGACTCCTGACTTTTGGTGCTTAATGAACTGATCTGATGTAGCGTGAAACATGCGGAGGATCCGGCCCCACCGGTCTAGAATGCCAAAGCGCCGAGGGCTAATCCCATCATGGAAATAATGCCAGCGGCTACCGTCCCAGAGCCCCTGAATGATCGGCGGCCAGAGGAGGAGTCAATCCCTGCTGCTGGCGATCTTGGCGACGATGAACGAGCATCGCTGATGATGGACAGATCGGCGGCAGTGCCTGAGGCAATAGTGGGAAACGCCGGGTCCTCGAGAGCAGAGGCTGGAGTTGTCGGCGATGGGCCAGAATCTAGAGCGATGAATCCGGTGGTGCCCGAGGGGCAAGCGGCGCCTCCTAAGGCATCGCAGGACGAGGTGGAGGAGATCGAGCACACTAAACCTCGACCCCAAGCTATTTGAATCCTTCGCAAGTGCGGCGACGAGGTAGTGGTTGTTGAAGAGGAAGACACCACTAGGGAGATGAGGAGATTGAAGACCGCCCTTGCCGGAGTGGTGAAACAAATCAAGGTTAGTACTGCATCCAGAGTGCTCATCTTTGGCATTAGAATTCGGAGTTCATCATCAGCATTGTACATTTATAGGGGATAACTTGGACTATCGAGCAGTGGCACCAACTGATAAAGAGGATGGAGCCCCTCACCGAGGAGAACAAGAAACTCAGGGAGGTAATGAACCTCTTGGAGAAGAACATCTAGAGGGCCCTACGCGAGCGAGACCTTGCAGAGTCCAATGTGTGGGACCTAGAATATCAGAGGGGGGGCCTGCCTGAGTAGTTGGCAGCTACGTCTGAGCAGCTGCAGTGCAAGTCCAAAGAGCTGGCGAGTGCCTCCACACAATTGGGATAGGCGTCCGAGCAACTTAGAAGTGTATCAGAGCAGAAAGCAGGTATGGTATATCGGCGAATGTGCTTTGTATTCCTAAACAACCATATTTTTAGCGATGACTATTGTGCTTGTAGAGCAAAACATGGAGCTAGGCCAGCTATGCCAAGCCCTTGAACAACTCCAAGAGGAGAAGGCGAAGGAGACAGGGCGAGCAGACAAAATGGCCGAGGAGTTGAACGGTAAGTACTCCCTGGTAGAAGTTAATGCTGAAGCAGTTTCCTTTCTTGATGGAACTTTGTAATGGTTGTAGACTAACATTAGAGGGTCAAAGCGCAATTCGATGTGCTAGAGCAGAATGCCCAAACCCAGAGGGACAAGTTTGACACCGTAGTTGATGGAGTCAAACTAGTGCTCGACTGTGTTGACCTGGAGGCGGCTCCTCAACCCGATGGCAGGCTGCCACGCCCAGACATCATCATCGAACAGTGCAAGACAGCGTGGGAGAGCTTCAAGAACTTCAACCATGATGCTGTTGTTATGGGCATTACTCATGCCCTTGCGGTGGTCCGGTCCCACTATCAATCTGTTGACCTTTAGGCAATAGGGGGCGAATTCGCTAAAGGGCTGAGCGAGGTGGAGACCCAGTAGCTGGAGGAAGAGGTGGATGATGCGGCAAAAAAGCTACCGACAACATCGATCTATTTAGTGAGATAAGCGGTGATGGCAAAGCTCGGTGATCTGGTCGGAGATTATCGTCTATAATTTCTAGACAATGTAGTTAGAACGCGCGATAGCGCAAAAACACTTATGTATGTGATTAATGTCATAAGGTGCATGTGTTATGCAGTTTGCTGGTATTTCGGCGAAAAAACCCTTGTAGTTTTAACCATAACGCAATTATACGTAGTATAAGTAGCGTCCGAGTAGTTGGTTTTGCTATTAACCCCCATGGCCTTGGCTAGCCCATAGTCCATAACGTTGAGCGCGGAGCCCGTGCATGTGTAGGAGGAACAGGCGTGACCAAGGAACCGTAGCCGATCACCCATAACGCAGAGCATGGAGCCCGTGGCATGTGTAGGGAGAGATCGGAGACTAGGTCTTCTCCATAGAAAAAAGAGCGAAACGTGTGCTGCTCGGCGGTTGTCAAAATAACTTTGAGATATTCGTAATAGAATTGACGTCCAGGCACTGAGTTCTTAGCTGCGCTCTCGGCCTTGGCTAGCCCATAGTCCTTAACGTTGAGCGCGAAGCCTTTGGACATGTAGAGGGAATAGGCGTGACCCAGGAACCGCAGCCAACCACCCATGATGCAGAGCGCGGAGCCCATGGCACATGTAGGGAGAGATCGGATACTAGGTCTTTTCCATAGAGAACAGAATAGAACATATGCAGCTCGGTGATCTGCGAAATATCTTGGAGATTTGGAGAAAAATTGTCGGCGTTTTGGAGAAAGCGTGTTCAGCGAAAACGTTGGAGATTTGGAGAAACGTGTTCGGCGTGTTTGGCGAAAACATTGGAGATTTGGAGAAACGTGTTCGGCATGTTCGGCGAAAACGTTGGAGATTTAGAGAAACGTGTTCGGCGTGTTCGGTGAAAAAGTTGGAGATTTGGAGAAACATGTTCGGCGTGTTCGGCGAAAATGTTGGAGATTTGGAGAAACGTGTTTGGCATGTTTGGCGAAAACGTTGGAGATTTGGAGAAACATGTTCTGCGTGTTCAGTGAAAACGTTGGAGTTTTGGAGAAACGTGTTTGGCGTGTTCGGTGATTTTGTTTTGGAGTTCATCATGGAGTGGCGTATAGCCCAGCGACTATAAGTGAAGATTTAAACCAGAATGGAGAAAAAATGGAGACAAATTATGGAGATCAAAACTTTATTCGTCATAAAGTATAGAGTACATATCTGGGACGATTCGAGGATAGAAACGTATGAGGTGCTCGATGTGCCAGGAGTTAGGAACATCGATTCCGTCTAAGTCACATAGGCAATAAGACCCTGGTCGGGTAACGTCTTTGACGACGTAAGGCCCTTCCCAGGGGGAGGAGAGCATGTGCATCCCTTCGGTTTTTTGCTTCCTACGGAGAACGAGGTCACCGACAGCAAATGAATGACCTTTGACATTGCGGTTGTAGTACCTCCACAAGCCTTCTAGATACTTGGCTGTGCAGACGCAAGTGATTAGGCGTTCCTCCTCGGCCCTATCGACGTCCTCTGTCCAAACAGCAGCGGCTTGCTCTTCATCAAAATTTTCCACCCTAGGTGCTCGGAAGGCAATATCCGCTGGTAGTATGGCTTCTAAGCCGTAAACCAAGAAGTATGGAGACACACCGGTGCTGCGACTAGCTTGAGTGCATAGTCCCCAGACTGTGGTTGGTAGTTCTTTCAGCCATCTGCCCGGATGCTTTTCTTCTTTCTGATATAGCCTCTTTTTGAGGGCATCAAGTATCATGCCATTCGCCCGTTCGACCTGGCCATTGGCTCTAGGATGGGCAACGAAGACGTATTTAATGGAGATGCAACGGTCTTCATAGAAATCCCAAAAATGATGGCCAATAAATGTAGTTCTGAGGTTGGTGATGATGCTATTCGGGAGACCGAATGTGTGGATGATGTCTTTGAAGAGCTCGACTGCTTTCTTTGCAGTAGCCAAGATGAGCGGTTTATACTCAATCCATTTGGAGAACTTATCAATGGCAACGTATGCATACCGGAAGCCGCCTGGTGCTGGCTTAAAAGGGCCAATCATGTCTAGTCCCTAGCATGCAAAGGGCCAGGAGGCTGGGATGGTCTGCAACTCTTGTGCCGGTACATGTATTTGCTAGGTGAAAAATTGGCATCCTTCACAACATCGGACAAGGTCTTCTGCATCGGCTATGGCCGTGGGCTAATAAAAACCTGCTCAAAAAGCTTTGCTGACCAGTGTTCTTGATGTCGTGTGGTTGCCGTAGGAACCAGAGTGAATTTCAAGAAGTAACTTCACTCCATCTTCTTGGGTGATGCATTTTTGCAGAATCCCTTCCTTGGCACTTTTCCTCATCAAGTTGTCATCCACCAGCACGTCATGTTTGCTTCGATAGGTTAGGCCTTCGGTTTTAGTCTTATCGGCTGGTACTTCAGCGCTGGAGAGGTACTTGATGAATTGTTCCCTCCAATCGGCGGCCGGCAAAGGTACCGTAAGTACCAGCTGCTCGGCGAGGGGAACTTCCTAAATTTCTTTTTCTTCCTTAATGGATGGCGCCATAAGATCTTGAACAAAGACCCTAGTGGAATCACGGCATGAGAGGAGCCCAACTTGGACAAGTAATCGACGAGATGATTTTGGTCGCGTACCATGTGGTGGTACTCGATACCATAGAACTTCCCTTCAAGCTTCCTGATTTTGGTGCAATATGCATCCATCTTCTCGCTGGAACAAGACCAGTCTTTGTTAAGCTGGTTGACAACCAGCGTAGAGTCCCCATATACCATGAGGCATTTGATGTCAGGCTCAACGGCTATACGGAGTCCGTGGAGACATGCTTCATATTTGGCGGCGTTGTTGGAGGCCATAAAGTGTATCCGGAGAACATATTGAAGCTTATCCTTGGTTGGCGTAATGAATAGAATGCCCACGCCAGCACCATTGATATTAAGGGCACCGTCAAAGTACATCACCCAGTGCTCGGGGTAGGTGGCGGTGATGGGCTCCTGGATCTCAGTCCATTCAGCGATGAAATCAGCAAGCGCCTGAGATTTGATCGTAGGCCTACTTCTGAATTCAATGGAGTAAGTGCCGAGCTCCACAGCCCACTTGATGATATGTCCATTAGCCTCTTTGTTGTGGAGGATGTCCCCCAGAGGGAACTCGATGACCACGGCGATCTTATAATACTCGAAGTAGTGACAGAGCTTGCGCGACGTGATCAGAATGGCGTATAGCAGCTTCTGGACCTGAGGATAATGAGTCTTGGGCTCATTAAGAACCTCACTGATGAAATATACTAGACATTGCACCTTATAGGCGTGTCCAGCCTCCTCATGTTTGACCACAATTGTTGTGCTAACGACACGAGAAGTAGCGGTAATGTAGATCAGGAGAGTCTCGTCTGGCCGTGGTGCCATCATGATCGGAGGCTTTGTTAGGAACAACTTAAGCTGCTCAAAAGCTATGTCTGCCTCTTCTAACTAGGAAAAGCGCTCAGAGGCCTTGAGGAGTTTGAAGAAAGCTAGCCCTTTTTCGCCGAGGCACGATATGAAGCGGCTTAAGGTAGCCATGCAGCCTATAAGCTTTTGTATATCCTTGACGCATGTTGGCCGTTTCATGTTGGTGATGGCGGAGACCTTATTGGGATTGGGCTCGATGCCTCAAGCACTAACAATGTAGCCCAGGAGTATACCGGATGGAACTCCAAAGATGCACTTTGAAGGGTTCAGCTTCCATCGGTATCTTTTTAGGGTGGCGAACATTTCTTCGAGATCGGCAATAAGATCATTGGCGGTCTTAGACTTGACAACCACATCGTCGATGTAAGCTTTGATGTTGCGGCCAATTTGTTGATCGAGGCACGTCTAGATAGCCCATTGATAAGTTGCCCCGGCGTTCTTAAGTCTGAAGGACATGGTGGTCTAGCAATACGCACCGAAAGGTGTGATGAACGACATCTTGATCTGATCTTCTTTCTCGAGGGAGATCTGGTGGTAGCTGGAGTAATAGTCAAGGAATGAGAGCAGTTCGCAGCGTGCGGTGGAGTCTACTACCTTGTCTATCTGAGGTAAACCGAAAGGGTCTTTAGGGCAGTGTTTGTTGAGATCAGTGTAATCAACGCATATTCTCCATTCTTTATTCTTTTTTTGAACGAGAATAGGGTTCGCTAACCACTCATGTTGATACACTTCTTTTATAAATCCAGCAGCTAAGAGCCATTTTATTTCTACCCTAATAGCCTCCTTCTTGTTTGGCATGAATCGGTGAAGTTTCTGCTTGATCGGTTTGGCGGTAGGCGAGACATTCAAGGAGTGCTCGATCTTCTCCCGTGGTACCCCCAGCATGTCTACAGATTTCCAAGCAAACACGTCAGCGTTGGCATGTAGGAAGGAGATGAGCGTGCCTTCCTATTTGGGGTCAAGGTGAGCCCCAATCTTCACGGTCTTGGAGGGGTCATCGAGCCCGAGGCCGACCTCCTTTACTTCCTTGGACTTGGCGGAGGCACGGGGAGGCTCCAGCTCTGAGATCTCCATGTCATCGGTGGGCAGCGTCTTGGCTTTGGTGACCATGCTGGCCATCTAGATGGAGAGGTCAGTAACTTTGGCGAGAGCAAGACTCTCTGTCTCGCAGGCATAGGCGACGGAGAGGTTGGACCGTAGGGCTAGAAGTCCTATAGGCGAAGGCATCTTCAGCACCAGATACATGTAGTGCGGTACAACCATGAACTTGGCCAGAGCTGGACGACCAAGTATGGCGTGGTAGGCGGTGTTGAAATCGGCGATGTAGAAGTTAATGTGCTCGACGCGGTAGTTGCTTGCCGTGCCAAACTGTACTGGTAGGGAGATCTCTCTAAGCGGTTTGGAGGCCCTGCCAGGTACCACACCCCAAAAGGAGGAGTTGGAGGGTGTGAGATCCACTAATTCGAGGCCCAACTCCTTTAGGGCCCTGGCGAAAAGAAGATTCAGAGCACTCCCACCGTTGATGAGCACTTTTTTGAAGAGTACCTTCTAGATGGTTGCATCGAGGACGAGGGGGAAATGCCCTATGTAGGGAATGTCTGCCCACTGGTCGACCCTGCTGAAGGTGATGGGGACCTCAGACCATGGGCGATAGCTAGGGTTGGCAACATCATCCTCCGTAGTGACATTGAGCACCCGCCATGTGGCGAGCTTCCGTTCTCTTCTGCTCTTGGTGGAGGCGAGGCCCCTAAAGATGGTGGCGACCACCTTGTCGTGGTCCTGGAAGGCATTGTCATTGCCCCTAGGTGGTCGGTGACCTCTGGCTCTATCGTCGAAGCGGCGGTCGCTGTGGCGGCGGTTGGCGGGGCGGTCGTCATAGTGGCGTGTTGGGCGTTGGGTGCCTGTATCTTTGTTGAAGCGCACCTCAACTTCCTCGGCATTGGTGTATTGGTTGGCAGTTGTGATCATCTCGCCGATCCTAGTAGGCAGCTTGCAGTTGAACTTGGAGTGGAGCTCGCGGTGGTAGAGTCCTCGGATGAAAGCGATGATGACCTCAGCTTCCATGATGTTGGGGATAGAGTTCCTCATCTCAGAAAAGCATTGGATGTAGCTGTAGAGGAGCTCGGATGGCTTCTAGTCGATGCGGTTCAGGTCATGCTTGGTGCCCAGTCGAGTGCACATAGCCATGTAATTATCGGTGAAAACTTTTTTTAGCTCCTCCCAGGATCCGATGGAGTTCGGGGCAAGGCTGGTAAACCAGCTCATGGTGGTGGGCGTGAGCATGATAGGAAGATAGTTTGCCATGACATTGGTGTCTCCTCTGGAGGCGCGAACAGTAGTGGCGTAAGCCTATAGCCACTGTGTTGGGTTCATCCTTCCTTCGTAGGGCTCGACCCCTGTGATTTTAAAACCATGGGGCCACTAAAGCATTTGGAGTGTCCTTGTGAATGCCGGAGGCCCCTTGGGCTTGTTGACACCATCATCAGCAGCATTGCCACCGGCGAGTGGCTTGATAGCTGAGTCCGGATTACCATACTCTTGCTCGTACTCCTAATGGTGGCGAATTTCATCTTCATGGCGACGGAAGCGGTGTTCGTCGATAGGTCATCGTGCATCTCGGAGATTGTTGAGGTGCATGTGGATGTCCTGGCCAACCTCCTAGTTGTGTTGGCGGTGATGTTTAGCGTGGTTGCCCCTAGCTCCACCCTGGGGGGGATGCCTATCATCACGGTGCTGGTCGGTGAAGCAACTTTGGCGGCGATCGGTCCTTGTGGCGACTGATCGGTGGATCAAAGTGGTGGAGTATGAAGGTCTCTGATCCTGGAGGATCTCATTGACCTGATAGTGCGCTGTTTTAAGCATGGCAGTGACCTTAGCGAGCTCGAGCGTCTATGGGAGGTGGGCGAGCTCGTTGGCGGCCACTGCTAGATTGGCGCTTGGAGTCCTGAATACGTCGTGGCCATCAATGCGGAGAAATTCTTCGTCGAGGTTCTGCTAGAGTGGCCTTCCTTGTGAGTCAAGCTGCTGCTCGGCCATCATGCGGGCATTCTCGTTTGCTCGGCATTGTGCGCGGTTGATGTTCTAGTTCTCACGAGCGGCACGTTCCTCCTCGGTCTCACCGTTGTGAGGGGGACTATCAATGCTGACATTGAAGATTGCACCACCCTAGAAAGGAGCGAGAGGAAATTGTTCAGTGGAGGTTTCGGCGAGGGCCTTTGTAGAGCCTTGGGACTCAGAGTTCGGTTCTCTTCTGGGATGGTCTAGAGGGACGGTCCAGAGCATCGACTGACATGGAGCATATTGATAGCCGGCAGAGGCTGGTCGGCGAGAGGATGGATGTCTCCCAATTGATCGGTGAATTTGCCCCTTAGGGCATGTTGATAGGTGGTGGCGATGTTGGTGAGCCCGAAGGGCAGAGCTACAACTCCTAGAGTTTCCTAAGCAACCTCTGATAGATTCAGATCAGAGGGTGTTCGACGCTGAACCGAAGTGTCTAGAGCCGATTCGGCGATGGAGAGGCAATCAGTGAGCTTCAGACCGACCCGATCGATTGATGCGATCAGACCATCGCTATTGATATGCCTCCTTTGGTAGCGAGGAAGAGGGTGGCGAGCTATTGATGAAGGTGACCTCGAAGGTGGTTCTGAGATCGGATCTATAGTCACAGGTGCAGGGGTGGTCGGCGCAGAATTGATCTACACTGGCTCGAGGAGCTCTCTGATTCCATCAGCGTTGATGATCCATGAGGTCGATCCGACCATGAAGATCTGGCTGGGCTACGAGAGGAATGAAGAGCCTACAAAAAAGCCATCTTGTTCGACAAGGAAACAGCACGTGAACACCTACCTGGCGTGCCAACTGTCGATAGAATATCATCGGTAGTCCTTCGAGGGGTATCCCATAAAGGTAGATTGATCGGTAGAGGAGCGTGAGATCAAGAACAAGAAGGCAACAGAGACACACGAGTTAGACAGGTTCAGGCCATTAGTATGACATAATACCCTACTCCTATGGTCTGTTGGTTTGTATTAGCTATCGTATGATATTGTGTGAGTTTGGAGGGGGTCCCTGCCCACCTTATATAGTCCGGGGAACAGGGTTACAAGTCGGTTAGATCTGAGAGATAACCGGAAAGTAATAACTAATTACAGGAATCTTGGGATCATACATATCCTAACAGATCTCATAGTATCTTCAGGATATCTTCTAGATGTCTTGTGGAAGGTGCCGAGCAGAGTCATGTCCCGCAAGGCTTCATCTTGTGGGCTGGACCGCCCCTAGGGGCATAGCCCATGTTGTTTGCCATGGGTATCTAGGGTCGTACGGCCCACAAATCCTCAACCAGGCTCTCATGATCCCTAGGGTGCGCCATGGCTAGAAAACCATGGGGAAGAAACCAAAGTTCATGGCCAGAATGGGCTTGCATAGCAGCCAACGCCATGGTGGCACCATAATGAACACCATGCAAAGTGACGTCCCTGACATGGTTCGGGATGTCATGTAGGTGAACCACCAGGACAGCGCCTCTAGCGTTGACAAATCCCGCCGCGTAATCTACAGCCAATCGGAGGCTTTCCAGTTGACTAGACAAATCTAAAAGATTGAAAGGGGAGATGATCAGAATATTGAAGATGAGATTGAGAGGAAGCAAAAGTTATGATAGATATCTCACCTGTGATTCTGGCCTCAGCCTTGGCCAACCTATCCTCCACCGAATCGGCCTTGGGAGGCAATTGGCATCAGACCATGGCCAGAGCCCATTCAACGAGGGAAAGACAGTCAGCGAGATTCTGGCCATGCCTGTCGATGGAGGCGAGTAGGTCATCATTGTCGACCCACCTTCTTGGATAGCAGGGAAGCTGGTGGAGAGCTGTTGACGAAGAGAACCTCGAAGGACGAATGGAGTCGGCCCTATGCCCCGAAGCAGTAAGAGCCTCATGAGTTGCACCCTCCTGGTGATGAAGGCACTGGCGTGATGACACAGATCCATTAAGGGCCTCCTCAGCAGACCTCCTGCTGTTCTCCATGATCTCAAACCTATGGGAAAGTAGAAACTGCACTAAAAATGCAAAAGGATTGAGACGAAGCAGGATGTTTTTCGATCCACAGCCGTGGCCCGTATATATAGCCCAGGAAGGTAAGAAGTTAGATTTCACCGGGGGTGTGAAATTGAAGTCAGATATGGAAATGGATCAACACTCCAGAAATTTAGGGGATGGATAACGAAGCGATAACAGATTTGGACTTATTATTTCCCATAATTACAAAATATTGTGGGATGGATACGAAAGATTTACATTGACCAGCGATCAACCCACGAAGGCTTCTTTGGATTGAAGGGAGTCTGAATCCCCACAGGGCCGAAGGTCATCATAAACCGAGTCACATCGACCCATTGATAAAATTATGCCAGAGAAGGGGAAAAATTGCCTGCCTAACAGATGCCCAGCTGATTCCTCGGTGACTGGGAAACTGTGGGAAAGAAGCCTGTGGCTTTCTCGATGGGCATTGGATGGAACAAATAAGGGGAAGGTGTCCACACATTTTAGCCCTTGCAAACACTACAATAGCTCTGCGAGCATGGAGAGAAGACTCAGGTGATATCACAAGAATTCTTCTAACCACAGTAGCTGATCCTCTTGCTCGACAAGGCACTAAGATGAGCGACACAATCACCCTATGCACAAGAATTCTTCTAACCACTCAAAATCTTCATAGCAAAAAGATAGACCATGGAGGGTTCGGTGGAGTCAGAGGCACTTGAGGGAGCAGATAGAAGAGAAACATAGCTAAATTGTTGAGTTGCTCTTGCTAGAGTCGGATAGACATTTTATAGTCGGCCTAGAAAGATGAATCCAAGCGCCCGTGAAGCAATGATGCTCTTGAAAAGTTTTGAAGCATGGGCTCATGAGTTGACATAGACGGTGACAAAAAAGTAGACCCCAGATTAAGATTCTCTACTCGTGACTGCGGACCTATCAGGGGTACAAATGTGATAATTTTGGAATAAAATTACTTTTAACCCAAAATTAGGGGCCATGTGTTTACACCAAAATTTGGAAGAAGAATTGCAGGGACTCGAAAGCTCCCAAGATCATGTCATCAAGGAATCGATTGCTTGAAGGTCGGTATCAGCTAATTCAAATGCAACACTGGAATCAGCTTTCTTCAGATAGCGCCTGCAGATAACGACAAAAGCTACGATCGACGCCGGGAAAAAACAAGTTGGACTCTACAAAAAGGGAAAAATTAGGGTCTAAGTTATCTTAAATTAGGAATGTCTTCTCTTAAGCCAAAAATTGTGATGAGTCGTGCTTAAGTAGGAATCATGCGTAGGTTCTGGGTATAAATATTGGACCTCGGTTATTGTAAAGGACACACAATCAATCAAATACAAGTTACTTACTTTTTTGGCTCCGGCCATGCCTTAGGAGTAGGTGTAGAGTAGATCTCGGTGAGTTCTTCAACGAGTAGGGCTGCATCAGTCCGGTCGACCTCTGACTTGTCTATAAGTACTGCCATGGTTTATACTTCTGTTCATATGGCTGCATCGATCCGGTCGACCTCCACTGCAACTCTGGTATAAGCTAGTTAACGACTCTTGTTTACTTCAAGTACGGCTGCATCAATCTGGTCGACCTCCACTACTCAAACTAGATTAAGGTCAAGTTATCGGCTCTATCTAAGGGTGGCATCCTTTGGATAGATTCATTAAGTTACCGATATTGCTTATTGCTTTCATTATTTATTTAATTATAGCAATATCACTTCACCCGATTGGGATTGATCTAGACCGACCTTATATCATGTTTAATCCATCGTTTATTAATCTAAACTGATCTAATATGCACTTTAAATAATGAGTTATGTTTTATCGGTTGTTTTATGTCAATCTTGATCGTGCATAGTGTGCGGTTAAGGCATGTCTGGTCTTGAATAGATCTATTGGCTAACGAAAACCATTCCATGGCCCGTTATCATGGCCTGTGTGATTCTGCCTCACACCCCACTATTAGCACCGTGGAGTGGGGATCGTTACTTGGTAGTTCTGTTCCTGATAGGGCATGATCTTAACTATGCGCTATGCCTGAATCGGTTGTTTTAGCCGATATCGAGTGCTTTCACATATGCAGTTTACGTCATGAGACCGTTGAAGTAAAGATAGGTTGAAAGATGTGTTAGTCCCATGATCTTATTATTGTATTACGACCTGCATTATTCTGCCTCATGCCCCACTGATATTAGTTATAAGTTAGGGTCGTCGAATTTATTGATGTTTCTACGGCCTACATGATTCTGCCTCATGCCCCACTGGTTATAATGATAGATGACATCTAATATGTTCCTTAGATTTGTCTCTATTAAATGGTTAAATGATGATGAGCTGCTTCTTTTATATAAAAAGGGATTCGGTTACTTGCAGTCATTGGCTTAGCATAAACTGATTATTGTTGACATCCAATTGTCATTGACTAATATTTGTCTAAATAATGATATTCATCCTGAATGATAACTGATTTTCATTCCACAACCCCATGAGCTTTAACTAATTTATTCTTATGAGTATGCTGGAATTGAATATTTAGTCGATTTCCTTCCACATCGGCTCTCAGAGCCGCACATTCGGGACTGTCTGGCAACACCGGCATGTTCCGCCTTAAATTACTGATTAGCTTTCCCTCCTTGTCAATTGCAGGGTCAAATTGACTGGCACATCTCCGGAGGAGTGCATAGGATCAATAATCACTGCATTGAAGCTAGGTGAATCTCCAGCTCCATCGAGCGGACCCTTCCGGCTTGCTCGTGTGCCCCAGCATGGGACAAAATTTTGTGGTGACAACCCTACAATTAACAAGGAGAGAAAGTTTATCCGTAATTTAAGGTGGAAGATGCCGGTCTGTGCTCAGACAGTTCCAAGTGTGCCGCTTCGGGAGCAGCCATACGGTAAGAGCGACTGAATAGCCGATCCGCATAGAAATCGGCTGTTACGGACTGTAAAGCTTATGGGTAGCGATTAATTTCATATTGACAGATACAATACACGTATATGTAAATAAGATCATCAGCTAGATAGATATTGCTAGTGTAAACCATTAAGCCGATGAATCTAATCTGGAAAAGATATAGCACACGAACAAATCAACTATCTGATACAAACGGATCTACAAACGCTCTGAATCTCATCTGTTACCACCAATAGTGAGGTTTGACCGGATCGATGGCAGCTATGATGATAGTAAGAAACTAAAATTGAAGAATCCGCAAACACATCCGTACATTGACATGCTTTCCGAAAGACATGCTATACGTGAATGCTCGGATGAATCGGCTAAAATTGTCGATTCAGGTGAAAAGGACTACAACATGTGAACAATCGACTATTTCACACGAACAAACCCGTGGACTCCTTAGACTCAATCTGCTATCCCTAATAGAGGGGTTCGACTGGATCGATGCAGCCATGAAAAAGACAATGAATCAAGTCCTCAAAGCACACAGATCTATTCACGCTTAACATAATCATGGACGCACACCGTAGGTGTTAGCGCACAGGTGATCGGCTATTTAGCTGATCCAAGCATAGCAAACGGCTAAGGTCACACCTAACCAGGAATAGATCTACTAACTAGCATCCCCTAATCTACAGTGCCATCAGTGGGGATCGACCGGATCGTTACAGCCAAAATGGTGAACTATAAACCAGATTCAACTAGCCAGTAAACCTCTTCAAGATTATTCATGCCTCAACCGCATACTATGCACGATCAAGATCAAAGTAAAAATAGCCGATGAAGCATAAACCATCGTTCAAGGTAGACAACATCGTGTTGTAACAAAATGAATGACGGATCTAAAGGATATGAGGTCGATCTAATTCAATCTCGACCAGGTGAATTGATGTTGTTGTAAACTAATAACAATGAAAATATCAGCAAGATCGGTAACTTAATGAATCTACCTAAAGGACACCACCCTTAGATAGAGCCGATAACTTGACCTTAATCTAGTTCGAGTAGTGGAGGTCGACCGAATTGATGCAGCAATACTTGAACTACACAACAATCGATAACTAGCTTATACCAGAGTCACAGTGGAGGTTGACCAGATCTATGCAGTCGTACGAACAGAAGTATAAGCCATGACGGTACTTACAGACAAGCTAGAGGTTGGCCAGACCGATGCTGCCCTGCTCGCTGAAGAACTCGCCAAGATCTACTCTACTCCTACTCCTAAGGGGTGGCCGGAGCTGAAAAAGTAAGTAACTTGTATTTGATTGATTGTGTGTCCTTTACAATAGCCGGTGTCCAATATTTATACCCGGAGCCTAAACATGAATCCTATTCAAGTATGACTCATTACAATCTTTGGTATAAAAGAGAATATTCCTAATCTTAAGATAACTTGGACCCTAATCTTTCCCTTTTTGTAGAGTCCGATATGCATCTCCCGACACCAACCATAGCCCATTATCGTTACTTGCTAACGTCATTCAAAGAGAGCCGATTCCAGTGTCTCCTCTGAATCAGTTGATATCAATCTTCATGCAATCGAGTCCTTGATTGACACAATTTTGCAAGCTTCGAGTTCCCGCGTTCTTCTCTCCAAATTTTGGTGTAAACACATACCCGCACTGGCAGATCAATCTGCTCATCACATTTGGCGATCGAGCCAACTTCTGCTCGGAGGTGCTTACCTTTGAGGTGGTAGACTTCCCGAGGTCTTACCATGCCATCCTGAGGAGGCCATGCTACGCCAAGTTCAAGGTGATCCCCAATTACACCTACCTGAAGCTTCGAGTTCCTGCATTCTCTCCAAATTTTGGTGTAAACACATGCCCCCCAATTTTGGGATAAAAATGATTTTATTCCAAAATTCCTATTTATCTGTTTACCACGCCGCAACCGTTTTGCTCCGAGATATACGCGCGACTCCTGACTTCCCGGGCCGAGTCTTATATAATGTCCCAATAGTATCTTTTCTGACTCACTTGACCTGTTTGCTTTCCCCTTCTTTCTCGACCAAATTTTAACAGCCGACGCCACCATCGCCAAAGCCTCAACCCTAGCAAATCTTCCGCCCCATCAAGCTTTTATTCAAGCGGTCTTTGTCAGATTCAAATCTGTCTCGGCGGTAATGGCGACCAGCAACCACGTCCCCAAGGTATGCTTTCAAGTTCCCATTCTCAAAGTGTTGATCGCTACCCTATATTTCCTTTGTCCTCAAATTTATTTTATCCGATTTCTAGGAAATGAGGAACGAAATCTTGATTCCATCAGCTGTTGCTTCCAATGTTTATTTTCTTGGGCCTATGGGTGATCCTGATCCATCTGATTTCATCCGTCAAGAAACCAACCAAATCCCCTTCAAACAGTCTACAGTGGATTTGTCCTCTTGGAATACCAAAACTTCCTTCAGAAATTGGCCCAAAATGCCTAAGGGATCGAGAAATTGGTTCTATAGGGTGTATAAGAAAAAGGGTGAAGATTGGGAGCTTTATGATTTGAATCAATGCTTGACACTCTCATTGTCTGGGATGGAGAGGAATGATTCACTCTTGATTTCCACATCTTATTTTTGGTCCAATGCCCTGAATGCCTTTGTATTTGGTCACGGTCCAATGACCATCACTCTGGCTGATGTCTACATGTTGACCGGCCTTAGAATTACTGGATCAATGCAGCCTTATGAGTACTTGAGTGCCGGTTCCAAGAAATTAGCCAAAATATTAGACTGCACAGGATGGGCTAGTTACATTCTGAACCACATTGGAGATGGATCAGTTGTTAGCGAAAGAGAATATGTGGCCTTTCTAAACATGTGGTTAGAAAGATTCATTTTCTATGGGTCATCTTGTGGTCCGACTTTCAATCATAAACTCATGGCAGAGCATTTAGCATTAGGCAAGGATATCCCTCTTGGAAAGTATCTGCTAGGAGCTACTTATTATCTAATGTACCAAGTAGCCGCCCAATTACTAAAGAAAGAACCAGTGCATACTATCAGTGGCCCTTGGTGGCTAATACAACTATGGCTTAAGCTGTACATGCACAAGATTGTAAGGCTTGATCTCAGAAACCTGAGTTTCCCTTCCTCCAACTTTGATGAGGAATATAGAGGTGAAGAAGGAAGAACCTATCAGTGTACAAGCTATGGTGAGGCTGCATCGGCCATAACAATCGATATTGATGATGGCCATCTCTTCAAAAAGTTTTACAGAGGGTTTAATGTAGATATCCTAACTTGGATACCATATGATGAGGATGAGAACAATGAGTTGATTTTCCCATTCAAATTTTGATTTGAATCAGGCTATTTAGACGAGATGGCGGCTGCAATCTTTAATTCCTTCATTAAGCCCTGTGTCCTTCTAGCCGAATTTCATCATGGTCGTGGCAAAATGGCTATAGGCTCCTTTCTCCTAGGCAACCTTCCAACCTATGAGTTTTACAACCCTTCTTTTGTAGCTCATCGGTTTGGTCTTGGCCAATTACCTCCTTGACTCTTCTTCAAGGATATACTGAGGCCAAGAGAAGACATCAGTGAAGTACTGGAAGCCTCTAGAGTTTTCCAACTGGGATCAGATTTTCCTTCCCTTTGCTTGCATGACTAGATCAGAGTCAGCTTCTCTTCCACTCTTTTTGACTCCTGGTGGCAAGAATGGCACTCCCATCATTTTTGTGGGTTGGTCCACCCTTTGTGTATAGCCCTAGATGGGGAATTCACTTTTGACAGAGAGGTAACTTACCATCTCCTTTTAAGAAAATTATTCGATGAATTCTCTTGCCAATTGTTCTAACCGACCTTTTTAGGATGCTGAATTTGATCCTCCAAGCTTGGATAGGAAGGGGCATCCTATAGATTATCAGCCACCATGCCTAGTTTCAAGAATTGGATCGGCCGCACCTTCACTGAAAAAGCTGATGAAAACTCATGCTGCCTCCACCATCATGACATATCAATCTTCAAAGCGCAAGGCAGCTCAAGGGACTACCCAAAAAACCACTACTAGGAAGAGACTTCGCAGAATGAGATCGTCAGCTGCTCAGGTAAACAATTTGTCTCCTTCTCAGAATGATATTCAACTGCTGATCCTCTTTCTTCACAGTTGTCAACTATTACATCCCAATCGGTTCTAGGTGCGGAGCTGTTCTCCCAGGCGTTTGATTTGGCATCAATTAAACCTTCATCAGCCGATCCCCAAGAAGAGCCGATTTTGGTTGAAACAACATATGCTTTCAAAACGGCAGAAGATGTGAGTCCTTCCATTTTATCTTTGATGCTGCCGAAGTATTTTCTTAAAGATTCTTGATTCTATTCAACTTTTATCCTTCATCTGACTTCTTACCATGCCAGATACTCCCTGAGGGAACATCTATACAAGAGCAGGAGGCTAACAGTCTCCCTATCAAAAATGATCCTGCTATCGTTGACATTCAAACTATCGATCCCCAAGTCCAGCACACAACTGATGGTAAGAAAGTCATATGCTCAGTTTATTTTCTTTGTAACAAACATGAACTAAAAATTTTCTTTGATGTTTGCAGATATCAATGTGGAAAGTCCAGAGCTGATTCAACTAGATATTACTGGTGCATCATCAGCTGTTCCTCCTCTTCAAACAGAGGCTACTACAGAAAAGGTATTATATCTTCACCATCCATTTTGTTATAAACTGATTCAAACCTCCTAACCAAGATTTCTTTATATGTAGGCACTCGATCTTCTAGCCCTGAGCTACTCTTTCAATCTTGAGGAGTATCTTGATGAAGATGAAATCAGCTCATCAGCCACCTCGTCTAAGGAAGCTTTGTCAGAAGAGACCAGAAATCAGCTAAGAGACATATTGTCAATGTTTGAGAAGAATATAGCCGATTTGGTCCAAGCCACTGATTCAATGCAGAGAGTCTTCTTGGCTATTAAGGGTAATCCATCCCTAGTTCTTTCTAGAGTCTTGTCACCTTTATCTTTTTTTTGAAGATCAGGCCCCGAAGGTGAAAAAGGCATAGAGGAATCTGTCCGACCATGAAACTATATTGGCCAAGGGAAACTCCAATAGGCAAGAGGCCAAAGAGCTGACATAGTTGATTGATCATTTGAAGAACTCCTCCCTTAGTGTCGACCCAGTGTTGTCTCAACTGGAAGTCAGGCGTGCAGAACTTGAGAAGGAGCTAGAAAATGCGAAGGTTGCCATTGATCGTCATAAGTCCACCCTGGCTCAAATACCCGATGTCATTAAACAAAAGAAATAGGAACTGCTAGCCAAAGTCAGAGAAGGTAGAGCCATCCAAAGTAGCTTCGAGAGCATTCCTGGATCAACCGAAGAAGATAAGCAACAAATCGTAGAAGTTGATGCTATCTGGCTAGAAGTGTTGAAAGCAATCCAGGATGTTCTAGACTTGTGATTCGTGTAGCAACACATGCCTTGTGTAGAATCAATGACAACCATATTTTCCATCGCCTTATTGTACTTCTTATTTTTGGCTAAAGAGCCAATTTGAGAATAGCCGATTCTAGACTTCCAACCTTAATCCAATTAAGTCTGAAAACATGGCCTTTACTATTAAGAGAACCCCTCGATCTTCTATCCTTAGTCACCCAACGCCGTATTCTCTTCGGTATTAGTGAGGTGGAACCTTGCCTTCTATTAATTGTGGTTGCCTTTTGCACGTCCCGAGGCATCCACCTCCTTAGCTCCATGGCTTCAAATACTAGCCGAGGGCTCTGGCCTCAAACACATCTACACTTACAACCATTCCTGTTCCTTTGAACCTCTCTGCCCTCGCAGACCCTGTAGCGGTTTTCTCCCCTCTTCTCATAGACCCAAACAAACCCTAAGGATGGCGAGGACAACCATGGCAAACATGCGGCGGAGGAGATTTTGGAGGAAGCCATGCCGGTGAACCAGCACCTGCAACGCATGAGGTGAGATTGATATCTTCTATTGGTGACGATGAACTATTTTGATTTATCTATAAATTCATTTTGAATGTCAGTCTTTGCCCTCTCCCTAGGGCTGGTGAGCCCTCTAATGCTTCATCTTCTATGTCGGCCTTGTCGTTAGATTCTTCTGACTCCTACAATGGCGACGATGCCCGTCGTTTTCTTTGAGAGTGGAGGGCGACTTAGAACCACTATTCTAAGGTGACTCAGGAAAATGGCTAGCTCGAGATCCACCTCGGGGTCTCTTAGGTTGCCCTTCATGCAGCCGAGGAGGAGGCTAGTGCCGTTCGAGCACGGCTGGCTGAGTCTGACGCCGCGGTGGCGGGTAAGACGAATTTTAGGAATGCCTCTATTCTGATTTCCACTGTCTTTATATTGATAGTTCTTCTGTTTTCTATGATCGTTAACCCTAACAGTGCAGTTGGAGTCCCTCCAATTGGCGGTGAATGTGACCGTGGATGCTGTTAACGCTAGGGCCCGCTCATCAACGCTCGCCTCCACAACATTCCGGCCCGCGTTAAGGAGATCGCCCTCCACGGTGTTTGTCATGGTGCGTCGGTGGCACGGACCGCGGCTCAAGTCTAGACTAGGTACGAGCTACATGCCATGGAGACTAGTTTCCCGATGGGCAATGGCCCCGAGGAGCATTAGGATCTGCTCAAAGAGTTTGTCGTCGCGACTGAGGCCATTGTGGACATCACATCTGCTCAGGATGTGGTGAACAAGGTCTTTGATTAGTTTGTACTTAGGGCGAATTAATGAACAAAGTCTCTTGCTCTTCCATGAACGTGTCTTAGTGCAATGCCCTTGTATATGCAATGACTGTCTTTGTTTTTGCTCTATAGGCGATACATATCGTATTGGCTTTCACATCTTTAGGCTTATTTTTTGAACTAGAGGCGATACCCTTCTGGTACAGGCTATTAGAGCCGATGACTAAATGAATCGGCTACTGGGGTAATACCCCTTCAAATATTTTTCCATCAATCGCTATTGGTAGGTTGCACCAGAACTTTTTAGACCAGAGATTGAACGATCGATCGATCTAGGCCAAGCATCTTATTAAGCGAAACAAAACTCCCTTTAATAGATCTATCAAATCTAACTTGCACTTAGGATTTGACTTAGCGCTCACATACGTCAGCCTAAGCCTATCTCTAGGACCAATGCTTACTTCCCTTAATCCAACGGCCGACGTGAAGCCATGATTATTTTTTAAAACAAACTCTTAGAGCCGATTGCTTGGATCGACTGTTGGCCTTCATAACTGATCTTAATGAAGCCTCCTTCCCATAACTTGCTAGAAAAACACTTGAAGTCTTCTAGCTCTCAATACATTGGATTGGCTATTGCGATACTCACGGACTCATCAGTGCGAACGAACTCGACATCATCTCCATGCCATTAAATCAAACACTGATACATGGTCGATGGCACATAATAGTTTGCATGAATCCAATCATGACCAAGGAGTAAACTGTATGACCCTTTTCCATCAATGACGAAGAACGTGGTGAGCAGATTCTTACTCTGATTGTCAGTTTGGCATTCATTGTCCCCCGAGTCTTAGATGCATTACCCCCAAAGTCCTTAAGCATCATGTTAGTCTCAATCAGATCTCCTGGTCCCTTGCCAAGTTTACGAAAAGTGGTGTAAGGCATAAGATTGACAGAAGCACCTCTATCCACCAATATCTTGTTCATCGGCTTCCCATCAACAAAACCTTTTATATATAAAGTCTTTAAGTGCCGATACTTGACTGGTTTATCAAATATAGCCTGCTGTATAACTGTCAATTTGGCAACTATCTCCTCATACTCTGATTCATCAAAATCTAAGTAAACTTCTTGATCTGCTGGAGCTCTGAACTCTGATAGCAACAGAAAAGTCATTTAAATATTAGCCGATGGTTGCCTCCTATTGGCTGTTTGCTTAGCATGTCATACTTGAGGTATATCAGATGCTTGAGCCTGTTCCAGTTCTCTATTCCTTAGGCATTGCACTCTTTGTTTCTAACTTCTTGTCAGACCTCTTGGACACCATTGGCCTTCCTGCCAAACATATTATCTCTCCTTGCTTTCTTTCTCATAATCAGCCCAGTCTTAGTCAACAACTCATTTTCCAAGCCGATGATGAACATTTTTATTTTTTAAGCGCCGATCCATGTTATTATGATGATACGTGTCTTGAGCATGGACAGACCGGTGGCTAGTTTGAGATTGCCTAAACTCACAATATTGTTCGCTGCACTCTCGACAGTTATTTCTAGTAGGCAACTTCAAACCTTCGTTCCAGCAATGTCTGAAGAAAGGACAATTCCAATGTGATTCCGCTTTCTTTCTTTCATACCTCTCTTTCTCCTGTTGATGCTGGTATTCTTGCTCTTCTAACCAACGCTGATAATCCTTTTCCTTCTGTCGCTGCCATTGATTCAACTAAATTCGAGATGTAACCTGCGGCTTTGTCACCCCATCTTTTGGTGTTTCTCTCTGCTCATATCGGCTCTTTTGCTTGTCACGACGTCTTTTAATTTCTCTATATTCGTTAGCCAATATTTGCATCTTGGGATCGACTGTTCTAGTTTCTCTTGATTTTTTTGATGTTAGGACCTTAGTCTTTCCTTTGAGTAGCCTAGCACTGACCATGTTCTGATCTCCTAGGAAAGGATTATCATCAATTTTCATCTTTCGAGGCGTATCGAATTTAAGCCTTCCTTGCTGAATAGCCCTCTGTATATGCTACCGGAAAACTCTGCATTCATTAGTAGAAAGAGATGTAGCATTGTGAAACTTATAGAACTTCTTATTTTTCAACTAATCAGGGGGCAACATAACATGATTATCGAGCAACTTGATCTGTCCCTTCTCAAACAAGAAATCGAAGAGCTTGTCTGAGTTCATGACGTCAAAGTCAAAGCTCTCCTCGACTCCTCTTCCCCAAGGATTTGGCACCATTACTGCCTTTTTGCCCTCAATTCCATTCCGCCACAGCAACCTCTTCCTCTTCATCGTCCTCATAGTTGTCATCAACTGAATATGGATTATAAGCTTCAGCCATTGTGGTACTTTTCTAGAATCGAGTATCTCTGCGCATATTATGGAACTGGCTATTGAGCGCTACCACTCGTTGAGCCAATTGACCTAAGTTGTCAAACTCTTGTCCTAGTATCTTTTCTCTCCATGTTGGCAGCATTCCTTGAACGGCCAAAGCAGCTAGCCGATCATCAACCAAGTTTAATGAGAAGCACAAATTTCTAGTCTCTCAGAACCTCTGAAGAAACTCAGTGCTCGATTCATTAGTTTTCTGCCTTATAGTTGTCAAATCGGTAATCTTCTTTTCTCTAGTCCTAGTATAAAAATATGTATGAAATTTCTTTTCCATGTTAGCCCAATTGGCAATGGAGTTGACTAGCAGTGATGAAAACCAAGTGAAGGCTGGCCCTGATAGTGACAGGAAGAAGAAACGAACTCGATGGGCCTCTTCAATGGATGCTTCACCCAATTGTGTAAGATACCGACTGACATGTTCTATTGTGCTTGTGCTGTCTTGGCCAGTGAACTTGGCAAACTCTGGGAGCCTATAATTTATAGGAAGAGCGACCAAATCATGCCATTCTAGATATGGGCATTTATACGAGAAGGTTTACCCTTTCGGCTTCAAATCGAACTAATTCTTCATCATCTTGGTTACTCACAGCAACAACTCATCAGCATTTGAATTTGGATTTTTTTGTACCTGCTGACCCATTTGTGGATTAAAATTCCGAGTACCTTGGTACCCTAGATTCAGAATCATGTGAAGGGTATTGTAATCTGTGCCATAATGATACCCTTGTGGAATCTCTATCTGCTGGGTCCTCTGCTAGTTTGCCGCTTGAAGTATCTGGTTACAGACATTAGGATCTATATCTCTACGGATCCTTTGAATTGATGGTGCTATTTTTTGAGTTGAGGATGGTATGTGGCCTGATGTGCCCAAATTAATCATCTGGTTCTGACCTTGCCCCGCTGGCTGTTGCACATGCTGCATTGGCAATCTAGGATTATACTGTATCTGATTTATAGTAGCGCCTTGAACTTGTTCAGATGAGCTCTAAACTACCTAGATATCATCATTACCAGCTAGTGCTGCTTCTTGATGGCTAGTACCGGCTTGATTAGTCCCTTGAGTCAACGAATATGGAATATTGTAATAAGCTGGTCCAACCTGATCAACTAGAAACCCATGAAACACCTCTTTCATGGTGTTGTGGAATGTGTTCAAGAAGATCTCATTATGGTTTGATATGGCATCATGAATAGATTTGTTTACAGCTTCCATGAAGAAATGCCTGTCTTCTACTTCATCTGCATCTGTCTGCCCATGTAACAGAACTCTTGGTAGTGGATATTTCTAATCAATTGTATTGTCACGTGTCTTGGTGTAGGACAACAAGCACTTGTTCTAAAATTCTTCTATAGCTTTACTGATGACATCTTTATCTCCATCAGGTAGGTCTTTGTAAGGTACCATAAGGATGTCGTTGTTGTTGTAAGCCGCCATGACGATTGTGGTGTCCCACCGGACATGCCAGAATGTGTGTCGGCACGAAAATTCATCTTGTGCTGGGCACACGAGCAAGCCGAAAGGGTCTACTCGATGGAGCTAAAGATCTGCCTGGCTTCAACGCAGGGATGATCAATCCTGCGTACTCCTCCCAAGACGTGCCAGTCAATTTGATCTTGCAATTGACAAGGAGAGAAAGTTTATCAATAATTTAAGGTGAAACATGCCGGTCTATGCCTAGACAGTTCCAAGTGTGCCCCTATGGTAGCAGCCATACGGTAAGAGCGGCTGAATAGCCGATCCGCATAGAAATCGGTTGTTACAGACTGTAAAGCTTAAGGGTAGTGATTAATTTAATATTGACAGGTATAGTATATGTATATGTAAATAAGATCATCAGCTAGACAAATATTGCTAGTGTAAACCATTAAGCCGATGAATCTAATTAGGAAAAGATATAGCACATGAACGAATTGACTATCTGATATGAACGGATCTACAAACGCTCTGAATCTAATCTGTTACCACCAACAGTGACGTTCAACCAAATCGATGGCAGCTATAATGATAGTAACAAACTAAAACCAAAGAATCTGCAATACATCGACAGGCTTTCTAAAAGACATGCTATACATGAAGGCTCAGATGAATCGGCTAAAATAGCGATTCAGGTGAAAAGGACTACAGCGTGTGAACAATCGACTATTTCACACGAACAAACCCATGGACTCCTTAGACTCAACCCGCTATCCCTAACAATGGGGTTTGACCGGATCGATGCAGCCATGAAAAAGACGATGAATCAAGTTCTCAAAACACATAGATCTATTCACGCTTAACAGAATCATGAACGCACACCGTAGGCGTTAGCGCATAGGCGATCGGCTATTTAGCCGATGCAAGCATAGCAAATAGCTAAGGTCATGCCTAACTAGGAACAGATCTACTAACTAGCATCCCCCAATCTATAGTGCCATCAGTGGAGATCGATCGGATCGTTACAGCCTTAATGGTGAACTATAAACCAGATTCAACTAGCTAGCAAACCTCTTCAAGATTATTTATGCCTCAACCGCATACTATGCATGATCAAGATCGAAGTAAAAACAGCCAATGAAGCATAAACCGTCGTTCAAGGTAGACAACATCGTGTTGTAACAAAATGAATGATGGATCTAAAGGATATGAGGCCGATCTAATTCGATCTCGACTGGGCGAATTGATGTTGCTGTAAACTAATAACAATGAAAACATCAGCAAGATCGGTAACTTAATGAATCTACCTGAAGGACGCCACCCTTAGATAGAGCCGATAACTTGACCTTAATCTAGTTCGAGCAGAGGAGGTCGACCGGATCGATGTAGTCGTACTTGAACGAGACAAGAATCGATAACTAGCTTATACCAGAGTCACAGTGGAGGTCGACCGGATCGATGCAGTCGTACGAACAGAAGTATAAGCCATGACGGTACTTACAGACAAGCCAGAGGTTAGCTAGACTGATGTAGCCCTGCTCGCTGAAGAACTCACCGAGATCTACTCTACTCCTACTCCTAAGGGGTGGCTAGAGCTGAAAAAGTAAGTAACTTGTATTTGATTGATTGTGTGTCCTTTACAATAGCCGGGGTCCAATATTTATACCCAGAGCCTAAACATGAATCCTATTCAAGTATGACTCATTACAATCTTTGGTATAAAAGAGAATATTCCTAATCTTAAGATAACTTGGACCCTAATCTTTCCCTTTTTGTAGAGTCTGATATGCATCTCCCTACGCCAACCATAGCCCATTATCGTTACTTGCTGACGTCATTCAAAGAGAGCCAATTCCAGTGTCTCCTCTGAATCAGCTGATATCAATCTTCATGCAATCGAGTCCTTGATCGATACAATTTTGGAAGCTTCGAGTTCCCGCGTTCTTCTCTCCAAATTTTAGTGTAAACACATACCCGCTTGGGCAGATCGATCTGCTCGTCACATTTGGCGATCGAGCCAACTTCCGCTTGGAGGTGCTTACCTTTGAGGTGGTAGACTTCCTGAGGTTTTACCGTGCCATCCTAGGGAGGCCATGCTACACCAAGTTCAAGGCGGTCCCCAGCTACACCTTCCTAAAGCTGAAGATGTTGGGACCGAACGATGTCATCACTGTGGGAAGCACCTTCTCACACGCCTTCATGTGTGACTACGAGCATTTTGAGCTCGCCATTGCCGTCATCAACTCGTCCGAGCTCCAGTGGCTTGAGGAGTCATCGACCCTAGCCATCTCGGACTGCAACTAACCAACCCCTTCAATGGCCTTTCACCTGCTCGAGGAAACTAAGACAGTGGGGATCGACCCCATTGATCCAACCAAGACTGTGCGGATCAAGACCTAGCTCTCGGACAAATAGAAATGCGAGCTCGTCGACTTCCTATGCGCCAATCACAATGTCTTCGCATGGAAACCATCTAACATGCTGGGCATACCATGGGACATCGCCGAGCACGCACTGCGCCTCATCCCAGGCTTGAAGCCCGCCAAGCAATGCCTGCGCCGCTTTGATGATGAGAGGCGCAGGGCCATAGGCGAGGAGATTGCCAAACTCCTGGCAGCTGGATTCATTAGAGAAGTATTCCACTCCGACTGGCTTGCCAATCCTGTTCTTGTTAAAAAGAAAACCGGGAAATGGAGAATGTGCGTTGATTATACTGGCCTCAACAAAGCATGCCCAAAGGATCACTTTCCTTTGCCGTGCATAGACCAGATAGTCAACTCCACCTCAGGATGTGAGATCCTCTCCTTTTTGGATGCCTACTCAGGCTATCACCAGATTGTGATGAAAGAGTCCGATCAACTCGCAACCTCGTTCATCACCCCGTATGGTTCGTACTGTTATGTAACCATGCCTTTTAGTTTGAAGAACGCTGGCGCCACCTACCAAAGGTGCATGTAGCAATGCTTCGCTGACCAAATCGACCCGCTCGATCAGCCTGATTGAATCGAGGAGCCGAAACCAACAATCGCCGTCTATGTTGATGACATAGTGGTCAAAACGGCTCAAGCTTGTGACCTGATCGCAAACTAGGCCACAATGTTTGTGAACCTCTGAAGGTTCAACATCAAATTGAATCATGAGAAATGTGTTTTTGGGGTTCCGAAGGGAAAGCTGCTTGGATACATCGTGTCCGAACAAGGAATTGAGGCCAACCCTAAAAAGATCACAGCCATCTCCAACATGGGCCCTATACGCAATCTCAAGGGTGTACAAAGGCTCACCGGTTGCTTGGCCACCCTGAGCCGGTTCATCTCCTGGCTTGGTGAGCGAGGGATGCCTCTCTACAAGCTCCTCAAAAGGACGGACACCTTCGTCTGGACTGAGGAAGCGCAAAAGGCTTTGGAGAGCCTCAAAACATCATTGACATCGGCTCCAATCCTCGTCGCTCCTGAACAGGGAGAACCCCTCCTCCTCTACGTCGCGGCGAGCAACCACGTGGTGAGAGTCACCCTAGTCGTCAAAAGGGAGGAGCCAGGACACCACCTTAAGGTCTAGCGACCTGTATACTTCATCAGGAAGGTACTCACTGACCCCAAGGTTTGGTACCCCTAGATGCAAAAACTATACACCGTGCTGATGCCGACGCGGAAGCTCCTGCACTACTTCATCAACCACGAAGTCACGGTCGTTACTTCATACCCGCTCGGGGACATCATCCGCAACCGCGACACCACGGGATGGATCTCCAAGTGGGCACTCAAACTCATGGGCCACAACATCAGGTATATCCCCCGCACTGCTATTAAGTCTAAGGCTCTCATGGATTTTGTCACCGAATGGACGAAGGTACAGCTACCGACCCTAGACGTCACCCATGAGTACTAGACAATGTACTTCGATGGGTCCATCATGGCACGCGCCTCGGGGGCTAGAGTGGTTCTGATCTCCCTAGATAGGAGTAGGCTCCGCTACGCCATCCGCCTCCACTTTTTAGCCTCAAACAACGCCACGGAGTACGAGGCCCTCATCAACGGACTACACATCACCATCGAGCTAGGCGCTACACGACTCTATGTTCGTGGTGACTCAGAGCTGGTCGTCGACCAGGTCATGAAGGAGTCCTCCTACAAAATCCCCCTCATGGCAGCATACTGCCAAGAGGTGCACAAGCTCGAGGACAAATTCCAGGGGATCGAGCTACATCATGTCCCCCAAAAGGACAACGATGCCACCGATTTTCTCACAAAATTGGCCGCCAGGCGGGATCCGTCTCCAAGCGGGGTCTTGATCAATGACCTCCATGAGCCGTCCGCTCGCATCCTAGAATGTCCAATCCAGACACACCCCGACGCTAACCCAGCGCTCGGGGGCTCTGACCCTAAGGCCAAACCGGCGCTCGGGGTCTCCGACCCCAGTGCCTCTATGACAACGTCGCCTGCCGACGTCACCGTATTGGCACTCGATCAAACCGACTGGCGAGCATCGCTACTCGCCTACCTCCTTGAGGAAGTTCTCCCACCCGAAAGGACTGAAGCATGGTGGATCGCTCAATGCGCCAAGACATTCATCGCGCTTAGTGATGAACTTTACAAACGAAGTCCATCGGGGGTACTCATGAAGTGCATCCCTACCGACCAAGGGAAACAGCTCCTCCTTGAGGTCCATGCCAGAATCTATGGACATCACGTGGCCCTGAGGTCGCTAGTCAGAAAAGCCTTTCGCTAAGATTTTTACAGGCTCACCGCACTATGAGATGCAGAGGAGGTCGTCCGCTAGTGCGTGGGATGCCAATTCTATGCTCGGCAAACTCATTTGCCGGCACAGGAGCTCCAAACCATTCCCATCACCTGGCCGTTCGCGGTCTAGGGCCTCGACATGGTAGGACCCCTCAAAAAGGGCCTAGGTGGCTTCACTCACCTACTTGTAGCGGTCTACAAGTACACGAAGTGGATAAAAGCCAAGCCCATCACCAACATCTGCTCGGAGGAGGCAGTCAAGTTCTTCCTCGACATCGTCTATCGGTTCAGCATTCCTAACTATATCATCACTGACCATGGAACTAATTTCATCAGGAAAAAGTTCCTAGACTTCAGTGATGGATATGGCATCAGGATTGACTAGGCCTCGGTCGGACATCTGCATACTAACGGCCAGGTCGAACGTACCAATGGCATGGTCCTCCAAGGACTTAAGCCACACATCTTTGACCGATTCAACAAATACTCTAGGCGATGGGTTGCAGAGGTCCCAGCGATCCTCTGGAGCCAAAGAATGACCCCAAACCGATCCACAAGGTTCACACCCTTCTTCCTAGCCTACGGAGCTGAAGCAGTGTAGCCCTCTAACATCGACCATGGCACACCAAGAGTGAAGGCCTTCGACCACGACCGAGCCACGAAGGCTCAACAAGACGCAGTCGACCTGCTCGAGGAGGCCCGCGAGATGACCATCATCTGCTCCACTCACTACCAGCAGACTCTCCACAGGTACCACGAGAGGAAAATTAGAGCAAGGATCCTCGAGGTCGGAGACCTCGTGCTTCGAAGGACCCAATCGACCAAGGAGAAGCATAAACTCTCTTCACCATGGGAAGGACCCTATACGGTAACCGAAGTGATCCGACCGGGCGCCTACCGATTGAAGGACGACAACGGCGACGTTCTCTCTAACACTTGGAACATCAAACAGTTACATCATTTCTTCCCTTAAAAATTCAGTCCTACTATTTTTCCATTCAAACATTCGTTCCTACAGAGCACCCTGGCCCAAACACTTTTGGCCCGGGTCGCTCGGGGGCTCCACGGAGGTGTGGTACCACCTCTCTTCTTAGTTACTATCATATGGTAAATACATTTTTTACCCGAACGAAAGGGCAGTCCATTCCTTTAATTATCTTACGTAACTTTGCTTCAACATTTCGACCGATCGCACCCCGCCCAGGCTCTTAAGGTTGTAGCCCACGGGAGGAACAGGTAGGTGCGAAAACAAAGAATAAAAACAAAGCTATGCTAAGGTAAAATAAGGAACGGACAGGACAAGCTTCCCTGAACGAAGTAATTCATCACAAACACAAAAATTGATGTATTCGTCAAAACAACTGTTCACACAGGGGCTCCCCCATGAATTTAAACTATTACATCTATTGGCTACTTCTACTGTGGCCACCCGGTGGCATCAGCTGATGACATGGCCAGTGAAGATAAAAGACTGCTTGCCCTCCAACGGGACAAACACTCGGCTCGGACAGAGCTTCCGACTTGACCTCCACTCCATCTGCAGGCTAGGAGACGTCTTCTTGATGCACGACTTCAGTCACGCTCGCAAGGACCCTACCTAGTTCTGCTCCCTCGACTTTGGCAAGTGCAACATGTACCTCAAGGGCATCGCACCCATAGATGCTCAATAGAAGAATATGGAGCTCCAGACTTTCCCATACGGACAGGGCAGCCCCTGGATAGGAACCCTGCCTATCGTAGTATGGCCGCCATGGCTAGGGGATGTCTTTGACATCTCATCAAACTTTATGAACTGGCCGACCTGAGTAGCTGTAGGGGAGAAACCCCCCACTAGCATGGTCCTGGGCGGCTTCCCCTCCGACAAGGCTCGCCTAGGGAATATCTGCCAGGAAGAGTCCACGTACGGCTCCATCCCAAAGAAGGCCTCGCAGACGGTGACGAAGCCGGTGACACGCAGCACCCTAGCCGGATTGAGGCGCTGCAGCTCCAGGCTCCACTCATCAAGGAGCCCGCATAGGATCTAGTGTGCCACTTCCTTCGACAGAAGTAGCCCCCTCTCAGCAAAGGTGGCCAGGACCGCCTTGGGTGGTCTCTAGCTCGATATTGCGCTCCGGATTCACGAACGGATCTATGAGTTCACCCTCTCGCTTACCCTCTCTCTCACTTAGGAACTACCATGGAACACAAGCACTCTTGGTGAGAAGTAAGAAGGAGGAGAGGCAGCAGTTGGAGAATAGGCAAAGGACTACGGCGAGAAGCCCTCTCCCTTCCCCTATTTAAAGAAGATGCGCAACAGTTGAGGAAAGGCGAAAGGATTGGGGCGAAAAACCCTCTCCCTTCCACCATTCAATGTGGATGGGATACGATGGGACACGCCTTGACCGAGGGGACACACCCTACCCGATGAGACAACGCCTAGTCAGACAGGACGTGGCCTGGGCATGGCCCACCACTACTGCACACCAGGTGCGAGAAACAAGGTGCCACTATGTGCAGGCGGCCCTCCGCCTTCCCATGCGGGACTTGGAAAGGCCAAACTATGGGATCTCTGCCTAGGAGAGACCAACGGGCTTCCTGAGTCGATCGGACGGCTCAGGCAAACAATGAGAGATAGGTAAGGGGCAGAGGGATGCCCCATGTGGGCCATGCCAACTCTGTCACGAATGACGAGCGCGGATCCTGGTCAGACATATCCGATAGGAGCTCTTCAAACCCCGTCACTCGAGTCATCAAGGTAACATTACCAAACCCCCACTATTTCTTTATATGATCATTCATTCATCTGCTATCATTCATACATTCATGCACGCATTCACATTCATTCATCCCATACATCCGAAGCATCGCACATGTAGCTAAATGCAACACAATGCTCTGTGTTGTGTCATGAAGCGGTAGTTGCCTCATTCAACATGAGCAATGACCGACCGGGGTTCGAAGGCCGAGCCACGAAGGGCTCAAGACTGCCTCGTGTCAAACAGAGCCAGGGGAGAAAACACAGATGAGCCCTGAGTGGCCCTTGCCCAGTCTGCTCCAAAGCAGACAGGGTCATCTCAACCTTCTCATTTGATCCTAACCTCGAGCCATGCCCACAGAATCTCCATCGAGGGGAGGCCAGCGGGCCACCTAGGTCGGTCTCCAAAATGACCCAGGCATCTACCGGGATGTGGGTTAAGGAGTAGTGGAATGCCACATGAGGGCTATGATGACCCCATCACGAACGATGGACTCGGATTTCACTCGAACGCGCCTGTTAGCGAGCTCACTAAGCGTGTCACTCGAACCATCGAGGCAAGCGACGTTAGCTCAGCCCCTCTAGTTGCGAAAACCGCATATAGGGTAACACATGAAAACTCAAACCAACGACCTCGGCGCGCCCGATGTCTGGATCCATGACTCTAACTCGCCCGATCCCTCGTTGCGCCCAGTGCCTAGATCTATGACTCTAACCCGCTCGATCCCTCGACACGACCAAAACGCCTTGGCACGCCCGACGCCTGGATCCGCTATTCTGACCCGCTCGATCCCTCGTTGCGCCCAGTGCCTAGATCCACGACTCTGACCCGCTCGATCCCTCGACACGACCAAAATGCCTCGGCATGCCCGATGCCTAGATCCGCTACTCTGACCCGCTCGATCCCTCATTGCGCCCAGCGCCTGGATCCACGACTCCGACCCGCTCGATCCCTCGACACGACCAAAACGGCTCGGCACGTCCGACGCCTGGATCCATGACTCCGACCCACTCGATCCCTCAACACGACCAAAAACGCCTCGGCACGTCCGACGCCTGGGTCAAAACTAGAAAGAGGAGGCAACGCCCACCAAGGTGTACACACTCACGCCCGCTGACAAAACCCCCTAGGCGATTTTTCCCAAATTGCCCGGGGGCTCGGGGCTACACCCGCGGGTGCGCTCGCGCGCACCCGCTGTCAAGACAAAATCCCCCAGACGATTCTACCTGAATTGCCCGAGGCTCGAGGGCTCCTGTCAAATTCATAAACCCGGGGTCCCTCAGGGACCTGCTTCCCAGCAAAAAGCTCAGCCCAGCAGATGATGTTGTGAACGACGCGCAACTCCTGGGCCAACCCAAAAACCTAACGACAAGCCAGAAGGGCGATCCAATCTCTGACGAGAAGGCCTAGCCAAAGAGAAACGGCGCCCGCTTCTGACTCTGGCCCGCCTCTCCGACCGGAAGGCCTCGCTTCCGACTTCGGCCCGCCTCTCCGACCGGAAGGCCTGGCCAACAACGCTTCCGACTCCGACCCGCGTCTCCCACCGGGGATACACTGAACCTCTACTTACAGCTCTTCTTCGACTGGCACAGTCAGAGCCGACTGGGACCAACCGACCAGGGACGCCCGCTCAGTGAGGACCAGGAAATGGGCAGAGCAAGTAAAGCAGGACGCTAAAGTCAAAACGTAAAAACAAGGACCATATCCTGTACACCTGTAGGACAGTACCGACAGGACATGTTAGAAGGGTGCCCTACAACCTTCCAAGCATGTCAGAACCCAAGCAGTGTTGTGGGCGCCATCAATTTCCATACCAGGCAAATACGGTAAACCCCCCCCCCCCCCACATGCCTCTGGGCATCGACAGTATTGTGGGCGCCGTTATTTGCCACACATGGTGAATACGGTAATACCTCTCACATGCGTCTGACTCAAACAGTGTTGTGGGCGCCTACCATCATCTTGTACCCGACGGCGTGGGCAACAAGACTTAGTAGCATACGAACTCTCATACTCTATCTCTCACTTGTAAAGGTTGTCCCCTTCATCTATAAAAGGGGATGCGCTCTCTCCCAACGGGGAATGATCCGAACGACCAAGGATTCCAACGAACAACAGACGTTCGAACACTTAGCACATAGTGGAGCTCCCGTCACTCTCGGCCCTTCAGACCAGAGTCCAACTGGGCCTTTTGCACCCCCCTTCTTACTCCCTTTCGTTTGTAACCCCACAGCAAACTTCGAGCACCTGGGCTCGGGAATAAAGTCACCGACCGACTCAAACTGGACGTAGGGCACGTTGCCTGAACCAGTATAAACCCTGTGTCATTGAGTGCTAGGCTACATCTGATCACAACGTATGACAAAACTATAAATATTTACGTGTTGGTCACTTTCTGCACCGGCAATTTATGTCTTCAAATAAATTTATTATGAAAAAACATTATGTAACTAATTTTATGATATTTATTTTGTGCCATGAAAGTTGGTACTTTTTACTATAAATTTAGTCAAAGTTTAAATTGCTTAACCCATCGAAAAGCGAAAAATACATTCCTTTATGGATGGCCGTCCTCCTAAAGCATGTGTAAAACGCCAAATGGTCTTTTTTTGGGTCCATTTGTCCATGAAAAGAAGAGTTTTGCATGTTAGGACGTTATGTTGAAGAAACATGCATGTAATCATGCTGTAAGATTTGTGTCCCTACCGTTGGCATGTTACGCCATCTCGTATCCAAGCATCATTGCACCGTCCAGCGGGCAGCGGTATATAGGTAGATCGATCTAATCTTCTTTGTTTTATAATTACTGTGCTTTTATTGTTTCTAACTCCATGTTTATGTTTTTACTATATATTTATGTCATTGTCATTTGAATCTCAAATTTGAGCCTAAAAGGCATTAACTACGACATATGTGGTTGTCTTCATTTTTTGATAATGTTATTTTAAGTTGTGTTTTTGCATAATATAGTAGTATTGGATAATTTATCAATATGTAAAGCGATAGTTTAGTTTTAATTTCTCTTATTAATATGATAATTTAGGCCTTAAATAATTTAAGTAGAGGCTTCAATAGTTGGTTAAATATATCTCTATCTCTATATGTACCTATATATAATATTAAGGAGCGAAACGTTTCTTCTAACCTTTTTTTTTACTTCCTAGATTACCCTTGTATTTCTGCCTCGCCTTTTTATCTCCCAAATTGCCCTCGCCTCCCAACCTATTGTGAAGTCACTAATATTAAATCACGCGACACATTCGATTTGGACGGCTGCTTACCCCTATTCTTGCGATGCCGCCCTTCTCAATTCCCGGTGACGCATCAGGACCATCGAATGTGCTCATCTACTCCACCCCACAACCCACACCTTCGGTCAATCCGTCTCCCCACGAGATCAACCAGTTTATCTACTAACTGCTTCGCTGACGCAGGGCTTGACCTCGATGGCTTGGCCATGGCGGAGCGGTAGGCTAATGCTCACTAGCGTCACATCCTAGCTGAACAGCCACGCGTTCCACCTGATAGCCTGGCACCGCTTCGGCCCCTTCCATCCTCCAACCATAATGGCGTTGGCGTTAGCGCAGAACATGAACATGAACATAACACACCGCCTGATCATTGCCGACAGACGATGACCTTTGTGTTTTCGCCGTCATCTCCGAGCACGTGGTGACTGATGAGCGGCAAGAGAATGGAGTGGCCTCCTTCGTCGTGCCTAGCAGGAACATGTATGGACGCGACATTGCCCAGCCAGTTCCTCATGGCCTCTTCAATAGCCAGGAACACACTCAAAATGTACATACGAGCTCTGTGATGAATGTAAACCCATGTGGGAGAATGGGATTAAGAACTAGGATAGGAATAGGTAAAGGTTTGCTCATTGGCTCATTGCTAATTCCGATGTCGCCACTTGTCCTCGCGCCAATCTATATCCTGTATATGACCTAGATTCATGGTCCGCGCTCGTACAAGCTAGATCAAGCCACGACTAACGATTACACACATAATCCAATTCCAAGACATTGGTTCACTTGCAACCATCGTTTTTATTCATCCGTACGTCGCATATAAAAGGGCCAGTTTATATTAAGTACTACAGGGCCCTTGGCCCACCTAGTACGCATGTGGAGCGTGTGTAAAATATGTAATTGTACTGTAGTCGCCCTTTGCGGTCCGTGTTGGTTTCCTTCAAAGGAGAGTCCGCTTGTGTTTTTTAACCCTGAAGAAACATGTACTAGGCATGCATGTTGTGTTTGTGTCCCTACGTTGGCGTCGCTTCCGGCCTCTCTGCTTGTTTCCTCTGCTCCGCCATTGTCATAAAAAATGCAAAGTCCTCGACGACGACGACGATGTTTCCATTTTCCTCCGGTAATCTACTAGCTAGCTTCCAAACAACCGCGCCGTCCGTGAGCTCTCGTTCGCTCGCTCTCTTGCGACTGGCACACTGTGTCGTGTAGCAGCAGCAGCCGCAAGGCGGCCGGCAGCAGCCCAGCATGTGGTGGTATCGTGCCCGGTCCAGAGCCGTGCCACGTACAACTTAGCTCACACCACTACCGGAAACAGGGACTTTGCCGAGTGCCTTCGGTACTCGGCAAAGGCATAAAAATATTCGGCAAAGGTTTTGCCGAGCGCTACACTCGGCATAGGCCACTCGGAGAAAAAAAAGTCGGCAAAGCCTTCTTTGTCGAGTGTCATTTGTCGGGCACTCAGCAAAGAAAAGTAGCCGTTAACGGTGTGCTATCATGACGGTTGCTTTGCCGAGTGTCTCATGTACGACACTCGGCAAAGAATTTATATAATTTTTTTCCCGAAATTGTTTGCCGAGTGTCGGCTCTCGGTAATTTTTTTTAAAGTCTCTTTGCCGAGTGTCTGCAGTGACACTCGGCAAAGCCTTCCCCTTTGCCGAGTGCCGTGGCCTGACACTCGGCAAATAGCCCAGCTTTGCCGAGTGTCTTTGCCATTACACTCGGCAAACTTGGGAAATCTGGTGTTTTCATGCAGTTTTTGCCAGCTTTGCCGAGTGCAGTGGACGTTGCACTCGGCAAAGAGGCCTTTGCCGAGTGTGACACTCGGCAAAGCGTCTATAATTGCCTATTTTTTCTTGTTTTTACATTCCAACACTTCCATCACACATTCAAACAGAAAATTTCACAGATATTCATCACATTCTTCAAATCCATGACATTCATCACACATCCATCCCATTATCACACATTCATCACTTACATATCACAAACACCATTTAGAAGTCACAAACATAAGTGTCTGAATATATCACATCAAAATTCACAAGTTCAAAAGTTGTTCATCATCTAACATCCAGTTTATTACCACAATTCCATGAACATGGACAAGTTCAAACTCATTACCAAATACGCCTTTGATCGGGCGGTGACTGATACGGATCCTGACGATTAGGCGGATTATTGGAACCCGCCGACTGAGGCTGCACAAAGGAGTATATATTCTATGTGTTAGACATGTACTTGGCTAGCTAATTAGAAATTAGTTGCATGTAAGAGACTGCAATTAACTTTCATACTCATAGGTGTAAGTCCATCCCTGGGTGAGGCTGCAGGTGGAGGTGGTGGAGCGAGCAGCTCAGGTGGCACAGCAAGACCCGTATGTTGCCCAAGGCTTTGAAGAAAGCCCGTGATGCTCAACAACCGATTCTCATAGGTCTCCGTGATGCCCGTCAACCTACTCTCATAGGTCTGACGCTGGGACATCAGCTGCGCCTGCAGCTCTTGACGCTGCCGAGCTTCTTCTTCGAGCCGGGCCTGCAACATTTCACTCCAATGTTCCAGTAATGCATAGCTAATTACGGTGTGTAAAAGTCAATATACGACGAGTCAAACTGAAATTACCTCGAGGACGTCGACCCGCTGCTGTGCAACGGTCGGCCGTGTGCGTATGGCCGGGCTCTCGCTCATGCTCCGGGCTCGGATCATGGAGAGGTCGGGGACAGCGGTCGAGTCGATTGTGCCATCGGCAATCCACATGCGGCCGTGCTTCTTCCCTCCTCCCAACCTCATGACGAGCTCCGTATCAATCTCCTGCGTGCACGGGTTGAAGTCTGGCCCATGGACTGACCTTGCCGCTGACGTGTACTCGCTGATGTGGGTGTGGACGCTCAGGTTCGTGTACTCCTGGGGCCCGTCCTCCAGGCTGAAGGAGACGTCGGACGTCGCCTTTCCCTTGTGGGACATGCACCATGCCTGGAAGTCCGAGCACTCCTGGCCTTGAAGTGCCGCCCTCTATGAGAAAGACATCAAGAAGATTAGAAATCAGTCATAATTGAGCATCAGAATAGATAAATGAATTCGTGTACCCATGCGTCTTTGTATCCGGCGAGGTTGCGGCTGCCTTGATGGTGTGCTGGTCCTTGCATCTCCAAACACCGTTCCCTTGCAGCGTTGTGCGTCGAGGCATACCCCTCCGTAAACCAGTTGTCCACGATCTTCTCCCACGCCTCGGGATACTATCCGCACCACCAGGGAATCATCTGCATGTCATCCGGTAATTGACATATAAGATGATCAAATTAAACCTACTTATTCTCAAAACGAATCAATCTAGATGTTCTCATGTACCTCAATGTACTGCTCCCGGGTCAGGTCCATGGTCCTGGCGTCGGTCTTTTTGACCCTCTGTCCAAGCTTCGACCCGTAGTAGGTGACAACGGCCTGGATCTTCGCCTCATGAACCATGTCGACGACGAGCTTTTTGCAGGCTTTGGTCGCCACCTGATCCTTCCTGCCCTCAAATCCCTCCTCGCATTTGAAATAAGCCTACGGACAAACACGATATTTGTATGGATATTTTTTAAAGAAAAAGTTCAATGAAAGAAGCAATGCTATGCAAGGAGACTTACCCAGAACTCCCCAATGACCCGTGCTGCCTTGTTGGGGTACGGCTCCGTATCAGCGGCGATGTCGTAGTGGTCAAACAAACAGGCTGCCAATGTGTTGTTATTGTACGTGACGACGCCGGGGTAGTGTTGCCTGCACAGAAGACCCAGGATGCCATTGGGGGTGCGTGCACCAGCACCGGACACAACCACCCAGTTCCTGCACATGTGATTAAGAAAAATTAGCAGTTCATCTTCGTTTGAACTTATCATATGAAGTAGGGGCAAATAAAATGTCAAGTTTACTTACTTTTGCCCTTCAGGGCGAATCACTGGGCGGCGGTGAGGAAGCGGAAAAGCAGGGAGGCTCGAGGGACCTCGCAGGTACACCCTCGGAGCAGAGGAAGAGGAACCCGTGCCTCCCACCAACGCCTCCTGCTCGTCGAAGGGCGCCTCCTCCTCCTCGTGCGCCCTTTCCACAGGCGTCACCGGCTCCGCCTCCTCCGACACCTGGAGACGTGCCGGGGGCCTCCTGCTCCTCGGGTTCCTCCTCCTCCTCATGTCCGACCCCTCGGCCTCCTCCCCCGCTTGGTAAAGCGACCTGATGGGCCTGTGACGCCCACCCGCCATCTTTGTTGAATCACCTAGAAAAAAAGAAAAGTATTACATGTATTAGAAATAATATTCATGCTTACAAAACACTTAATTAGAAATAGATGCAAAATGATAATCAACTTTAGTATTACATTTATTAGAAATAATCGTCATTATTTGGATTAGCTGGATCATAGGTCTCATCATCGCTATCAACATTGTCCAAATCATCAACACTAATTGAAGGAGGAATGTTGTCTTCATTGTCATTGCCTAAACATAATCGCTCAAGCATTTGTAGGTCATCCACATTTTGGACCTCATTTCCAGCATCCTCATCATCAACCCTTTCATTGTCTACTTCCATTTATATCGCTTCGGTTTCCAAATTAATATCACATGTGGAGATGTCCTGGTTTCTAAGCACCGTACGTGACAACGTGCACGAAACTTTTTCAAATTTTTACCATAGGCTCCACATGCTATATAACGATGCATCCACAAGTTTCGTGATTTTCTGAATTCGTTTGAATTTTATATAATTTAAAAACACTTTGGCAGCAACTTTGTCCTTATGTTTCGTTAACAAGATGTGAAAAATATCCCACAAGTTCCTGGATACGGCCTCAAAACACACTCACTAGCATGACAATCTTTTTTCGAATGATTAGATTTCATTATTCGATGCACCTGCAGTTCAAACTTGCTTTTTGCGAAATCAACAAAACAAAAATAATTCTAAAAATATAGTAAAAAGTCACAAAATTCAACCAAATTTTAACATGTACTTTAAAGCACCGTAGAAACCCTAAAGAAAAAATCTAGGAGCAAAAATAAAAATAAAAAATTTATTTGCCGAGTGTCAGACCTGGCACTCGGCAAAGGGCGTCTTTGCCGAGTGCCAGAGACAGGGCACTCGGCAAAGAAAATAAACAAAAAATAAAAAAAATTTAAAAATTCTTTGCCGAGTGTCTGACGGCGACCACTCAGCAAAGCCTAACAGTGGGTGGCCGCCGTCACCTTGGTTAGCCTTTGCTGAGTGTTTAGCTTTGCCGAGAGCCCGACACTCGGCAAAGGGAGGCTTTGCCGAGTGCTATTCTTTGCCGAGTGCCTGGCACTCGGCAAAGATGGATATGCCGAGTGTTTGGCTTTGCCGAGTGCGGCACTCGGCAAAGTCTATCTTTGTCGAGTGCCCGACATTTGGCATTCGGTAAAGTAGGAGACACTTGGCAAAGCCCCTGTTTCCCGTAGTGCACTGTCGACGTGTACATGTGTACATGTCTCTTACGTTTGGCGTTCGTTCGTCGCATGCAACCGTGTCGTGCCCGCGGCCGGCCCAACAACTGATTCAGTATTTTTCACGTAGATAGACGCGTGAAGTATCACTTTTTTTATAATATACGTATATATATATACCCGGCCGGCCGCGGAGATTCATCTACCTGCAGTTCGTGTTCGATCCTGATTTGCTACGAATTCAATTCAAATTCAATGCGTGGTGGTGGGATCCAAATCCAACGAGACATGGCCACATCGATACGGATACGGTGGTTGGTTGCCTAGCTAGCTTGGGGCATGGCCATTGATCCAGCGTTGCACCCTCCTACTATATATATATATATATATATATATATATAGCTACTAGGCTGCGAGAGAGACGACGAGCCAGCAGCGCAAAGCGCACTTGAACTCGTCTTCCTCGTCCTCGAAACCACCGGCCGGCGGCTTTTTCGTTCGTACGTCGTCGTGTGGTCCAAGAACTGATAGCACTCCCCCTATCATCCCCTCTCCCCCACGCCTGCTAGCTAGCAACAACTGCTCCATGGGCGAGGCCAACGCTAACGCCACAGGCGCGCCACACGCGGCGGTGCGCGTGCTGTCCGTGTCGCGCGTCGCTCCAGCGCCGGCGGAGGGCGCAGCAGCCGCCGCCGACCCCGTCGTCGTGAAGCTGTCCTTCTTCGACACGCCCTGGGTCGTGCTGCCGCCCATCCAGCGTTTGTTCCTGTACTCGCTTCCCGGCGGCGACGCCGACGGTCACGAGTTCACGGCGGCGGTGGCACGCCTCAAGAGCTCCCTCGCCGCCACGCTGGCGGCGTACCTGCCGCTGGCGGGGAATCTGGCGTACGTCGCGGGCACCGGCGACGTCGTCGTGGACTGCGCCGCCGACGATCCCGGGGTGGCCTTCGTCGAGGCGGAGGCGGACGCGACGGCCGCCGGTGCCGACGACACCTTCGACGTGCGCCGGCTCGCGGGCGACGAGGCGCACAACATCCCGGCGTTCCTGGCGCTGGTGCCGGACCTCCCCACCAAGGTGCTCCCGTCGCCCGTGCTGTCCGTGCAGGCCACGCGGCTCCCCCGCGGCGGCGGCCTCGCGCTGGGGCTCTCCGTGCACCACGCCGTCGCGGACGGCCAGGCCGTGTGGCGGTTCATGGCCGCCTGGGTGTCCGCCGCCCGCGAGGGGTCCCCCGTCACCGAGTCCCTCCCCGCGCCGCACTACGGTCGGGAGGCCATCCGTGTCCCGAACGGCGACGAGTCCGCTCGCCAGATGCTCAAGATGATCGCGCCCAAGCTGCCCGTGGTACGTGTACGGTGCCAAGCTTGCAACTTTTTGTGTTTGTGTGCAGTACCAGCACGGTTTTTGTGTGTCGTGTGTCGTGACTGACTCGCTCACGGGACCTCGTGTGCATGCAGGCCAGCACCGTGGCGGACTACGACTTCAGCCAGCGCTTCCGCCTGGCGCGCCGGACGTTCTACCTCGCCGGCGATGACATCCGGGCGCTCAAGCGCAGCATCGACGCGCTCGCCGCGGCCGAGGACGACGCCTTCGTCGTCGCCGACGGAAGTAATATCAGAAACAAGAAGCCGGTGTCGACGTTCGTGGCGCTGGCGGCGTTGGGCTGGACATCGTTCGTGCGGGCCAAGGGCCTGGTCGCCGGCGACGACACGTACCTGGTGTTCCTGGCGGACCTGCGCGCGCGCCTGGACCCGCCGGTGGGGGACGGCTACCTGGGCAACTGCATCAAGGGCGTCCTGGCGAAGGCGGACGCCGGGGACCTGCTGCTCGACAGCGAGCGGGGGCTGCTGTCGGCGTCCCGCGCGATCCAGGCGGCCGTGGCGGAGATGGAGGCGGCGCCGCTGGCGGGAACGGAGCGGTGGCTGGAGAAGATGATGGGGCTCCCCTTCACGCGCCTCGCCAACGTGGCCGCCAGCCCGCGGTTCCGCGTGTACGAGGCGTCCGACTTCGGGTTCGGCAGCCCCAAGCGCGTGGAGCTCGTGTCCATGAACCACGACGGCGAGATGGTGCTCGTCGGTGGGAGGCGCGACGGCGAGGTGCAGCTGTCCGTGTCGCTGGACCCCGCGCGCATGGACGAGTTCAAGGCGCACGTCTTCGCCACCTCGTCGGCGCCGGAGGAGGCCAGCAACTGATCGACGAAGGCAGAGACGCGTGCGTGATGAACAAGAGACATACAGATCATGTGAAACAAATTAAGCATGCGTGCAGCTATTGTCGATCGAAGTAAAGTGTTTTTCACGAAAAAAAAAGTATTTTCACGAACGAAAAATCAAAGTATTTTTCTGTCTATTTTTGCCGGTTATCAATTCCTTCGACATGATATACTTATTTATATAAGAACTTGCAATTATTTGTTCATGGAATATAATTACGTGATCAATGAGTTTCATTTATTTATTCTTATATATTGCTTGATTATTAATTGTGAAATAATAAGGACTATTGGCTTCCGAGTATTAATATGTACTTCCTCTGTCCCGAAAAGAATGCAAATATGCGTTGTGTGCCGGTCAAAGTGATTCATGTTTGATCAAGTTTATAGCGAATAATATTCACATTTATGGTTCCGAATCAATTTATTATGAAAATATATTTTGTAATTAATCTAAAGGTATTTATTTCATATCATAAATATTGATACTTTTTTTTTGTTAAAATTGGTCAAACTTAACATAATTAAACATGATAATGTGCTAGAATTGCATTATTTCAGGGACGGAGGGAGTAAGAATTCTCGATGGTCAAATAAATTTAAATCTAACTAAGTTTATATAAAAGATATATTTTTATAGTGAATCTAAATAACTAGTTAGAAATATAATTTTCCATAAATTCTGTTAAATTTTAAAAAGTTTAACCTGTTACAATCACATTTTTTTTTTGGGAAGACGAGGGACTGCATACATTCAGCATGAGAAGGATAGGCAGTGTTGACGTGTTGTCCCATGCATAGCATCGATCCGATGTTAAGATCCGTGACGACATTTCGTTGGTGGATGGCTGGACTGGATGCCTGATGCACGAGTCATCGCATGAATCGACGCCGGTGCTTCCAAGTTCCAAAGTCCCAAGCAACCGAGTGACCGAGTCCCAACAAACGACAGTCCGACCGGGTGGGCCATATAGCTAGCTGAGCTCCAAAAAGGGTTTCGTCATGGTTGACGTATATGCGCTCTGCTTTCGCCAGGATGTGTGACAACGGGATGCACTAAAACATTTTGGATTAAAATCTACACTTTAGACTAAACAATCAAACACTTGAAGTAAAAGTGGACTAAAATTCTTTAGTCCTTTAGTCCATAAAACTAGACTAAAATGGACTAAAAGATATTGGGGACACTCATGCCTCTCATTTATTGCCCTCTCTCTCTCCACTTTAGTCTATTTTAGTTCAAGAAACCAAACACCACTTTAATCCACTTTTAGTTCATAGACTAAAGTAAACTAAAACTTTTAGTCCATGAACTAGAAAACCAAACATGACCAATGTCACTTCGATTATACTAGAGCTAGTGGATCTAGAAGAAAGATATAGCTGACTATGGAAGAAGAATGCAATCAGGATATGGACAATCTGATCTATGTCGGACTACAAGCTAGAATGCAAACAATATTTTTTTTGACATCCAATCGTCCGCGTAGGGGTTTTTTCGGTTCCATGCGGGGGAAAGCGCATCTGCATTGACTTCGAGACAATGAGCCTCGGCTTTGCGCCTGGCTATGAAGCCTCCGAACTGGATGAGATCGAGACGGCTGTGACTCTTATTGCGCGGAACCTAGCGAACAGAATCAAAGATATAGCGCTCCCCTGGAGGGGATAGTTTGTCGAATGGGTCTGATAGACATTATCTGTAATCTGTGGACAAATGTCAGCACTTTTGTGTCTTGAAAACAGATTCGTAATTTTATTTCGTTAAACAAATTTGTAATTTCGTTTCATTTGAACTTGCTTTCCTCCCTTTTGTATTCGAAAAAGGGGCTCATGCAATTCGACCCTTCCGTTTGTTAAGACCGTAGAGCCCAAGGTGTGTAAGAGGGAAACTTCGATTATGCTGGTGAGCAAAGATACCGTAGCCATCGGGGCGTGAGTTTTTTGCAATCTGACCAGGTATGCTCGGCTATTCGTTCCCACAAACCTTGCCACTATCTTTTAATGTGAGGAAGAGGTCCGACGCAGCGTCTGTTTCTAAAAAAAGGAGGTATTTATACCTTTATCAGCCCCCGAGTGAGTTCCGCCCCCTTGCGGTTCCTGGGGTCGAATGTCACTGGAGACCGAAGAGAGGATAGCGAAACTACTCTTGTATTCGCACGTACCCCTTCCTTAGGATTTTATCTATCGTTCTACGACTGTGCGTTCGGTCTCCTTGTAAGTCCGGCCTTCCCTGAGCCCCCGTGCGTGGTGGGGATTCGGTCAAGGGTCGACTTGTTTTTGTGACTGTCACTCCATCCGCGGTTTTCGCAACCGGAGGGGTTGAGGCGACGTCACTTGCCTCGATGACTCGAGTGACGTGCTTGATGAGCTCGCTAACAGGGATGTTCGAATGGAATCCGGTCCCGTCGCTCGGGACAGGGTCGACAAAGCCCTTAGGTGGCATTCCGTTGCTCCTTATCCTGCCTTCCAATAGATTCCCCCTCAATGGGGATTCTATGGGCTCGGCTAGAGGCTGGATCGAACGAGAAGGTTGAGATAACCCTATCCACCTCTATGCGGATTGGGCGAAGGCCGTTGAGGCTCATCTGCGTTTTCTCCCCTGGCTCTTGTTCAACGTGAGGCGGCCTCGGGCCCTTTGCGGGCCGACCTTCGAACCTTGGTCTCTCGATCTAGGATCGGACGGCTCGAGCCTCCAAGCCTCTTGGGGTCTTGTAGGGGTCGGCCGTGTTTCACGCGTCACCCCGTCCTCGGTTTCCACAACCGGAGGGGCTGAGCTAACAACACTTGCCTCGATGGCTCGAGTGTTGCGCTCAATGAGCTCGCTAACGGGCATGTTCGAGTGGAATCCGGATCCGTCATCCGCTAACGGGGTCGGAAGAGCCCTCATGTGGCATCCCACTACTTCTTAACCTGCCTCCCGGCAGATGCCCGAGCCATTCGATAGGCTCGGGTGGCCCGTTGGCCTCTCCTCGACGAAGATTCTATGGGTTTGGCTCGAGGTAAGAATCGAACGAGAAAGGTCAGGATGTCCCTGTCCGCTTCTGAGCAAGGTCGGGCAAGGCTGCTGGGGCTCATCTTAGTTTTTTCTCCCCTGGCTTTGTTTGACGCGAGGCGACCTCGAGCCCTTCATAGGCCAGCCTTCGAACCTCGTTTAGTTGCCGCTCATATCGAATGAGGCGACTACCGCTTCATGACGCGACGTGAAGCGTTGAGATGCAGCGATTGCATATGGAACACTTGGATATATGGGATGAATGCACGATATAATGGAAATGAGAACGAGGGTCGGTGATGTTACCTTGGTGGTATGATTGACGGAGAGCTCTTACCAGACATGTCCATGCGGGGTTCGGGTCCAACGTTTGCGACAGGGCCAGCGTAACCTGCACGAGCATCACAAGTTTTTGTTTCTGTCTCTTGGCAGCGATCCGAGCCATTCGATTGACTTGGGTGACCTAACAGCTTCTCCTTGGAGGAGATTCTGTAGGTAGACCCCTCTGAACCTTTCTCGATAAGGTGGACGCTAAAACTTGGGGTGCGGGGAAAAAGAATTCAATCACGCTGGTGAACAAAATGCCATAGCCGCTGGGGCATAGGGTCTAGCGGTTCAACCAGTTTTACTCAAGGTTTACGCCCGCACACCGTGCCTCTGGTTTTTAGACGTATGGAGGGGTCGAGCGAAGAGAATGTCTAAACGAGTAGACACTCTCGGTAGCCCCCGAGCGATGTCCGCACCCCTGCCATTATTGGGGTCGGAGGCTCGGTAGTGAAATTGATACGTAAAGTAAGTAAATAAGGGTGCTTATCTTTCGGTGGTCGTCCGTCGCTCGGTGTTTGCCTAGGCCGTCCGATTGACTTAGGAGGCCCATTGGTCTCCCCTTGATGGAGGTTCCATCGTTGGGCCCTTCCAGGTCCTGCCTGGGAAGGCGGAGAGCTGCCTACATGTGGCTACGCCTTGTTTCTCGTGCCCGACATGCCCGTTTGACCATGCACCGTCTCGTCAACCAAGGTGTGTCCCATCGATCAGGGCATGTCTCATTGAATTCCCATCTGCATTGAATAGGGGAAGGGAAAGGGTTTTTTGCCCCAACCCTTTGCCTTTCTCCAACTACTGCATCTCCTCCTTAAATAGGGGGAGGGAGAGGGTTCTCGTCCCATTCCTCCACCCATTCTTGAGCTGCTGCCTCTCCTCCTTCTTCCTTCTCACTGAATGCGTTCGTGCATCACGGTGGTTCCTAAGTGAGAGAGGGTAATGCGAGGGAGAGCATGATGTCGAGCTGGAGGTCATCCGACATAGATGAGATGGTGTTGGTCGCCTTCACTGAGAAGGGGCCGCTTCCGCCGATGGAGGAGGCGCACTAGAGGGTGCTGCCCATCGCTGGCTTTGTCGTCGTCTGCGAGGCCTTCGTCGGGATGGAGCCGTACGTAGGCTTCTTCCAGCGAATCTTCTCTAGGCGAGCCTTGTCGGTGGGGAAGCCACCCAAGACTGTGCTGATGGGAGGTTTCACCCGGGCCGCCGCTCAGGATGGCCAGTTCATATAGTTTGATGAGATGTCAGAGACATCCACCAGCCATGGCCGGCCATACTTTGGCTGGGCTCCGCCTCGAGGTGGCCATTGTTAGGGTGTTGCGGCTGATCACGATGGCGTAGTCCTTGGGATGCCCAGCAAAGACACCAATGGTCAACCGACATGGTGCTGCGACGTTGTAGACGTACGGCAACCCTCAGGGATCCACGGAGCTATAGGACGTGGGCCAAGTGGAGAGCATGGTGCGGGCGGTGGCCATGAGTAGTATTTAGAGTAGAAGTGGTCCAGCAAATGTAAGTCATGTAATGTAATTGGGAAGGCCCCCGTGTGGAACACTTTTTTGTATCCATGAATACATCAGTAACCTTTTTGTGATGAAAATCACTTAATACAGGGGTCGTTCGGCCCATCTGTTTCCTAGCAAATGGGTCGTGCTATTCATGTCGTATTCGGGCTAAACCGTGGCCGAAACAAGGAATTTCGCTAACGGATATAAAGGGATGCGGACATCCACGCAAGGAATGCTAGTTAAGCCAGGGAAGCCAGGCGGCCAAAACTTGTAACAAATGGACAAGCTTTCAATTTCATTA